>NC_066885.1:7024460-7358210 GCF_022985175.1 Labeo rohita
AGGTGAAAAGGTGGAGGCGGATAAATCATACTGGATGGGGAGAAAATAAATACTGTCAACAATTATTACATGTGTTCATTTAATATAAATAAACCATTCAAACAGCTTTGAAATGACAATAATAAACGCAGCTGGGCATTAACGGCGAAAATAGTACTGCACATCAAATTTACTTTCACTTTGCCTCCACAGTGACTTTTCATTTGAACTGCTATCATTCATTGTTAGCGAGCAGTGACTCAGCAGAGACAAAATAGTGCAAAACACACACAATTAACCGATGTAAATAAAAATAACGTAAGCTACTTAAGTATGAAAACTCTTTATTAACTTTATTTAGGCTGGAACAGAATAAAACACACTAATGCAAATCCTGCACATTAGCAGTAGCTTATTAGCTTCAGAATGACACAGACATACACGCATTCCTCATATAATCGCTCTTTCACGATCAGAGCTCATTCAAACGCTATAATATATTATGTATTGTAACATCAACTCACCCCGGTCCCAATAGAGCTCATTGTTACTAACTGTGATCAACTATAAAGGTAAGTAAGTGTTCAGCATTAGCAACCGCAGACTCCACAGCACATCGGCTCTCCTCTGCCACCTGCGATCAACGGGCTCTGTGATTGGACACCATATCGACCAATCAGATTCTCTCGAGCGGCAAAAGGCTCAATCTTTCACAATAAAAGTTGGATACTAAAAAATAAAAGTTAACGTCTTTATAGTATTTTTACATTTGAAAATTTTAATTACAGCTTTCGACTGATATAATTTCGAAATAAACATACCATGAGGGAACATTACTATTAAACCACTATTTTACAATATCAAGCTATTCAATTATCTACAGTTGAGGCCAAAAGTTAACATGCACCTTGCAGAATCTGCAAAATGTTCATTATTTTACCAAAATAAGAGGGATTTTTTATTCAGTACTGACCTGAATAAGATACTTTACATAAAAACGTTTACATATAGTCCACAAGAGAAAATAATAGTTGAATTTATAAAAATTACCCTGTTCAAAAGTTTACATGTAGCCTATGTTTGACTCTTAATACTGTGTTAGTGATACCCCCCAATTTTTTGGTTTTTAAGCATTTTTGTGTATTTGTACCCTTTCACTGTATGATTTTTAGATCCATCTTATCACACTGAGGACAACTGAAGGACTCATATGCAGCTATTACAGAAGGTTCAAACACTCACTGATGCTTCAAAAACAATGCAATGGGGGTGAAAACTTTTTGAATTTGAAGATCAGGGTATATTAAACTTATTTTGTCTTCTGAGAAATATGCAAGTATCTTCTGTAACTTCTGAAGGGCAGTACTAGATGAAAACAATATGATGTATAGGTAAAATAAGAAAAATACACACATCTTCATTTTGTTCTTAATGCACTGGAGTATCAGTGAGCGTTTGAACCTTATGTAATAGTTGCATACAAGTCCCTCTCAGTTGTCCTCGGTGGAAAATATGGATCTCAAAATCATACAGTCATTGTTGGAAAGGGTTCAAATACACAAAAAAAGCTGAACAAACCAAAGAA
Organism: Labeo rohita; assembly: GCF_022985175.1. Classification (NCBI taxonomy): domain Eukaryota; kingdom Metazoa; phylum Chordata; class Actinopteri; order Cypriniformes; family Cyprinidae; genus Labeo; species Labeo rohita. The sequence goes on from NC_066885.1 coordinate 7,026,025, forward strand.
TTTGTGGGACCTGAAAGATTTTTCTGAAGAACAGCAGGCAGTTTAACTGTTCAGGACAAACAAAGGACTCATGAACAACTATCACTAAACAAAAACAGATGTGGATCATTCAGGTAATAACACAGTATTAAGAATCAAACGTATGTAAACTTTTGAACGGGGCCATTTTTATAAATTCAACTATTATTTTCTCTTATGGACTATACAGTGGGTGCGGAAAGTATTCAGACCCCCTTAAATTTTACACTCTTTGTTATATTGCAGCCATTTGCTAAAATCATTTAAGTTCATTTTTTTCCTCATTAATGTACACACAGCACCCCATATTGACAGAAAAACACAGAATTGTTGACATTTTTGCAGATTTATTAAAAAAGAAAAACTGAAATATTATATGGTCCTAAGTATTCAGACCCTTTGCTGTGACACTCATATCTTTAACTCAGGTGCTGTTCATTTCTTCTGATCATCCTTGAGATGGTTCTGCACCTTCATTTGAGTCCAGCTGTGTTTGATTATACTGATTGGATTTGATTAGGAAAGCCACACACCTGTCTATATAAGACCTTACAGCTCACAGTGCATGTCAGAGCAAATGAGAATCATGAGGTCAAAGGAACTGCCTGAAGAGCTCAGAGACAGAATTGTGGCAAGGCACAGATCTGACCAAGGTTACAAAAAAAATTTCTGCTGCACTTAAGGTTCCTAAAAGCACAGTGGCCTCCATAATCCTTAAATGGAAGACGTTTGGGACGACCAGAACCCTTCCTAGAGCTGGCCGTCCGGCCAAACTAAGCTATCGGGGGAGAAGAGCCTTGGTGAGAGAGGTAAAGAAGAACCCAAAGATCACTATGGCTGAGCTCCAGAGATGTAGTCGGGAGATGGGAGAAAGTTGTAGAAAGTCAACCATCACTGCAGCCCTCCACCAGTCGGGGCTTTATGGCAGAGTGGCCTGAACAGAAGCCTCTCCTCAGTGCAAGACACACGAAAGCCTGCATGGAGTTTGCTGGTCTGATGAGACCAAGATAGAACTTTTTGGCCTTAATTCTAAGCGGTATGTGTGGAGAAAACCAGGACCTGCTCATCACCTGTCCAATACAGTCCCAACAGTGAAGCATGGTGGTGGCAGCATCATGCTGTGGGGGTGTTTTTCAGCTGCAGGGACAGGACGACTGGTTGCAATCAAGGGAAAGATGAATGCGGCCAAGTACAGGGATATCCTGGACAAAAACCTTCTCCAGAGTGCTCAGGACCTCAGACTGGGCCGAAGGTTTACCTTCCAACAAGACAATGACCCTAAGCACACAGCTAAAATAGCGAAGGAGTGGCTTCACAACAACTCCGTGACTGTTCTTGAATGGCCCAGCCAGAGCCCTGACTTAAACCCAATTGAGCATCTCTGGAGAGACCTAAAAATGGCTGTCCACCAACGTTTACCATCCAACCTGACAGAACTGGAGAGGAGCTGCAAGGAGGAATGGCAGAGGATCCCCAAATCCAGGTGTGAAAAACTTGTTGCATCTTTCCCAGAAAGACTCATGGCTGTATTAGATCAAAAAGGTGCTTCTACTAAATACTGAGCAAAGGGTCTGAATACTTAGGACCATGTGATATTTCAGTTTTTCTTTTTTAATAAATCTGCAAAAAATGTCAACAATTCTGTGTTTTTCTGTCAATATGGGGTGCTGTGTGTACATTAATGAGGAAAAAAATGAACTTAAATGATTTTAGCAAATGGCTGCAATATAACAAAGAGTGAAAAATTTAAGGGGGTCTGAATACTTTCCGTACCCACTGTATGTAAACATCCTTTATGTGAAATATCTTATTCAGGTCAGTACTGTATGTAGTTTTGTATGATCCCTCTTATTTTGGTAACATATTTAAAAAGGTCTATGTAAACTTTTGAGCTCAACTGTATCTATCTATCTATAAACGCTAAAACTTTTCAAGCTCAAATGTAGAACCGCACTGTGTTTCTAAATATCCCAAAATGTGTTAAACCGTAATGAACATTCATGAACCAAACCAAAGGTGTTGATTTGACTGGAATGTAATATTTTATTAAATACAAATCCGAAGACGTCATTCAAAAATGAGTCTTTTCCCTTCAGATCAGCGGTTGCTGACAGACCGTACATGGCCGAGACAAAAGAAGGAAAGAGAAAAAGGCATTTCATAACAACTCATTTCCAGCTTATGCAGCACAACACTCAAATACTCAATAACCACCATTCTGTACTAAACAACTCCAATGCTACAATTGCTTCATACATGCATAAACCCTTAAAACCCTCTTGTATTATTACGGTATGATTAAACAAGAATCACATTCACAACAAAAGTATTCACTGCTATTTTTCACACTAAAGATTCTTCAAATCGACTGGACCATAAGTTGGTCAGTATGCTACAGGCTCAGATCTCATCCAGAATCACACCAGGTGCTCTCCGTCACAGCTAAATTGGTTCAAACTCAAGTGTTGTGGATCTTAGACATCCAGGCTACTGTAATCCCTGAGACATATTTCATGCATCAGCTGGCGAGCATCTCAAAACACTCGCTCCGATAGCTCTCATAGGGTGGGACATCTTTAACATCCATCTCCTGTCCGATATCGGGTTACACTAGCATGGACAAGCATCTCTAATGCACCCATCACGTAAATAAATGCAAGTATACAATATAATCATGACGGACATCAGTTAAGATGGGTATATTTTCATAGGCACAGGAGGTAGGTAATAATTTGCACTCAGGGTGGCTAATGGAAGATGTGACTGAAAGGAAGTCAGGGCCCAGATTTGCTTAGTCATGAATCTGTTAAAAGAGACACCCCCAAATATGATTATTACAACAGACAGGATGTTTTTGAGAGGTAAAAATCACCATTGCTGAAGTTCTAGGTAGTTTTTACACATGAGGAAATAAGTGGTTTTGGCTTCCTATTACATCCACAACAAGAATACTTCCTTATCCGAACTCGAACATAAGGTGAATCTCATGAAAGCAAAGCCAGGTCACATACACAACCAGTCAAAAGTTGTGAAATATTTTTAGTATTTAAAATAACTGCTTTTTATTTGAATATATTTTAAAATGTAATCTATTCCTGCGATCAAAGCTACATTTTCAGCATCAATACTCCAGTCCTCAGTGTCACATGATCCTTCAGAAATCATTTTAATATGCTGATTTGCTGTTCAAGAACATTTTTATTATTATTATCAATATTTAAAACAGCTGAGTATATTTTTTCAGGATTCTTTGATGAATAGAAAGATCCAACGATCAGCATTTATCTGAAATAAAAAGCTTTTGTATTATAGAATTATAGAAATTAATACTTTTATTTAGCAAGGATGCTTTAAATTAATCAAAAGTGATGATAAAGACATTTATAATGTTACAAAAGATTTTCATTTCAAATAAATGCTATTTTTCTGAACTTTCTGTTTATCAAAGAAACCTGAAAAAATTCTACACAGATGTTTTCAACATAATAATAAATGTTTTTGAGCAGCAAATCAGAATATTAGAATGATTTCTGAAGGATCATGTGACTGGAGTAATGATGCAAAAAATTCAGCTTTGACATCACAGTAATAAATTATATTTTAAAATATATTCAAATAGAAATCAGTTATTTTAAATAGTATAGTAAATTTTTCTCAGTTTTACTATTTTTGCTGTACTTTGGATCAAATAAATGCAGGCTTGGTGAGCAGAAGAAACTTAAAAAAAAAACGTTAAAACTTTACTGTTCAAAAACATTTGACTGGTAGTGTAAAAAAAATAAAAAGTAAATTAAATTCTTAAAAAAAAATAGATCATTATAATGCTAATGGCACAGAAATAACACACCTCTCCTTTTTTTTTAGCATTATGATGTTATTTTCATGTCAGTAAAGCACATTTGTAATATCAAACCTTTTTTTTTTTTTTTTTTTTTTTTTTACTTGAAATTTATTTGTAATTCCAATTATATTCGATTGAGTATACTACAATAATTTCTCACTTTTAATTTTGGGGTAAAATATGACACAAACTAAAATTATTATCCTTAAAACATTTCACTTCCCTAAAGTAAAAAAAAAAAAAAAAATCAAGACATGCTCCTTAAATTCAAAAGGGCATGTGTTTGAATTCAGTCATTGTGGTGTAAAATAAGATAAAGATATAAATAAGACATGAGAAAATGAGAGCGGAAGACGTGTAACAGCATTAAAGTGGAATATAATGATGCTACGGAATGAGAATAAATGACGTGACTTTTAGCATAAAACAAGTTAGCAATTATATCCGACCAATGAGGATGAACCAATGTTTGGTAAAAATATGGACCCTATAACACTTCAGTCATGCTAGATTCTTCTGCATTTCCACATTAACACGTGAGCTGTTGTGTATTCTTTTGATTGATTGATATTGATTGGTTTCAGTCATAAAATAATAAACTCTGGGTGCTCAAAGATTCTTCTGGGTATTATTTCATGATCACTGGCCCCTGTAGGATTAATGTGCGTGAAGTGAATGATTACGAAGCCATTTTAAGACACATAAAGATTTTGGATAGGAGTAAAGAAATACAAACTGAAAACAATTGACCTATAACTAGGATAACTCGGTGAATCTCAAAAAAAGTGTCCATATCGTATTTCACACAAAATCAAGAGGAAAAATAAGAAATTACATTTTGCATAAGGAAAAACAATAAAATTTTGGTATTGACACATTATTTGAGACAATTAAACACATTTTCATGCATGTAATGCAATGCATCCATTACAATGCATTTAGATTATATTCTCATTACTATAATACAATATTTTTTCCTAATTACCATCATAAATCCTGTAGTACATTTTTTATCTTCTACATACACTACCAGTCAAAAGTTTTTGAACAGTAAGATCTGTAATGTTTTTTAAAGAATTGCTCACCAAGCCTGCATTTATCTGACCCAAATATTACAGCAAAAGCAGTAATACTGTGAAATATTTTTACTATTTAAATAACTGCTTTGTATTTAAATATATTTTAAAATGTAATTTATTCCTGTGATCAAAGCTAAATTTTCAGCATCATTACTCCAGTCTTCAGTGTCACATGACCCTTTAGAAATCATTCTAATATGCTGATTTGCTGTTCAAGAAAAAAATATATTATTATCAATATTTAAAACAGTTGAGCACATTTTTTCAGGATTTCAAAAAGATCTAAAGATCAGCATTTATCTGAAATAAAAAGCTTGTAGCATTATACACAACCCCATTGAAAAGCTTAGAGACTTGGGCCTGAAAAATTCTACTCAGCTGTTTTCAACATAATAATAATAAATGTTTTTTGAGAAGCAGATCAGAATATTCGAGTGATTTCTGAAGGATTATGTGACTGGAGTAATGATGCTCAAAATTCAGCTTTGAAATCACAGAAATAAATTACATTTTAAAATATATTCAAATAGAAAGCAGTCATTTTAAATATAGTAAAATATTTCAAAATTGTACTATTTTGCTGTACTTGGTAAACAGAAGAGACTTCTTTAAAAACATTACAAATCTTACTGTTCAAAAACATTTGACTCATAGTGTAAAAGAAATGAGAATTGGAGTTTAAAGTATGCTTAATTGTTAAGAATATAATATAAAAAATAACATAATAAAAAAGCACCCTTGTGATTTAAGGTTGAAATAAGATGTGGATACGCTGTTGACATGTTTTGTGAGATTCACCTTTATATTAGCTGGACCCAATGTTTGTATTGCACATGATCTGTCTCTATGTTTTTCCCCCACAAAAAAATAAAATAAAATAATGAAATAAAATTCAAAAAAGACTAAATAAAACAATGACATCTCATATTCAGATCTGCAGTACGAGCCCAGCGGCAGATATGTTGTCTCCTCCCCCAGCAGTCTGGTACACCTCAGTGCACACCAGCACAGGAGCCACACAAATCTCATAGCCGTTCTCATCCCAGCAGGAAACGGGTCGAGACTCCTGAAGCGGAATTCTCTGACTTCCTTCTTGCCTGCTAGTAGAGAACGATTCATCCATGATCAGCCGTGCTTTACTGAGATCGATGTCCGGCGAGCCGCAGACGTGACGATTGGCTGTCAGAGATGCTTTGGCTGTGGCTGACATGGTGTTCTTCCACTTGGAGCCACGTTTGACGATGATGGCCTGGAAAGCTAATGTGTGGACGTGAAGACGTGTAAGCGGCCGTCCCGTACCGGCCTCCTGGTGGCGCTGGTTTACAAGGCGGTAGAGTTCTCGCATTTGGTCCAGCACGATAGCTACGCGTGGGTTGGGGTCGGAAAGCACAGTCAAGTTACTGCCACGGAAAAGGCTGAGGAGATTGGGCAGCTCTTGCTCGTTCATGCCCAACGAGTCAGCGTGAGGAAGAACAAACTCTAGGAGATCTGACATCAGACTTTCATCGACGAAGCTGGCCATTTCAAAATGGACAGCGGTCTGCGGGGACGCAGAGGATAACATCGTAGCCAGCTTTCCCAGCAGAGCCTCACGCTCTCCTAGAGGAAACAGACAGTAGAATCTCTTAAAGAGACAGTTCATCCAAAAATTAAAATTGTGTTATTAATTACTCACCCTCATGTCGTTCCAAACCTGTAAGACCTCCATATTTTTGATTAAATCCAAGAGTTTTCTGACCTTGCATAGACAGCAATGCAACTACCACATTCAAGGACCAGAAAGGTAGTAAGGATGTTAAAATAGTCCATGTGACATCAGTGGTTCAATCCTAATTTTATGAAACTACGAGAATACTTTTTGTGCGCAAAAAAACAAAAATAACGACTTTATTAAACAATTTCTTCTATTCTGTCAGTCTTCGATGTACACTAGAGATACGCAGTATACCGTTACTGGAAAAATACCAGTATATAATTTATTTGAAATGGTTCGATACTATAATTTTGACCAATTCTGTATTTTATACGCTGCTGTTCCAAAGTTCACCTGTAGGCGACAGTGCTTCCCAAATTGCTGTGAAACGGGTAAATGCGATGAATCAAACAGATGAAATTCCATCAACGCGCTCAAAACTAGTAAATAAAGACAACAGTAGAAGTGAAACAGCATTATTTTGCATACAAAACAGATGACAAAGGTGAACGACCTGACCTTACTGCACTTGTATGCAAGCTTTGCTATAGACGTTTTTCCTGAATGCAGAAGTCACGCCTGACTTTAAACTTGAAGAATGCTTTGCATTTCCGGTCTCCAGTGTTTCTAGTCAAATTAGCTTATATTCTGATCCGATCATTTAATGTTAAAGGGGTCATCGGATGCCCATTTTCCACAAGCTGATATTCTTTAGGGTCTTAATGAAAAGTCTATAATATACTTTGGTTAAAAATTCTCAATGGTTTTGTAAAACAACACCCTTTTTACATTGCTAAAATCAGCTCTGCAAAAATCATCTCATTCTGGTCGAGGCTTCATTAAATGCAAATGAGCTCTGCTCGCCCCGCCCCTCTCTTCTGTCTGTGGAGTGACGAGCATGTTTAGCCACATTTAGCCACATTTACCTGCTAAACTTGCTAACTAGCACATTATTAGGAAAGGCGATCGCAAAGATTCATTAAAAAAAAACACTTATACTTACTTCTGCTGTAAGTGAAGCTGAATCACAAATGATTTGCGCGAAGATAGACGGATATATGTAGATCGGGACCCACATTTCCTTCACAAACAAACATAATCTACTGCATCTTCAGCGGCTCAGATGTCGGGAGTAAATGACGACCACTATGTTCATTATTACATCCAGCAACACAACACCTCAATCGCTCAATCGGAGATATTCTTGTCTAACTTACATCCCTGCTCCGGCATCGAAACAAAAAGGATGGACTGTGACAGCTGATCTAAGGTAAGAGCTCAAGTCAATCAACTATCGTGGGAGCGGCCTCTGTCGGTGTGACCCCACAACGACAGGCATCTGAGAACGGCTCAATTTGAAAAAGGGGATATTATTTTTACAGATTAATTAAAAACCACTGCATGGATTTTTATCATTATAGGGTAGATGTGTACATACACTGCCAACACACATTAATGTTCAAACAGCATGTAAAAGTGAACTTAACATCCCATGACCCCTTTAAACCTAGTAAAATGTTTTTAAAAAGCTCCACAGCGCCATCACTTTGCAATGTCGCAATGACCGTCATTTGTCAGTGCCTCACTCTTCAAAGTTTAATGAGTGTGTAGATGACACAGAGCTGCAGATGTTAGAACAGATGGACGCTATTTGAATGGGTTCCTATGGAAACCGGAACAGAAGTTAAAATTCGTAATGGCGGCGCTCATCGTTTACTCAGGAAAAAGGTCTACAAATCATGTGTTGCCAAAGGAGGCAATGCCAAGCATTTGTCATTTGTCACTTACTCATCCTGATCTTTAACGCGAATTTAGAGATTGACAGATGAGTGCATCATTCATCAATTCAGTTTTAATTAAGTTTTATTTACAACTGATCAACGCACAAACCTAAGATATGATAGAGTAAACACGAAACCTCAAATGACACGCTAGAACAAGTTTAGCTTTGGTTACATGATATTTGCACTTGCATTTCAAACAATCAAATTTTAATTGAATTTGAATGAAGCAAGAGTTTTGCTATATTAATTTTAGTATCAGCAATAAGAAGGGAATGTTTCTACCGCACCGCCGACCGCTTATATGAAGCAACCAAGAGAGCGCAAGAAAGATTTATATTTAATGTTTTTTCTTTCTCTGAGTCTGAAATCTGCAAAACAGAGAGAGAGAGAGATAATAATGTGATTTTGAATACTTTGACTGCTAGAATAACTCTTTAAAGTAAAGCAAACTTTGTTAAAATTCATTAGGTAAGCTGACCTAAAAGTATTACAGCACTTATTAATCTAGGTCAATAATTAGTTGTAAATGATACATGAACTAATACATGTTTAGTATGTTAACATTACTTATTAAACTGTTTTCAATTCACTTATCTTTTGAGGCTGGTTATTAGTATTTAGTATCGGTACCTAGGTATCACATTCTGTTATCGTACCAAAGCCAAAATTATGGTATCGAACCATCCCTAATGTACGTGTCAGTTGTGTTGCAGTCAATGCAGGGTCAGAAAGCTCTTGGATTTCATCAAAAATATCTTAATTTGCATTACGAGGATGAAAGTCTTTCAGGTTTGGAACGACATGAGGGTGAGTAATTAATGACAGAATTTTCTAGGGCTGCCCCCTAATAGTTGACTAACTGTTATAGACGAGAACAGGCTTGGTCAAACAATATTTTATTAATCGCTTAGTCTGAGGGGGAAAAAATCCACAGGAAGTGGCGCAGTCACGCAGTCCATGACGGACAGATCGTTAACGGCTGGTCTGTGTGGTAATACAGTACACTGAGCAGGACATCCAAACGCTTGTCTATCTTTCATCAACGTCAAATATGGCTTTTCTCCTAAAATATGTTTACGTGGTCACTCAACGTTAATGTTAACCTCACATGCTCACTGCATTACAGATGAAGGCGCTGGTCCGATCACTTGCTCTTAAAATACTGTCATTTTTGCTCATACAGAAAAGAGTAATACATCTTTCGAATTTGTAAAGACTCTGTCTATTGTGTGCACTCACAATAACAACAAAACGTTGTGCTTTTGTAAAATAATGAAGGAAAACAGGATGCGCTTTCTGCCGTCTCGGTCTCTGTGAACTTGAGTGAGTCAATTCAAAACTCTGTGCATTCTTGCCTTACAGGCATGAAAAAATATATCAATAGAGAGTAAAATGCCGACATTGAATGCGATTAGTCAACTAATGCTTAAAATCAACGATTACTAGTCGACCAGAAAAATCTTTAGTCAAGGGCAGCCCTAGAATTTTCATTTTTGGGTGAACTATCCCTTTAAACAATACAGCAAAAACACAGATTTTCATGTTAAAGGGTTAATGAAACATTTAGAGTGAAGTATACTGGGGAAAAATGGTGCAGAAACATATTCACTGTAGTTTAGCTACACACTTCACTTTTAATGTTCTAGTTACCAAGCAGAAGCAGAGACATTTTACAGCAAATATTATTAATAGCAAATTTCCTCTAGGGTAAACAGAAAAGAGAAGCAAAGAAAACAAAATCACTTGAGTGCTACGAGTTGTTACAGTCTGTCTACTTTCCCAGGGCAGCTGGGAAAACATGCTGATCTAACCATGTGACAGTACAGAGTTAGTTTAGCTCCAAACTGCCACTGATCCACATACAGGCTGACGTTTATAATAATTAAATACCTGTACATGAATAAAAAGTTTCATATTGTTATTTAAAAGTGTTATTAAAGGGATAGTTTAGCCAAAAATGAAAATTCTGTCATTAATTACTCACCCTTTCTCACCCTTTATGTCATTCCAAACCCGTGACCCTGTCCATGCAGGGTCAGAAAGCTCTCAGATTTCATCAAAAATTTCGTAATGTGTGTCTTACGGGTTTGAAACATCACGAGGGTGAGTAATTAATGACTGAACTATCCCTTTAAAAAAAGTGTGGCTTCTTTACATACCCCGTTTGAAAGGGAAGCTGTCCATCATCTGTAGCCCTCCTACAACAAGCAGATCTGGTTTGAAGCTGTTCAGCTTCTCCTGAAATTGCTCCATGGAGTCCAGATATGGATTATGATCATCACTATGGACAATATACCTACAGCATTGACGAAAAAACATTTCAAATGCTTACAGAAAAGTTTAGATTGAAAGTACAGTAAAGATTAAAAAAAAAAAAAAAAAATCTGAAAGTAGATCAGCGTAATGTTAACTGACCTATTGGCTCTTCGGGAGGTGTATGGCCCCCATGTGGCACCTGTGGGATACTCCAGGATCAAGTGGATGTCTGGCTCATCCAATGTGTTTCCAGCCACTGAGGAGAAATAAGATAATTCATTGCAATGAAAAATATAGAAGACAGATGTAGCAAGCAAAAAAAATACTTTAAAATGAGTTAATTAATTCTCCTTTTTTGTCTTAAGTAGCACGGGTATATTTGTAAAAATAGCCAAAAATACATGGTATGGGTCAAAATGATCAATTTTTCTTTTATGCCAAAAATCATTAGGATATTAAGTAAAGATCATGTTCCATGAAGATATTTTGTAAATGTCCTACCGTAAACATATCAAAACTTAATTTTTAAATAGTAATATGCATTACTAAGAACTTCAATTGAACAACTCTAAAGGTGATTTTCTCAATAATTTTTTTGCACCCTCAGATTGCAGATTTTCAAATAGATGTATCTCAACCAAATATTGTCCTAACCATAAATCAATGGACAGCGTATTTATTCAGCTTTCAGATGTATAAATGGCAATTAAAAAAAATGGACCCTTATGATTGGTTTTGTGGTCCAGGGTCACATTTAAGAAAAAAAAATATGATTTTTAAAATGTTCTTGTTATATTTACAATATTGAATAGAAAAGGCTTTTTAGCATAAAGCTGAACGTAAGAACATTACAGCACCTGTGATACGCTGTGAAAGAATATCTGTGAAATCGGTGCTGAAACTGCCCCCTAAAAGCACATCACATCCTTCCAGCGCCATCCTGCTGGCCATGACAGGTGCATTTCCTCCTATTGACCACCTGTTTCCTGGTAACTCTCGAGAAGCCTCTACCAGCTCACTGAAGAGTGTGTCATTCATCACAAACCTCCTATGGAAAACAGAAAAAACTTGTCAGCAGTACAACAAACACAGGTGGGGCCTGACGGTAGCAGATCTAGTCTGTTAATACAAGGCTGCAGGCTCAGTGCTATGAAGTGCTATGATTCCAAACCTGTTTATATTAATCACCATCCTGTTTTGCACCTTCAAGTCAAACATTTAAAGAGTTGTTGTTCTTTCCATGTCACTTTGGATGAAACAAAGTATTACGAATAGTCACTAACAAACTAAAAATATCAAAATATGCATACATTTGTGTAGAAACACCAATCAACATTAGCTAGCTTCTTCATTCTTTGTTCTAGATTTATTGACCTTAGAGACAGCTATTAATCCAGTTCATATTTTTGGCTCAGCAGTATCTAATTATTTGGTCTTCCAAAAAGAAACATTAAACAGCATCTACAACTCATTTTACTTCAGAAAAGTGACTTTTCTAAGTGAAACAGGATCAGAATTGCCAGGTTTTCATTAAAATGCTGCCCAATTGCTAGCCCAACTGCATTTCGAGGAGGGTCTGCATTTCAGGGGATAAATATCACATTACTGGGGTCGCTTCAACCTGCGGACATGAAAAACAACCTGGCACCAGTGTTAAAGTAGCCCAATTCCGCAGGAAAAATGTTCATGTCTTTCTTTCTTCAGTCGTAAAGAAACTGTGTTTTTTCAGGAAAACATTTCAGGAGTTCTCTCCATATAATGGACTGATATGGTGCCCCGAGTTTGTTGCGGTTGTAAACGATCCCAACCGAGGAATAAGGGTCTTATCTAGTGAAATGATCAGTTATTTTCATTTAAAAAAAAAAAAATGCAATTTTTAAATACTTTTTTAATCTCAAATGCTCTTCTTGTCTTGCTCTCCCTGAACTCTGTGTATTCTGACTCAAGACAGTTAGGGTATGTCGAAAAACCATTTCAAAGTTTCGACCCAGTCTTTGCAAAGTGAACATGCAAAGAACATGCAAACCCTTAACAAAAAAGGTAAAACAGAGACATAGGACGATTTCGAAGTTTCAAGTTTTTTGACATACCCTTACTGTGTCTTGAGCTAGAATACACAGAGTTCAGGGAAAGTAAGACAAGATGAGCGTTTGACATTAAAAAGTATACAAATTTTCATATTATTTTTATGAAAATAACCGATCGTTTCGCTAGACAAGACCCTTCTTCCTCGTCTGGGATCGTTTACAACCACATTTGGGATCGTGGGCACCATATCAGTCTATTATATGGAGAAAACTCCTAAAATGTTTTCCTCAAAAAACAGAATTTCTTTAGAACTGAAGAAAGAAAGACATGAACATCTTGGATGACAAGGGGGTGAGTAAATTATCTGTAAATTGTTGTTCTAGAAGTGGACTTCTCCTTTAACCAAACATAAGTGTAAAAGCAATTTTCACTGCATTTAATTATAAATCAACCATTTGTTTATGTTTGGACTTTTGTCTTTCTTTCTGCAGTCATAAAGAAATATGTTTTTTGAGAAAAACATTTCAGGAATTATCTCCATACAGTGGATTTCAATGGTGCCCCCAAGTCTGAACTTCTAAAATGCAGTTAAAATGCAGCTTCAAATGGCTCTAAACGATTCCAGCCAAAACGATTGATCATTTTTTTAAACTGACAATTTATGTACTTTTTAATCTTTTTAACCTGTGATGCGCATATGTAGTCAGTGTAATCCGGGTCAATACAGTTAGGGTATGTCGGAAAACTCTCATCTCGTTTTCTGCTTCAATTTCAAAATTGTCCTTCATCGCTGTTTTACCTTTTTTTTTTTTTTTTACTTTTTTTGTTAAGGGTGTTTGATATTCTTTGTATGTTCACTTTGTAAACACTGGGTCGGTACTTCTGCAGCGATGTAGGATGATTTTGAAGTTGGGTAAGAAATGAGATGGGAGTTTTTCGACATACCCTAACTGTCTTGAAACGGTCTTGAGGTTAAAAGTATATAAATTGTCAATTTGTTTCGAAAATGACCGATCATTTCACTAGATAAGACATTTTTTCCTTGGCTGGGATCATTTAAAACCCTTTGAAACTGCATTTTGGAAGTTCAAACTTGGGCGCACCATTGAATTCCACTATATGGAGAAAAATCCTAAAGGAATATAATTTCTAATCGGCTGAGGAAAGAAAGACATGAACATCTTAGAAGACAAGGGGGCGAATACATTACCGGTAAAGTTTTGTTCTGGAAGTGAACTACTCCTTTAAAAGCCTCTTTAGCTGAAAAGAATGAAAAGAAAAACTCCATTCTGATCTGTTATCTAGAGAACAAATTCACCACTCAATCCCAACATGTGATAACCACAAGCACTCGTGTCTCCAAACGCTTCTGCGTCGTTTTGGCAGTAGTAGCTGTAAATGACACTCCATTCAGACACGGCTTAAACAGCACTATGCAGCGTCTCAACATAACTGCAATGTTATCTTGAGAAGCCTGTCATTCCGCTCTCAAGTGTGAATTCTCCAGCAGAACACAGCTGCCATATTGCCAGCACAACAAAACTAAGAAGGTCTGACACATTTCAGACCTTCTTTTCAAAATTTAAAGAAACAGTTCACTCAGTGATGAACATTCCATGAACATCTGCACACTCCAAGATGTAGATGAGCTTGTTTTTTCATCAGAACAGACTTGGATTTAGCATTAATTACATCACTTGCTCACCAACGGATCCTCTGGAGTGAATAGGTGCCGTCAAAATCAAAGTCCAAACAGCTGACAAAAGCATCAAAATAATCTACAAGTAATCCACACCACTCCATTCCATCAATTTATGAAAAACTGCATGTTTATAAGAAATAAATCCATCATTAAGGCGTTTTAACTTTAAACTCCAAGCCAAAATGGAGTCTATAATCCATAACAATGCTTTCTTTCAGTAAAAAAGTCAATTCCCTGTTGTCCTCTCACATCAAAATCCACCAACATATTCGTTTAGAAAAGCTCTGGACTCTTTTTGCTTGCAAACAGTGCATATTCTCTCACATTTTCAATGGAAAAGCAATATTATGGATATAGAACTCATATTTAAGCAACGGTTTTGAATTATGGATTTGTTCCTTGCAAACACTAAGCTTTTTGCTTCATAAGATGTTAACTGATAGACTGGATTCATGTGGATTACTTGTAGATTGTTGTGATGTTTTTATCAGCTGTTTGGACTCATTCTGACGGCACCCATTCACTGCAGAGGATCCATCGTTGAGCAAGTGATGTACTGAATACTGATACTGATACTGAATTTCTCCAAATCTGCTGAGAAACAAACTACATCTGGGAAGGCCTGAGAGCAAGTACATTTTCAGCAAAATTTCATTTCTGGATTAACTATTTCTTATCAATATTTCTTATCATTTCATTAATGTGACACTTGGTTACACAATGTTGTTACCTGTGTGAACTTGTGGGGAACTTGAGACCAGTTAATTAGTTTTAATTCCAACTGTTCCAACTAATCCAAAATGGAAGTCTGCAATCAGTTAAGCTATGTAAACTTGTAAAACAGTTCAATTGACCCTGTTTCAAATCAAATAAATCACAACAGCTGTATTGTGCTACATTGCGCAATCTTTATGGTCCTGACGGCTTTGCAGACATGCTTGAACGGATCTCACTTACTCTGAAGCGGCTCCGGGGGAGAAAAAGTAAGCGAAACTCTGTGCCAGCTGCTCTGCGTTCTCTATGTAGTCGTGGTGGAGGGGCTGGTCTGTTGGTTTCAAGCCCATTTTGTTTAGCAGACTCACTCCATCGACTATGATATCCACACAGCCGCCAAAACCTGATAAGAGACAGTGTGATGACACAATAATCTAACGTTAATTCAATCTTTGAGCTTCCAACAAAACGTAAATTTCAGGTCATACAATATCTGAACAAACTGGATTAGATGCCGTGCATAGCTGGCCAAAGCAAGGCGAATGAGGTGATGCAACAGAATGACAGGTATCATGGTTTAAATATAGATAATGGCTGTGATACCACAGACCAGTTTAAATGAGGAAATGCACATAGAACTGACTGTTTATCAGTCCAGTTAACAAAGATTGAATCAAAAGTCTAGAAAAGACAGACCTTTTTGCATTGACTGTACTGCATGCAACAAATACAAAAATTCCATTGCATTTGGCTGTGTATGTGACTCAGGTTAATGATTGAAGACTTTTGGTAAACAAGGCCTAAACCTGATTGTCAAAGTTGTTTTACCTTACAAGCACTCAGCACTTGTTACTAGAGTGTAAACCAACAAAAAAGAATGCAAAACTAACATGCAAAATAGAAGCACAAGCTTGTTTCTAAAAGATAACAATCCTCAGAAGCAGAACAAGCCATATTATCAGATAAAATAGTGACTGTGCAGTTGCAGGCAGGAAACATCAGTATCAAGGTGCCAAAATGAACATAACAAATTAGCTATTACTAGTTAAAATCTGTGTTATTTAGTATCACTGGGATGCTATTATAATTTCATATTTTAATAATAATATTTTGATTATGTTTTTATTTATATTATCACTTTAGTTGTGTTTTTGTGATTTATATATATATATATATATATTTTTTTTTTTTTAAATATGTCAGTTTTTATACAGTTTATATACAGTTTTTATTCTTTTTTATTTCAGTTTTAGTTATTTTAGTACATAAAAGAAACATTTCCTTGGCAACTAGATAAAATAAAATAAGTTAAATTTCATTTTATTTCAGGTAAAGTTTATTTTATTTTAAGTAAATAAATTTTATGGTTTTAGCATAATAACCTTCATTAAAATGAATAATTATCAGTGTATTGTAAATAAGTTATAACTAATACATTTAAGTCATACAACTAAAAAGCAATACACATATACATATTATTACATTAAATTAGTATAATTATTAATTTAAAAAAACAACTTTATTGCATAAACTAGTTAGTAACACTTTACAATAAGTTGTCATTTGTTAACATAAGTTAATGTATTAAATAACATGAACAAATAATGAACAATACATTTATTACACTATTTATTAATCTTTGTTAATATTAATTAAGAAAAATATAGTTGTTTGTTCATGTTATTTCAAAGTGCATTAACTAATGTTAACAAACACAACTTATTTTTAATAATGCATTAGTAAATGCTAAAATTAACATTAAGATTCATAAAATGTTGAAGTACAAGTCAAAATAAATTAAAAAATAGATTCAAGTAACATTATGCATGCAAAATTGCATGAATATGCAATGCATACTTAAACCAGAAGCTGCAAATCTATCATTTAAAAGTATTATTATTGTATTATTATTATTTAAATTAGTTAAAACGTTTATTATTTAATACTTTATTATTAAAGTTCTTTAATAACTATTACCTAATTTTATAAAAAAAAAAATAATAATAATCACAGCGAAATATTATTATATCAATTAGATATTCTGAACTTTGAGAACTGCAGAATGTATTCCAACCAAGCCTATGCATTGATATATCATTATTTGTTGCATGCTGTTAAGTGCACTTAAAAGTCTGTACCTATGGCCACTCGCGGTCTGGACACGCTGTTCATGCCCACTTTTCGCTCTGCGCGCAGCAATGAAGACAGAACCGCGTCCAGCCTGTCGTCCAGAACCGAACTGTCCGGAGATCGGAACCAATACGCCACCAACACCACTGCAAGTGACAAAAATGAGCCATATTTAACACCAGAGCGCAGCTCAATGGCCATTGCAGATGTATGAACACACTCCTGCCTCCTCTCTTTCTTCCTGAGCGAGTATGTGATGATGAATCAGGGGTCGGATGTTTTTTTCTGCTTTAGAAATAGAAGAGGGTAGAACGGCGTGAGTAATCAAACAAGCGGAGCTGAGCAAATGATGAAATATTCAAATAATAATTTTATCTTTTTTTTTTTTTTTAATTTTCACTCTGTGCTATCACTTTAAAACTTATCAAATGTCTTTGTCATTTAGGTATCAAATTAATTATTACTGTTCAGACCGCTATTGAAATACCACGTAGACACGCTGTCACGTGGTAGGTGTTACTTTTCTCCGCGCTATTTGAATGGACCAATCACAACAGTTGATGATTACCCGATAAGGTTTTTATAATCATTTATAGAGATTATTTTACTGCACATTTGCATGTTATGGTAAAAAGGTAGATGTAATATATTTAAATGATTGTAGTGCACAATGTGTGCATTTCTCCAATAAGGAAAAAAACGTTCTGAGATTAGAATGGGAGTTAATGGGATTTTTGAGCCGCTTTGCGCCACCTAGAGGTGTAAACGTTGTGTACATTCCGGCCAATGTCACTTTTCTCTCACTGGCTCAAGTAAGACGCGTTTCAAAATAAAAGTTCAACATCTAATTTGTTTCAAAATAAAAGTTAAACATTTAATTAATTACAGACTACTACGTATTATACATATTAACTATTTAAAAACTTAATAGGACACTAAATGTTTTTTTAATTGTACTGTTGTTGCAGATTTTACAAACAGGCATTAAATGTGATATTCCTCCTCAAATGGATTGTGCTTGACTCAGCAAACAGCCTGACATGAATATATCTGGTTTCAGTGTAACTACATCTCATTCATGTGGCAGAGCTATACATAAACAGAGAGTTAAATATTTACAGACGGACTAGAGTGTTATATTTCTGCATGGATATGCTTATAGGATAGTTTCTGGTATTTGCTTTGTCCAGTGTTGACTTCAGTTGATTGCTACAGTTATGCCTCATGTGATAGATAGATAGATATGCAAGTGCACGCCAGTTATTTTCAAACTTTATTATAATTTAAAAACAATGTATTTCCAAGAGAATGCATGGAATAAGTTACTCATTTTGTCTTTTTCTTCTCATTTGATTAAAGGTAAAATACAAAACATTGCAAGGTATAAAAAGAAAGAAGGAAAAATGTCTATATTACAAAGTGTTATAATTTAAATACTATATTTGTTACCTGATATACCTTAAACGTGAACAATTACAACATCAAAACAAGCTTCAATTAAAGTCACCTTCATTTTTTTGTCCTACAACACATGCCAGTAATCATTTTCAAGTACAAAACAGTAATACTTTTAAAGTAATAAAATAATATGTTCTGAATATCTGCCATTTCTTTAGCCGACAATAGGTAAAACATCTTTGTCATTGCATCAGAAGTCTGGAAACATACAGGACATCTTAACATGAGATTATCTGCAATACTAAAAGAAGAAAAAACAATATGGATGCATATTTCAGTCACTGAAGAACTCATCCTGTTGATAAAACTAAATAGCTAGCATTTCAATAGCATTTCTGTTTTGAAATTATAGATAAAAGAAAAACCTTCAGACGTGTTATGTTTGCATTTGTTTGTGGTTACAATAATTATGTTTTTCCATTAAAGCATTAAAACAAGCAGTCTATTGTTAACAGTCCACAATGGCATACTAACATCCTTTAAAGGAGAAGTTCACTTCCAGAACAACAATTCACAAATAATTTACTCAGGCCCTTGTCATCTAAGATGTTCATGTCTTTCTGTCTTTAGTCGTGAAGAAATTATAGTTTTTGAGGAAAGCATTTCAGGATTTTTCTCCATATAACGGACTTCAATGGTGCCCCGATTTTGAATTTCCAAAAAGTAGTTTAAATGCAGCTTCAAAGGGCTCTAACCGATCCCAGCCAAGGAAGAAGGGTCTTATCTAGTGAAACAATCGGTCATTTTTTTTGGAAAATAAAAATTTGTATACTTTTTAAGCACAAAAGCTTGTGCAGCACAGGCTCTTGGATGCGCGTTCACATACTGCTGAATCACGTCGAAAGGTCACGCGGAAGGTAGGGGGAACCACAGACCCAGTGTTTACAAAGCGAACGCGCAAAGACTAAGAAAGTGCAAGTAAGTCAAACGCTATTTACAAACAAAAAGGTACAACGATGTCGGACGATTCTGAAGTTGTAGGAGAAAATAACATGGAGTTTTTCAACGTACTCTACCTTTTTGAGCCGGAGTACACAGATGATGAACTTGAGGTGATTCGAAGTCGTGATTCGTAGTAGTGATGGGGAGTTGAACGAATGAACGAATCTTTTTTTCGAGTCATTTCGTTAATTTTAGCAAAATTAGCATCACGTGACAGCCCCATAAGATGAACGAACGACTCGAAAAACCCGAAGACTCGAAACAGGATGTTGCGCATGCGCGACTGAAAGAATCACTCTCACAGACGACTCGTTCTTCCCGAGTCACATTAAAGATTCATTCAAAATGAACGAATCATTCAAGAACGCCACGTGGACGCGTATCCCAGAGCCTGTGCTACACAAGCTTTTGTGCTTAAAAAGTACACAAATTTTAATTTTTTGAAAACAATGACCGATAATTTCGCTAGATAAGACCCTTCTTCCTCGGCTAGAGTCCTTTGAAGCTGCATTTAAACTATATTTTGGAAGTTCAAATTCGGGGCACCAATGAAGTCCATTATATGCAGAAAAGTCCTGAAATGTTTTCCTCAAAAACCATAATTTCTTTACGACTGAAGACAGAAAGACATGAACATCTTGGATGACAAGGGGGTGAGTAAATTATTTGTAAATTGTTGTTCTGGAAGTGGACTTCTGTTTTAAAAACTTTACTATAAAGAAAAATCTATTATAAAACAATTGTATAATCACCATTTAGAGTTTACATTTCTAGTAGTGCTTTTCAATTGCTATCATTTTGAAGCAAACTACAAATTATTACAGGTTTACAAAAATCTAAGGTTATAGTAAAGCCACACACTTTTTTACACTTTTTAAAAATAACATAATTTACAAAAAAGACCAAAATATATTATGATATTCAACGTAAGTTAAAAATCTTTAAGGAGCAGTAAGCCACATTTCAAAATGAAATGATAAAATGAAATAATACATTCAATTTTTAAGAAATACAGCTGGAAAAAAGCACTTAATGCACTTAAAAAATAAAATAATATCCTAAAATCCGCAATCAAGAAATCTGTCTTTTCCGCTTTTATTTTGTAGTGGTAAAGAATTGAAAATGTTGTTTATTGCTCCTTACAGAAAAAGATTAAATGTTCAAAATCTAATAATTTTATAAATATACTGAAAACACACTGTGTAGAACTGGACTGCGATGTTTGAAATGACAAGTATGTGACGAGACAACATTTCTTTTCTACACAGGACAGATTTTGACAGGCTGTTTAGCACCTACTTCCTTTTTGTACAGGTGATGGACTGCTTTCCAGTGGACTGCTAATCCAATAAAGAAATTTCTCAAAAAACACACAAACATAACTAAAGTTGAAATTTCCAGTTAGCTCAATTCATTTTCTTTAAATATACAGTCTGAAAAAGCTGACCAGACCTTATATATACAAGTCTTAAATTTCAGTACCTTAGTTTATACATGTTTCATGTTCTTTTAACTAAAAATATTATTGCAGCAGGACAAATATTCTTCATATAACTGCAAAGTGCCTTGACAATAGTATTCTTATGTTACGGAGCTTTACTGCTACACACAGATTCACACGAGTCTAATTAAAAGGAAAATTCTGAACCCTGAAAGTTTTAAAAAACAAACATCCCACCCTGAAGTTATTCTGAGATTCCTGAATTGAACTGCATCGTCATATGCATCAGCGGTCAAAGACAAACATAAAATACTTATTTAAAAAACTGTAACAGGTAACCTGTAAAGCTTTGAAAGCTCCCAATATGGAATGCCCTATTCAAATCTGTACAAAACAAAAGGACATTAGATAAATTGACTTCTGAAGTTAAAGCTGATGTTCTTTATGTGATATTAGTCCATCACAGCTATTATTCAGTAATATCCAGGATGGTATTGTTGACTCCATGGCTTTTGGTTCCAAAACTGATCAAGACAAAGATACAAAGAATTAAAGAATGAAACTTGAATGATTTTTAGGACCATACAAAATTGAAAAAAATTGATATATTTATACTTTTTTTTTTACTTACCCCTTGTTGCCAGCTCTGGTTGAAAGCTTGTGCTTTGTTCATGCTATAGTTTCCATTTTTAAAACCTCGATTATTTCCTCCTCGACCCCTGAATTTCTGTGGACACAGCAGATTTATCATTCCTGGTTCACATGTTGGTTGTATTTTCGTTTTAAAGTAAATTAAGCAGGAAGCCATATTTCAAAATAAAATAAAATAAAATAAAATAAAATAAAATAAAATAAAACAACATAACATAACATAACATAACATAAAATAAAATATATACTTCTAGGAAAAAAAAAAAAACTTCTAGGAATACAACTGAAAAAAAAAACTCTTAATGCGTTTATAAAATAACCTACACAAAATAATATCATAACACCCAAAATAATAGAAAGCACTATTTTTTAAAACCATTTTCTATGAAAACAACAGATTTATGATTCCTGGTTCACATTTGGGTCCCAATTTAGTATTACACTAAACTAAGCACTAATTTTCATTTCATTTCACTTATTATTCACAATAAATAAATGAATAAAATAAAATAAAATAAAATAAAATAAAATAAAAAGAGGTTCACATTTGGGTCCCATTTTAGTATTAAACTGAGCTAAGCACTAATACTCATTTCAATTCACTTAAAAAAATTTAATAATAAAATAAAATAAAATAAAATAAAATAAAAAGAGGTTCACATTTGGGTCCCATTTTAGTATTAAACTAAAATGCTAAGCGCTAATACTCATTTCAATTCACTTCAAAAAAATTTAATCAAATTGAAAAATAAAATATATAAAATAAAATAAAACGTTTTAGGTTCAAAAAGTATCATTTTTAAAACCTTGATTATTTCCTCCTAAATCCAAGAATTTTTGTGGAAACAGAATATTTATAATTCCTGGTTCAAATTTGGGTCTCATTTAAGTATTAAGCTGAGATAAGTACTAATCCTCATTTCACTTAAAACAAATATAATTAAATTTAAAATACATAAATAAAATAAAATAAAAAAAATTAAAGTTTAAAAAAACACAATGATTAAAACGTTCATTATTTTCTTCATAAACCCCTGAACTTCTGTAAAAACAGCATATTAACGATTCTTGGTTCATATTTGGATCACATTTTGTTTTGTTTTTTTACGTTCATATATAAAGACTTTCAATGACAACAATATTTTAATTCCTAACTAAAACCAGGCTACATCATCACTGATCTCTCACCTGGTTGAAGTTGCCCCGGTTGGCCCCTCCCCCTCGTCCCATGTTGCCCCTGTTCATGGCCCCTCCTCTGTTGCCCATGTTCACCATATTGCCACGTCCAGGTCCCGGCCTTGGGGCGCCACCTCTGTTAGGCATCCCACCACCACCACGGTTGAAACTGCCCCGGTTGAAACCTCCTCTGAAGGCAGGGGGAGGAAGGAAGCCTCTCGGTGGCCTGCTGAACCCACCACGAGGTCCAGGCACTGTCAGACAATCCAAAAAGAATAATCTATTATTTCATTTATACATGTCCTGCTCAATATTCTGATTCATTCTGAAGTTGAACCTGGAAGTGCTGCTTTATGGTATCATTAAAGTTCCTCTATACAATTAAGTATATAAAGAATAAAAACATTTTGTTCATCTGAAATGGCATACCACCCCTAAAGTTGCCTCGGTTTTGAAAGCCTCCTCGTCCTCCCCTCTGACCCGGTCCTCCACCCCGGTTGAATAGATTTTTGCCTCCTCGTCCCCGAGTGCCTCCCCTCTTTGGTGGAACACCTCCCTGGTTTGGCTTTTTCTCAGGAGGAAGAGAATTTTTGCTCTCCTCCTTGTACTGTTCAAGTAGTTTGGTAGCTTCTTCCTTCTGCAGCTCGACATAAAGCACTTCACTGAAGCACTCACCTTCCACAGGCAACGTGTATATTCCTGCAAAACATGCAGGAATGTTATAGTGTGGCATTTTGGGAGTTTGTAAAACTATGGTTTAGGTTATTGAAAATAAAATAAAATAAAATACATGAATTTTGCCTTAGCAATTCAAGGAAAATAATTTACTAAGTTTACTAAATTACTAAAGTACTAAAATTAGTAAAACTAACACTGAAATAAAAATAAATTCAAGATAAAAAAATAATAATTTATAAAAATGTATAAAATAACAAAATAATATAAATAATATAAATTTTTATTGAAAAACATAAGTCAAGTCAAGTCACCTTTATTTATATACCGCCTTTAACAATATAGAATTGTGACAAGGCGGCTATATAACATAAAACATATAAAACAAACAAAAATTTTAAATTTTGCCTTGGCAAATAACTAAAAAAAGTTTGTTAAAGTACCAATATTGTTAAAACAATAAAAAACTTTGCTTTGGCAATTAAAGGAAAATAATAAGTTTACTAAATTACTAAAGTACTAAAATTAGTAAAACTAACACTAAAATAAAAATAAATTCAAGGTAAAAAATGAAATTTAAAAAAATAATAAAATACATTTTTGTTGAAAATTTTTTTTTGCATTTTTGCGTTGACAAATAACTAAAAAATATTTGTTAAAGTAGTAAAATTTTTACAATTTTAAAAAATTGCACAAAAAGCTTAAAAATGTTTTAAAAAATGAATCATTTTGCAATAAATTTAAACAAAATAAGTTTTAAATACTAAAATATACAAATACTGTAAATAAAATAAAATACAATATTAGATGAAAAACTTATTTACTTATTAAATTTATGAAAAAGATTTTTAATTTAAGAATTTTTTTAACTGGGAATTAACCGGGAGAAAAAAGTTAAAGTAAACTAAAACTAAAATAAAAAAAGATGAAAACTATCAAGTAAAATATCAGATTAAAAATGTAAAAAAAAAAAAAAAGCACATAACACAAAATTACTAAAGGCTCAAAAATACCATAATTGTATGTAAATAATATTAAAATAAAAGAAAAGGATCTTACCTTTCATTTTCAGGACTGCATGTTCAGGTACATCTTTGCCATCCGTTTCTGCCTTTTTCTGAGTCCTCTGTATATATTCCTCATCTGTGGGACAGACTACCACTGCTTTACGCTGGAAACCGGCAAACAGGCACATTTTCCTTCTTTGGGCTGGTGCTGATACGTTAGTCTAAAATATAACGATCATCAGAAATAAAATGTAAATAAATGTACAAAGAGCAAAATTTAAATGACTATTCTTTCATTTTGACAAGTATTTGTAAACTCTAGATTATATTTGGTCACCTGGTCAAGAATGTAGTTGCGTTTTTTACGTGCTGCTATTTCGATGAATTTCCCAAGGAAGAGAGGAGCGCGCTGAGATATCGCTGAGAGTTTCGTGACATCTTTCATCTGTCGCTTCAAACTGGAAATCTGAATTTCAATAACAGTAACGTCAATTTTATTGTTTAAAATGTCCAAAAAATCTCTTATGTCAGCACTCACCATCATCTTCTCAATGATTGTGTTTGTTCCAAGGATGTTGTATTTTCCAGGATTGGCTTGTGTGTGCTTTGTAACCCATTCTGTTTTGCCAGATCCAGGCAGGCCAACCATGACAATGACCTGGGAAGATTTACAGCACATTTAATGATGAGTCTTTTTAATGATGATGTCAGTGTTTCAGGCATGAAACCAACCTCACAGTCTTCTTTGGTCTCGGGTCCCTTCGGTCCTCTGATGCGATCGCAAACGGGGATCTGCTGCAGGAGCGTAAAGCCATCAGGCTGGGGAAAAAAAGGGGTTTCACGCTTGCCGAAGTTGAACTCAACCGCACAGTTGTGGCAGAGGACGTGAGGGAAGAACGGCTTTCCCTCCAACTCGTCCTTACTGACTTTGAAAGCTGTTCCCAGGTCCTGTCCATTCTTGGAATAGGAAATTTCCACTTCTGCACCATCAAAGTTCTGCCAAATAAAAACAGAAACCATGATATATGTGACCCTGGACCACGAAACCTGTCATAAGTAGCATGGGAATATTCACATTTTATAGGTCAAAATGACTGATTTTTCTTTTATGCCAAAAATCATTAGGATATTAAGTAAAGATCATGTTCCATGAAGATATTTTGTAAATTTCCTGCCACAAATATATAAAAACTTAATTTTTGATTAGTAATATACATTGCTTAGAATTTCATTTGGACAGCTTTAAAGGCGATTTTCTCAATATTTGGATTTTTTTCATGCTCAGATTCCAGATTTTCAAATATTATCATATCCTAACAAACCATCCATCAACGGAAAGCTTATTTATTCAGATGATATATATATAAAAAATGGACCCTTATGACTGGTTTTGTGGTCCAGGGTCACATATAATGGCTACACACTTGCTCAACATTTAATAAAATAAGATAAAATTCAAAATAAATAAACAATTGAAACATTGAAATATTATATAAATATTTATATATCAAATAAAAATATTTGCATTAATAATTAGTAATGAAATATTAATTTATAAAATTTAAATACTCTATAAATATACATTTCATTTTTTATATATACACAAAATAATACACAATTTTAAATATTTTTAAAAGGCTTACTTTTAAACTTATGCATTCAAGACAATATAATATAATAAAATAAAACAAAACATGAATTTTGCTTTGGCAATTAAATTAATAATAATTAATAATAAGTTTACTAAATTACTAAAATACTGAAATTAGTAAAACTAACACTGAAATAAAAATAAATTGAAGGTAAAAAATGAAATTTCAAAAAATAATAAAATAACAAAATAATATACATTTTTGTTAAAAAACAAAACATATAAAACAAACAAAATTTTAATTTTTGCATTGGCAAATAACTAAAAAAATGTTTATGTTAAAATAAAATAAAATACATGAATTTTGCCATGGCAAATTCAAGGAAAATAATAAGTTTACTAAATTACTAAAGTACTAAGTCTCTTATGTTCACCAATGTTGCATTTATTTGATCAAAATTACAGAAAAATATGTAATATTATGAAATATTTTTACAATTTAAAATAAATGTTTTGTATTTTTATAGATTTTAGAATTAAATATATTCCTGGGATTTAAAGCTGAATTTTCAGCATCATTCTTCAGGGTCACATGATCCTTCAGAAATCAGTCTAATATACTGATTTGCAACTCAAAAAACATTTTTATTATTAATGTTAAAAAAAAGTTGTTCTGCTTAATGTTTTTACGGAAACTGATACATTTTTTTCACACTTCTTCGACAAACAGAGTTTAAAGAACAGCATTTATTTGAAATATAAATCTTCTGTAACATTATAAAGTCTTAACTGCCACTTTTGATTAATTTAATGCATTCTTGCTGAATAAAAAAGTACTAATTTCTTAAAAAAACAAACAAAATAAATTCATACTGACCCCAAACTTGAACAGTATGAACACATGGCACCACTTAGTGGTCAAAATTAGTAATTGCACATAGATTTAAAACTCAATGTGGACGAGAAAACACAGACACTTACAATAAAGCAACCAACGACGTCATTCTCATCAAAAGCCTCCCCAAAGTCCTCCGTCACGCCGTTGCTGGTTTTCTTGGCCTTAGATGAAAAGCCATACGAGTGTGCTTCCTCCCCTGTGAATATGTAATGCAAAGAAACACATTTAAAACAATGTCAAGAATTTAGTAGATCAACTGTCCTGTAAGCAATCAAAGACCCTCACCCAGCAGAAGAGAGCTATTGGCCAGTGACCAACCCACCAGGACGTCATGAATCTCAATTCCTTTACTGGAAATGTGTTTTACAGGAATCTTCTCGATAATCTGGTACAATGAAGTGCAAGAATAAGGCTGAGGGCATGACAGGACAGTTATAAATAGTACAGATCAAGAAAAGGCAGTGGTCTTACCTTCATTTCAAAGCAAGCCTTGCCCTTTGCCACACCGTAAGACGCTCGTCCCCCGGCCCACAGGTAGGCAAAGCTCTCCATGGTGAGAGAGGAGGCGCTATACCGATCCCGAGACACCTTGAAGTGCAGGTCACAGTTGTCTGAGGAATATAACAGACAAATGCTTTATTTCTAAAGCTGCAGTGTGGCTGCACATCATGTTTGAATGAGAAGAACAAATATTCTACTCTAAACCTTTTAATGACTTTTAATAACCTAACTGAAGGTGTTACACTTTAAAGTAATATATTCTGCATGGTACACCATGAAAAATTCAGCATTTACTATTTAGTCTATATTAGCAGTATTTGTATGTGATTATCATACGTACAGGTGTCCAAACACACAGTTGTGTCATCAAAGTCTTCATCCTCTTCCTCCAGTGGAGGCTGGGGAGACTTTGCCCTGAGGGAACGATAAAAAACAAGTATTAAATTCAGTAATATTCAATTCAGAGACATTATTAGCTCTTACTGAATTCCCTTTGGATTTTACATATATTTCTTACTGAGAAAATGACAGGTGTAAAACATCTATTTGTTTGCTTTTTGCAATTTTTCCACTTATTTATGTGAACTATTTTTAATAAATTATGAAACAAAAATCTAAATCATTTTATGGGCTATGCATTAATATACACTGCCATCCAAAGGTTTGGTATCAGAATTAATTTTAATTTTTTATTTAAAGAAATTTTTAAGGCTGCATTTATTTGATCAAAAATACAGAAAACAATTAAATATTGTGAAACTGCAATTTAATTATTATTATTATTATTAATTATATATTATATTATTAAAATAATGATTTTCCATTTTAATTGACTTTAAAATATAATTTATTCCTTGGATTCAATGTAGAATTTTTTTATCAGCCATTACTCCATAAAATAAAAAAATAAAATAAAATAATAAACTTTGCCTTGGCAATTAAAGGAAAATAATTTTACACTGAAGTACTACAATGAGTAAAACTAGAACTGAAATAAAAATTCAAGATAAAAATAAAATAACAATAATAATAAAATAACATAAAAGCAAACATTAAAAAGACTCATCATAAAGCAAACAAAAATGTAAAATGTTGCCTTGTCAAATAACAAAAAATGTTAATGTTAAAGTACTAAAATTGCTGAAAACTAAAATTCTAATGATAAAATAAAACAAAATAAAACAAAAATCATAATAAATATTAGACGAAAAACTCTCTTATAAGCTCTCTTATGCTCATTAAGGCTGCATTTATTTGTTAAAAAATACAGAAATAATAGTAATATTGTGAAATATTATTGCAATTTAAAATGATGTTTTTTCCATTTTAATATACTTTTAAATCAAATTTATTTCTGTAATGCAAAGTATTATTTTTTATCAGCCATTATTCCAGTCTTCAGTGTCACATGATCCTTAAGAAATCAATATGCTACTGTATTATCAATGCTGTAAACAGTTACGGTGCTTAATTTTTATTTAATTATTATTATTTTTTTTTTTTTTTGAACCTATAATACTTATTTAGAAGTAAAAAGAGAAATCATTTCTAACAATATGAGTTTTTACTGTCACTTTTAATCAATTTAACACATGCTTACTGAATAAAAGCATAAATTTCTTTCAAAAAAGAGGAAGAAATTACTGACCCCAAACTTTTGAACAGTAGCATATATAGTTACAAAATATTTCTATTTTAAAAAAAAAATATATATATATATATATATATTTTTTTTTTTCTAAAAGGTGGCTTTTTTTTTTTTTTTACAATATTATTATTATTTTTTTTTTCATAATGAAAATCTATTGAAAATGTACAGTACCTGGGAAAAGACAACACATCAGAAATAAGTAAATAAATACACATTTAAATTCAGTTACACATCATAAACATGAGAACATAAAACAATATTAAATAAGATAAGAAGAAGAACGTTTAATTTCTGGAACTGCATCAATACCCGTACAAATATTTTCAGTACACTTTTGTCCTTTAACAGCCCAAGCTCTGACCTGCAAACATGATTCCTAAGGAAAAAACACCACTCATTCTGAGGTGACAGAGATGCCCTTATTATAGGCTTAAAGTCATTTAAAACACTCAGTAAAAATGTGTGTTTCTTTGCACTGATGAGGAACAGCATGTCAGATTTGGCTCTTTACTGCCAAAACTGCTCATAAATCTTTAAGGTGCAGCGGAACCTCAGGAGTACCAGAGGCCGACTGCACGTTTCTTACCGGCTGTATTTGCTTTCTTCAATAAATTCAAAGTAGCCCCTTCCATGTTCATCTCGGCGTCTCTTTACACCCTTCTTATTCTTCTGTTCATCATTCTTGTCTTTGTCCGCATCCCCTTTGGAAATAAAACAATAAATCATAAGGAGGCGTACACCTCCCTGCTGGACACATCATGATGTAACATGATGGTCCACAGAATTACTGGAGGATTTCTACTTATTTTGGTTGTGCATGAACTGCAATGACCAAAGAAAGGTGTATTTAATTAGAAGTTCACATGTTTTGAATTAAGGAGCAATGCCTTACAGTGCAGTTTGTACACTGTCATATGGGTACAAACGGGAGGTTGTTGCCAAGACATCTGCAAACTGCAATTTCGAGCTAAGTAACACACATTTTCAGATTCACATTGCATGCATCTTGAAGAAAAGTGTCACAGTGAAGGTTAAAGGCACTTTTGGTCATGGGCAAAACTGACATGCACCTCTAGTCTTTTATAGTAATTCAGTATTATATTAATTTAATTCAAACATTCATTTAAGTTCAAACCCCTAACCTCACATCATCCCAAGGGGAAAGTAAGCATCTGCTAAATGAAGGTCCTCATGACTCCAGGGCAGGCAGGGTAAAACAAATGAACTAAGATCATTACACACAGACTCCATCTGGAGCTTTTGTCCTTTATATCTTCACTTCAGCATCGTGTTACAGCCTAGCGATCCTGAGAGCCTACTGCTCAACCAATAAGCACTGACGATCACTATTAAGGGTAATTCTCAGGTAACGGTCCTAACCGTGCCTGAAAATTTCAGGACTTTAAATTTAGATGAGTAACTGATGAACTGAAAAAAAATGTTTTGTGTAAATCATGACAGAGCAAAACTATCTTCAGAATCAGCAGATTCTCTTGTTTAATTTGATATGTATAATATCTACACAAGCTTTTCATCTGCATGCTTTAAAACTAGTAGTATTATAGATGACTATAAATATAGAAGTAGTAGATTTCTTCTCTGAATTTAAACTTAAATAAATATTATGCCAATAAATACGTAAATACTACATCTAAGTTTGAGACACATATGTGCAAATAAATTATATATATACATTTTTTTCACTAAATTTACTTTTAACTTCTTTTTTATTTTTATTAATCTCTAATAACTGATTTGCACGATGTGTCTCAAACTTAGATTAGATGTAATATTTACATATTTATTAACATAATATTTAAGTTAAAATTTAGAGAAGAAATGTACTACTTTTATATTTATAGTCAGCTATAATACTATATAATACTATAATACTATATATATAATATATTAAATAATTTTTTTTTTTAATGATATATATATATATATATATATATATAGTGTTACACATTATGTAAAGGTAAAACTATTAAAATAAAATTAAAGGGACACAAAAATAGTAAAATAAATAAAAATAACGAGTGTGTTTGAGACACATAGTCCAAATAAATTGTTAGAAATTATAATTATAATTAATTATAAATAAAAAGATTATTAAAATTACATAATTAAAAAATTACATTTGTAGTAAATTATATATATATATATATATATATATATATATATATATATATATATATATTTAAAATAATGGTTTTCAATTTTAATATACTTTAAAATATAATTTGAAGAATTTTTATCAGCCATTACTCAATAAAGTAAAATAAAATAAAATAAAATATTATTATATTCCTGTGATGCAAAGTAAAATTTTTATCAGCTATTACTCAATAAAATAAAATAAAATAAAATATTTTTTTCATTATTACATATTTACATATTTAAGTTAGTTTAAATTTACAGGTACTTCTATATTGATTCAGAAGACGTTGATTCAGAAGATACTGGTTTTGTTATGTCATGATTTGCATAAAACATTTTTTTCAGTTCACCAGTTCATATCAAAGGATGTAAAAATAAATAAATAACTAAACAAATGCCAAAAAACAAGAAATATTATAGCTGACCACAAATACATAAGCATAAAATTTAACTTGTAGCCAATAAATATGAAAATATTATATCAAAATTTGAGACACAGATATATAACAAATATTATTTTTAAAAGATAAATAAATATTATATTAAAAACATAAATGAAAAATAGAACTTAAAGATAAATATGAATAAATAGAAAATTAAATGCATCTTTTTTGTCTTTTGCATTTAATAAATCTATTAAATAATATGACTATAATGTGAATAAGTTTAGTATTATGTTAATTGCATCAGCAGTAAGTCAAAGGAACACAAATGGGACACGAACGGCATCAAATCCTGTGTGCTCTCGGCTGTCAGAATGAATTATTCTGCCATCGCATCCAAAATATGCACATAAAATATGAATTGCACAAGCTTCATCGTGTAATCTCACCCTCGCCAGGGCCCATGTCGAGAGCCACATCATCCTCATCAAATTTCTCCATTTCTTCATCATCATCTTTGAGCAGAACATCTTCATCTTCATCTGATTTATCCATCTCTACCCCGGCGTCCTCCTCCTCCTCCTCCTCCTCCTCCATCTCATCATCCTGCTGCTCCTCAGCCTCCGCGTTATCTCCATCCTCCTCCTCAGCCTCCATGCTCTCTCCAGCCAGATCTTCCTCAAGGTCTTCGTCGCCCATGTAACCGAGGCCGCCTCCATCCTCGTACTGTCCTTCAGCACCGTTGGTGTCGGTGGACAGCGCCTCCTGATCCAGAGCGGCCTGTAGCCGGGCCATCAGCTCAGCCTTCAGCCCTTTATCGGAGAGGCTCCTCTTCTTCAGCTCGTCCTTCAGCTCGTTCACTTTCAGCTTCTTCACATTCAGTGAGCTCATCTTGCCGTTTTGACCCTTTGTCTTTAGACGATATGCCACAAATGTATGAAGTATGAACAGGAAGCGCAGGTTATGAGCGGACTGTCCGGAGACGCTCGATGCGGTCACTGATGGGCAGCAGTCGGAGCAGAACGGGGCCAGTTGAGCTTTATATAATCTACCGTAATACACACAATACGTGGGCGAACTACCGTAAATATCACTGTAGCTATTAAATATGCAGAAGAGAAAATATCAGTATTCAGTTAATTAATCACTTTTCATATGTTCTGAAAATGACAATAAACAAATATGAATACATTATAGGTAAGGCAAATATAAATATACCATTTTATATTGATTTTATTAAAATATTTAACATTACTTATATAATGCTGTGGTAAGCTATCGTTTTTTTTTTCAGTGCCACAAAAGCAGAAATATATTTTTACAGAGTATAGCCTATATCAACATTGCCACATCATTTTACATGAACTGCAGTTCATATAACTTTTTCTTAAAGGCTAGATTATAAACATTTTAGAGACATTTGGTTTTCAAAATAATTACAGTCACTTTTCATATAAAATTCAGTAAGTAAATGAATAAATAAATGTAGTACAGATAAGACAAATGCTAAATAATCAATTTTTATGAAATGTTTAATATAATATTACATATCATTTTATTATTTAACGACACAAGAGCACATAAAATCATAACATTAAGTATATTAACAATATAACCTGTTTTTGAATTTTGTACATCTTATATTAAATATTTTATGTTACACTACCAGTCATTTACTACCAGATTTTTAATGTTTATTTATGTTTTATATTCTGTTTACCAAGCTTGCATTTATTTAATCAAAAATACAGTAAAAGCAGTAATATTGTGAAATATTTTTACTATTTAAAATAACTACTTTCTATCTGAATTTTTTTCAAAATGTATTTAATTCCTGTGATCAAAACTAAATTTTCAGCATCATTAATCCAGTCTTCAGTGTCACATGACCCTTCAGAAATCATTCTGATTATTATTATTATTATTATTATTATTATTATTATTATTATTATTATTATTACCAGTATTTAAAACAGTTGAGTACATTTTTTCAGGATCCTTTGATGAATAGAAAGATCCAAAGATCAGCATTTATCTGAAATAAAAAAACTCTTGTAACATTATACACTATACCATTCAAAAGCTTGGAGTCAAAATAATTATTCATATTTTTACTTTCTACTTCAGATAGATGTTTCTTCTAAACTTTCTATTCGTCAAAGAAACCTGAAAAAATCTACTCAGCTGTTTTCAACATAATAATAATAATGTATAATAAAATATATTATATAATAATAATGATAATAATTTAGCAGCAAATTGAAACATTAGAATTATTTCTGAAGTATCAGTGACTTAGGTGATGATGCTAAAAATTCAGCTTTGAAATCACAGAAATAAATTCAAGTTTAAAATATATTCAAATAGAAAGCAGTTATTTTAAATAGTACAAATATTTCACAAATGTCCATTTTTTCCCTGTGCTTTGAATTAAATAAATGCAGGTTTGGTGAGCAGAAGAGTTAAAAAAAAAAAACATTAAAAATCTTACTGTTCAAAATCCGTTGACTGGAGGTGTATAAACAGTAGCATAATATTACATATCACTAATTAGTATTGCAGTATGACTATATGCATATGCCACAAGAGCACATAAAAGTAGTATATTAACATATCAACATCATTTTGCATAAACTACAATTCGTACTACATGTGATACCTTTTTGAGAAGTTTGTTTTTTAAACAAATTACAGTCATTTTCATGTGTACATTAAATTAAGTTAAAAATAAATGTAAATACTGTACAGGTATGGCGGGAAAAAAATAACAAACCGTTTTATTGTTTAGTATAATATTTAAAAAAACTCATTTAATATTATAGAATTGTTTTTATTATGCAACGCCGCCAGACCGCGTTTCATATAATACATTTTTGCAATCACGTGAGAAATTAGATTTTCTAAATTCTAACGTGAGTAGCGACGTCACGAATAAATTAACACAAAACCAGTGTTCACGTTACCTAGCAACCAGTGTTTTAGACATGGCGGACAAGTACAACGCAGGTAATGATGTTACTGAACTTTCTTCTCTTTCAAACGTACGGTATCCATTGTAGCATTTGTACTCTTACGTGTTGTTTGTAGCTCACTTGTCATTATTATAACTGTCATCCCCTAAATGGTTTGTGTAAAGTATCGAATATATAGCTAGCTAACGTTGAGTAACACAGTGACTGTAACGTTAGCCGTTAACAGAGAGCACAAGATTGCCCAGTTGGTTGGAAAATAAAATTAAAGTAACTTAAATAATTAGGATACAGCAGTAACTGAAACGTCTAAAACCGCAATGTTTGTCAAATTTATTGAAATACATAATTTCCTTTTGTCAGAAAATATTATAACAGAAACTCAAAAGAGGATAAGTAATGCCTTTGACGTGTTTGACCACGAATCCAACAAGACTGTTGATGTCAGGTAACATTTCAGAGTTTTCAAATGTCAACATACTTGCTTTCTTTCATACTTTAGTAGTTTATTATCTTCAGATTTGCTCTCTGACAGCTGTTTATGTTCTAAATATGAGGCTGACTTAAGTTTAACACTGATATTTTTCATTGTAAAAGAGAAATAGGCACCATTATCCGTTCACTTGGCTGTTTCCCATCAGAAGCTGATTTGCATGATATCATTGCTGAGGTCAGTGGTTTGTTTTAAAGTTAGTTTATTTAGATATTGATACTTATCAGCTGTGTAGATTAGTAATTAAGATGTCTGCCTGTTTCCACAGCTAGAAGAAGAAGAGCCCACTGGGTTTGTACGCTATGAGAAGTTTCTTCCAACCATGACTAAGATTCTGCTGGAACGCAAGTAAGACTACACATAATTAGATGTCCCTGCCGAAATAGATAGTTTTTAATGGGAATGACAGATTGTTTTTGATTTTCTATGTCTGTATGTTGTGTCTAATGGACATTTTGTTATTTAAAATGTAAATTATTTCATAAATTGCCTTAATGTGATCCCAGATATTTCTGATATATATTTATACATTTGTTGGTTCGTTTTTGTAACTGTCATAGATAGTGTTGTACCATTTTTTGGTAAATGAAGCTAAAACTAAAATAAAATATGTAATAGATAAAAATATTAAAACTTAAAAAATACTTAAATGATGCTTAAATAAGCTGAAGTACTAAAATTACTAAAACTAAAATAAAACTACATTAAAGCTAAATACAAATATGAAAAATAATCATAATAATGCATTTTAAAAATACTAAAGCTTAAACTAAATTTTAAATAAAAACGTTAAAATAAAAGGTAATTCAAAATATTAAAAATAACTTTAATAGAATTTCAAAAGAATTTTATAAATAACAATAAAATATTGTCATAGAGGACCTTGTCAGTGTGCACATTTAAAATTTTATTTACAACTATTAAGACATTTTTAATTGTGCACCTGAAAACATGCAAGGGACAGAATCTGATATGCCCATACAATATGCTAAAAAAATTTCATAAAGAATCTGTTTTAAGCTGTGAAACAAAGATAAACCGCACTACATATTTTTGATTGAAAAGTCCAGTATTGGTGACAATTGTAGCTCTTCTTCCTTTTTTTTTTTTTTTTGCAGGTTCCGTCCTATTACAGAAGACCTGCTTCTTCAGGCCTTTGAGGTGTCTAGTACTCTGACAACTAAACAGTTTTACTGTTCTTGTTTTGTTGTTTGAATTTACGTTGAGTACACTACAGAAAAATAACCTTCAATGAAATTTCTGATTATGTTATATATCTGCTTCATATATTTAAAATTGAGTACAAAGACAGAGACTTTAGAACAGTGAGCTGAAATATAATGGTGCTGTTGTCTCTTGTTAAAGGTTTTAGATCAACAAAAAAAAGGACACTTGGAACCAGAGGAACTGACCAAATATTTAACTCAAGAAGGTATGTTCACTAGGAAGTCAAGTTCACTAATTCTGAAGTTTTCAGTTATCAAAATGAATTTTTCTTTCTGTCATCTGAAGGAGAGCCTTTCACACAGGAAGAGATGGATGAAATGCTGTCTGCGGCTGTTGATCCTGATAAAAATGTAATTCTCTACAGGGACTTTGTGAGCATGATGACCTTTGATGACACTCGATAATGGCTGACGCCATGAATAGATAGAATAAATAAGTATTTTTTATAGAGTTAAAATCAAGATATCATTACCAAAATCATCTCAGTTACCATAATAAATAATATGCTGTATTTTTATTTTATTATGAATCTTTGCCCATGGTAAAATGCCCAAATACTCTTTCCGTATTATATACTTTGGCAAAATTACACAGTATGATATTTTACCCTATTCAAATAGCATTTATTTGAAATATGTGTGCAAGACTGAGAGGGTGTTCATAGACTGATTAAACATTCTCGCTATTAATGAGGCAGGTTTTCTAAAGCCAGTTGTGTGTCTGAGAGCTTCATTATAAAGTCAGCGTGTGGTGTCTTTATTCTTTCAGTTTCATTAGCAGACTCTGATACCACAGGTTTTGTGAAGGGGTGGCATATCCTTGCAGCTCATTTTTTCCTAATTAACCTGTGCCCCATGAGTGCATCTGTGTGGGGGAGAGACCGGGAACGGAGAACTGACCAGACAAGTACATTACTTATGATGGCCTTTACAGAATGCAATCATAAAGACTGCATACTGGTGGCATGACAAATTATGATCTAACATTTCATGAAATTCTGTGCTTTAAAAAAATGAACTGATCAGAAAAATTAATAACAGTTAAACATTATAGTTGAGTTTTTTATCTGAGTTTGCTTTATCTACAATACTAGTCAAAAGTTTTTGAACAGTAAGATTTTTAATGTTTTTTTTTTAAGAAGACTTCTGCTCACCAAGCCTGCATTTATTTTATACAAAATACAGCAAAAGCTGTATTTGTATTGTGAAATATTTTTACTGTTTATAATAACTGTTTTCTATGT
Organism: Labeo rohita; assembly: GCF_022985175.1. NCBI lineage: Eukaryota > Metazoa > Chordata > Actinopteri > Cypriniformes > Cyprinidae > Labeo > Labeo rohita. The sequence goes on from NC_066885.1 coordinate 7,063,736, forward strand.
GCATATATTTTAAAATGTAATTTATTAATGTGATCAGAGCTAAAAAGTGCTAAAAAGAAATTATAGAAATTAATACTTAGCAAGGATGCTTTAAATTGATAAAGATGTTTGTAATGTTACGAAAGATTTCTATTTCAGATAAATGCTGTTCTTTTGAACTTTCTATTCGTCAAAGAAACCTGAGTTTCGTATAAAGAAATTCTACTCAGCTGTTTTCAACGTAATAATAATGATAATAAAAATGTTTTTAAGCAGCAAAGCAGAATATTAGAATGATTTCTGAAGGAACATGTGACACAAGACTAGGGTAATGAATGCTAAATATTCAGCTTTGAAATCACTAAAAATTAATTACATTTTAACATATATTCAAATAGAAAACAGTTATTTTAAATAGGAAAAAATATATTTCCGATTTTGCTGTACTTTGGATCAAATAAATGCAGACTTGGTAAGCTGAAGAGACTTATTTAAAAAAAACAATCTTACTGTTCAAAAACTTTTTATTGGTAATGTACATACTGAAATGCACTGTTCTCAGAGAATATTGGGAAACTAAATATATTTCTCCTGTAATCCAGCCTTTCTTTTTTTATGTATCATAAAATAAAAGTAAAGATTTAGTGGTCCAAAAAGGATAGATTAACAACTAATCTTGGCAAAACAGAGCTTATGGCAGTTTTCTCTTTGTCTATACTAAGGTAATATAGGTCTGTGTATCTTTTTCTTAAATATGTATGATTAAGCAATAATGTTTTTAAATTAAAAAATGATTATCTTATGCTTATTTCTTAATGTTGAAGTCTCCTATGAACCAGTGGGTTAGGAGTGATTTATTTTATATATGTGAGCAGTAGGTGGCGCTACATACCTATGCTTACAAAATGACCCTTCAAATTCCTACTGAACTACCAAAACAATACTGGCTATTTATTTTCATGCAATTCAAAACAACATTTGGTCAAGAAATAGTGTCATAGCCTATATTGCAAAATGACTTGCACGTGTTTGTTTTTTGGTTGCATAATAAAGTATATGCTTCAGTGGTTCAAATGACATGTTTGCAGACAGCATAAGTAGTTGAAGATTTTTGAGCAGATGAAAATTGAACATTTGACCTGGCACAGTTTATAATATTTTAATATCATGATATTAATTTATTTTATGATATATATATATATATATATATATATATATATATATATATATATATATATATATCGTACCATTTTAAATAGATTTTTATTGCTATTTTATTTTTTATTATTGCTAATATTATGCTCCAAAACAGTTTAATGTAAATAATTGCATTGTATCGAATTATAGGGAGTGGTAGTCGTAAAAAAAAAATAATAATAAGATGCATTTTTACATTTATATAGTTCATGTTGTCTAATGTTGTCATTATTATTTATTGTGCATAAATAGGCAAAAAAAGTGGATAATTAGTTTATATTTCGTTCAATACCATTTTTGTTGCGTGAGACGATCTTTTAACAGACAACACTGATAAAATTTCCTAAAAGTCATTCTATAATAATATCGAAATTGATTTTTAATAATGAATATTTCGCTCAGGTCGGTTGTTGTAGTTTAGTTTTAGTAGTTTAGTTTAGCGTGTGGACAACAGTACACTCCCACATGTCAGTCAGCAAATTTGGGATATGCTATTCGCTAAGGAGGGGCGGAGGGGGCGTGGCCAGTCTACCCAGAGACAGATGTGTGCGCTCCTCTGGAGTGAGAGCAGCGCAGAGATCAGTCCTCCAACAGCCTGATCTGCTGTCAGCCTGCGCTTCACACAAGTCCACATGCATGGGAAAATGCGCCTGTGCTGGGATGCTGTGAAATCTAAAGCACTGCACATGGATTCAGAATATCAGAAGGCATAGGAAAAAACAGGAATTATCCACTCTTGGACATTTCAGATCGGACCATCTGTTATTCATATTCCACTGTGGAAGATGGATAGATTTTTGCATGGTCGTAGTCGCTGAGACTGGACTTCAGAAGGGCTACTGAACTGACCACAGATTGATTTTTGGATCCTTTGGTTGTGGATGTAACAGGGAGCACAGTTATTTCATCAAGCCCTCTCTTTTAGGCTTTATCATGACCTCTCTAACAGGGAATAAAGACAGATCTGGGACCAGGAGTAGAAAATATGGGGTAAGATTTATTTTATGTAAAGGTATGTGCATGCTCATGGCAATAAATTATCTTAAAGTGAGAAATTTTTTTAAATGCAACTCAATATGCAAATTAATAAACCACTTTGCACACTTTTTCCACATGTGTAACCCAGACATTAATGTTTCAATCACTGCTTTTCATCCTCAACTATCACATCTTGCAGATGACCGATTCATCTCCTACGAAGTCAGCATCATTCTCTCCTGAAACCTGGTACCGAAAGGCTTATGAGGAGTCCCGGAGCGCCAGCCGCCCGGTCCCTGAAGGTGCGGGCTCCATGCCCGGGTCCTCTGGCACCCCTTCTCCCGGATCAGGAATATCATCCCCGGGCTCTTTCTCCGGCTCACCTGTTACTGTATCTCCTGGAATCAGCACCGGTTCGCCCGGTTCCTTGGGCGGATCTCCAGGGTTCGGCACTGGCTCTCCAGCCTCGGGCAGCGGGAGCTCACCTGGTTCTGATCGGGGCATTTGGTGCGAGAACTGCAACGCTCGGCTGGTGGAGCTGAAGAGGCAGGCATTAAAACTACTCATTCCCGGACCCTACTCTAGCAAGGTAGGCTGATAGATACTGAAATCAGTTTTTAAATGCTAATGCGTCATGCAGATACGAACGACATCGGATATTCATGCTGAAGTGTGATACATGGACTCCAGTGTTGCAGTGCGTAATGTGACATCATAGTATGGTTGTTCTCACTTCTCACTAGCGAAATAAATAATAAAATATATAAAGAAAAAAAGAAAAAATAGCAGTTTTGCATGAATCTGTGTTTGAAAACACACAAGTTGCACATGAGGGGCGGAGTGCTGAACATGCACGGCACTGCAGCGTGTTGCAGATCCACTATCGCTATCCCAGTGCGTTTCCAGGAGTCTGAGATCATGATGAAACTGGCCAAAAGGGATGAAATTAATTGCTGACTAACAGCTTTTTCTTTTTGATTTAAGAAGACCGTAAAGTGAAACAGACTGTGTAAAGAAACACGTCATACCATGATGTGGCTTTGGTGGCGAGCATGAGCACTGAGAGAAGCGCATTTATGATTAACTGTCCCTTATGATTAGTTATTCGGTTTTGGCTTGGGACACTTAAGGTAGTACAGCACCAGAACTTGTTGTGGATTCCACAAGAGCTCAAATCATCAGCACATAGTATATATATAGGTAAATATGCAGTGCGTAATTGGATGCATGTGTGCGTAAATATCAAGTTTCGCCGTGTGCTCATTTCAATTTCAGCGTCTAAAACTGGGAGCTGCGTATATGCAGAACAGCAGTTTGATTTATACCTAGAAAGAAATGGTTTACAGACAAACCCTACCTTTTTATATCATTGATCAATGGGTTTGTTTGTGCCGCATGGATACCAAAGCACAGTTGGTTTAATTCAATAAATATCCATTAAGAAGAACAGGGGGCGCTGTGCTGTCACAAACAGTGTGATATAGATATTCAGTGTATCAGTACAGTATTTAACACCATGCTATGATTTCTGTGCATTACTATACATACATGCATACTCATCTGCTAGAGAACAAAAATGCGATCACACCTGCAATGCTTTCCATTTATGCAACACAAACATATGGCATCTATTATGTTCTTCATTTCAATAATTGCTCCGTTTATCCTTTCAAGTTGTCCAAAAGATCACATCTGCATTTAGATCTCCTGCTCATGGGATGTTGATTTCATAAACCTGTGCATGTTTGTGGATTAATATAATTATTATTACTAAAAGTAGCATTTTGCTGTTTTAAAAGAGCACCATTGATCTGGTGTGGCCGTGGCTCATGTTTCAGACCTGCTGTTGGTCTCCAGATTTTATGGCCAGTTCTGCCAGCTGCAAGTGACCTGGAGGTGCCCATTAAAATGAGCTGGAGGAGGAGGGGCTGATGGGTAGGAGAGGGGATCACCGGAGAGCAGGGTGGCCATGAGAGCGCTCTTTAAGCCGGAGGCAATTTTAAAGGAGATCTAACTGAGTGTTTGGGCTTTTCTCTGCAGGATCTTCACCCACATGGTGATTATTGAGCAGTGTTGTGACACAAACCGAAGGGTAAAGCCTCATTCTGATATACTTCCCATCTGGAGATTTTGCAGTATGCTGCGTTCCATTGCACCCTAAAAGTAAAATTGCCAAATTTGATAATTTTCTTACTAAAAGTGCAACAGAATAGAGAGAAGTGATGCACATTGACTTATAAAACTCAAATAAAACTCAAAGTCCAACATTGTTTGATGGTAAAAACTCGTTAGCAAACATTGTTTAAAACATGGTAAATGATGCTCTGCTGATGGCATGCAGAATAAATGTTAGCATACACTTAAAAATAAAGGTTCTTTATTGGTATCTGGTTCCATTAAGAACCTTTAACATCCATGGAACACATAACCATAGATGCCAATAAAGAAAAAGTTCTTTATTATGGAAAAAGATCCTGTGGTTCCTTTAAGAACTGCTCACTGAAAGGTTCCTTTGAAACCCAAAATGGTTCTTCAATTGACATTTGAACTCCAACAACCTTATACATCATCTTCCAAAAAGTTCCTGAAGTAACATCCCACATGCAACTGTGAATGGAACACAGCATACTGAAACAGTAGAATAGCTTATAGAACTTGTGCTGTGGGACTCGCTGCGTTGTGAACGTCCCCTGGGGTTCGTCTTTAGATTACACCCGCTGAACAGAAGCATGTTCATTTTAATCCCGTGCACACACATCTCCCGTTTCCAACAGAGCGCTGTTGCCACGGCAGCAACACGTTATGGGCGTGAGCTTCATACATATTTCACGTTTAATGCTCCTTTTATGCCTCTCAGGTGAGCAAGGCATTATCATATAAAGAGGTCGCTTTTTCACTGCGGACTGATAGGAATAAACTGGAAGGGGTTGCTGACGTCTGCTCAATTCAGCAGGCGTTCTACTGTAAATGGCACTCCCTCCTGTCCAGCGGCAGGCTTTGTTTCGACGCCGGGGTGTAATGGTGTTACTAGGGCAGATATGAATACAGAGAACATGTTTGCTCGTTTGGGGAGCACAGATTACTTCTTGTTGTAAATGACTGAATACAATATTGTGGCTTTACAGACTGTGACCTGATAGCTGCTTATAACAATGGAGGTTTGTTGACAGTCATTGTAAGCCAAAGCTGTTTATAGGTTGAAAGTGTTTGGATTCACAATAACATGGCCCAGTGCTTTATGAATCGTTAATTTGTGTTTTTTTACAGCTGAACATCTCACAGCAGGTAATGGTTAGTCTTGAAACCTGCTTTTTTTACAAGTATGAAATGTTGAATGGTTTATTTTTATGCAGAGGCAGAGGTTTACTGCTGTATAACAGCTTGAAGCTTTTGCTTGGCTTTGAATAAAGTGGGTTTTGCTGCTTTTGAAGTATGCCAGCAGTCCACCAATGTTATAATATGTGTCCCTGGACCTCAAAACCAGTCATAAGTAGCACAGGTATATTTGTAGCAATAGTCAACAATACATTGTATGGGTCAAAATGATTGATTTTTCTTTTTTGCCAAAAATCATTAGGGTATTAAGTAAATATCATGTTCCATGAAGATATTTTGTAAATTTCCTACCGTAAATATTTCAAAACTTAATTTTTGATTAGTAATATCCATTGCTAAGAACTTAATTTGGACAACTTTAAAGGCGATTTTCTCAACATTTTAATTTTTTTTTGCACCCTCAGATTCCAGATTGTCAAATAGTTGTATCTCTGCTAAATATTGTCCTATCCTAACAAACCATACATTAATGGAAAGCTCATTTATTCATTATTGCTTTCAAATTAACCCTTATGGCTGTTTTTTGTTGTCCAGGGACACATATAGGTTCTGATGTTGGGTGACCAAAATCGAATATCAGAACAATGTCTAATGTCAGCGTCAGTTTGACACTGAATATGATGACAGCTGACGTTGATATTTTGTTGGTTTAACATGTGGTATTAAGTAACCAAAGTCATATTGACATTACACATCAACATTTAACCACAAGGAATGGTCATCAAAACCTAATGTCTGCTAAACATAATAAGATTAACATCCACACAACCTCAAATTATAAATCATTAGATGTTGATATTTTGTTGGTTTTAAAGGGATAGTTTACCCAAAAATGAAAATTCAGAACACAAATGATATTTTTGATGAAATCCAAGAGCTGACTGACACAGAATGAAATAAAATTGTTGAATAAATTAGTCATTTTAATTTTCTTTGCACGCAAAAAGTATTCACGTAGTCCTATAATGTCCTTACTACGTTTCTGGGCCTTGAACGTGGTAGTTGCATTGCTGTCAGGGTCGGAAAGCTGTCGAATTTCATCAAAAATATCTTATTTTCTGTTCCGAAGATGAATTTCTTACAAGTCTTATGAGTTTGGAACAAAATGAGGGTAAGTAATTAATGACAGAATTTTACCTTTTTTTTTAGTCATTGTATTAAGTAACCAAAATTCAGCATCAATCTAAAGTTGGAGCTTGATCTAAAGACAAAGACATCAACTCAATATGAATTTCCAACCAAAAGTTAGCTGTCAAACGTTGGAGCTTGATGTCACGCCAACGTAGGGTTTTAATGTCAGCCTGATTTTTATTTTCAACCAAAATTTGACGTCAACCCAACGTTGGAATTTGACGTCTGCCCAACATTGGTGTCCAATGTCTTTCTGGACAATACAGCTCCAGCTTGGATTGGACTTACTTAGTCTTTAAAGTCTTTTATTCACATATATTGAGAGTGATGAGAAATGTTAGTCTTAAGTAGCACGGGTATATTTGTAGCGATAGCCAAAAATACACTGTATGGGTCAAAATTATTGATTTTTCTTTTATGCCAAAAATCATTAGAATATTAAGATCATGTTCCTACAATTCCTACAGTAAATATATCAAAATGTAATTTTAGATTATTAATATGCATTGCTAAGAACTTCATTTGAACAACTTTAAAGGCGATTTTCTTAATATTTAGATTTTTTTTGCACCCTTTAGATTCCAGATTTTCAGTTAGTTCTATCTCAGCCAGATATTGTCCTATCCTAACAAACCATACAGCTTTCAGATCTCAATTTAAAAAAATTGACCCTTATGACTGGTTTTGTGGTCCAGGGTCACATTTTGATTGCAGGCTTGTTGCCTTGGTAAATCTAAGCACAATTTGAAACATTATTGAAATTATTTTCTTAACTCCTGAGGGAAATATTTTATAATATTAGTTTCTCTATCTTTAATCTTATTGCAGAGTACAAAACACAAATGTAATATTAAAGAGATCTCTGTCAGTACGTCTGCTGAATGTAAACCTGAAGATGTTAAATATTATTGTGATTTTTGTGTGTATGTGTAATACAACATTTTCTCAGATAATAATTATATCAGTATGATGTCGAACAGCATCCATGACCCATAAACGCTAGTTTCACAGTGCCAAATGCAGCAGATGTTTAAACCCACTGTAGGTTTTGCGGAGTGGGTGGTTTGTTTTTTAGTGGAACTCAAAACTGTATTTCAAGAGTCCAGTCAGGTTGCTGCTGTACCCCGTAATCACTGCCAGCACTTCCTCCAAAGCATGAAGGCCTGTAATCCGGCCCAGAACCAAGTCAGAGAAAACATCAGGTTCTCCCCCTTGAACACTGGCGATCGATCTCACAGGGATTAGCTGGACCGAGCCGGATCGGAGTTCTTCATGATCAAAGCAGAACTGCCTTGAAGGAGGATACTGCCTGGTTCGGTAGAGCCGTGATTTGTGCTGGTTCACATTAGTCACTCGTGGCTTTGTCATTGTGTGGAAATAGTATGAAAGATTTCGACAGACTTGTGTAACGCGTCTCTGGAGACCGGATGGTTTGATGTGTTGAATGTGTAGGTTTCAGCCTACAGCTGCAGTTCCGGGTATGGATTTTGTGCTCACAAGGAAAGTATTGCAAGTATGCACACAGTTTCTCAACTGTTACCCATGTGGTAAAACTCACTAGATACCTTTGAAGAATTTGCAGTGCAAGTGTTGACTTCATGTTTTTTTCATCATATCCATTGAATGCATTTTGTATTTGCTTGTTTAGTGGCCTTTTAAACATTGAACATTGAATTGCCACTTTAATTTCTCAAAGCTTTCTGGATGCGGTTATTTACTGTGACATTTTTGACTAAATGCCATGTCATGTCCTTTGTGCTCAGCTGATTTAAAAAGAATGTTGGAAACTCAGTGAATATGAAAAGAAAAGTTCCTAAATAATCACAGCTAAATAAAACTTGAACACAAAAACCATTTCAAGGACATACCAGTCAAAAGTTTTTGAACAGTAAGATTTTTAATGTTTTTTTTTAAAAAAAGTCTCTTCTGATCACCAGGTCTGCATTTATTTGATCCAAAATACAGAATAAGCAGTAATATTGTGAAATATTTTTACTATTTAAAATAACTGCTTTCTGTTTGAATATATTTTAAAATGTAATATTTTTCTGTGATCAAAGCTACATTTTCAGCATCATTATTCCAGTCTTCGGTGTCACATGATCCTTCAGAAATCATTCTAATATGCTGATTTTGCTGATGCTAAAACATTTTTTAATTATCATTATCAATATTTAAAACGGTTGAGTACATTTTTTTTCAGGATTCTTTGATAAATTGATGAAAAGATCCTAAGGTCAGCATTTATCTGAAATAAACAGCTTTTGTAACATTATACACTACCATTCAAAAGCTTTTAGTCTGTATAATTTTCTTTTTTCTTTTTTTGGGGGGGAAAGAAATTATAGAAATTAATACTTTTATTTGGCAAGGATGCTTTAAATTGATCAAAAGTGATAAAGACATTTATAATATTACAAAAGATTTCTATTTCAGATAAATGTTGTTCTTTCTTGGGTTGGGTTTATAATAATAAATGTTTTTTGAGTGAATCAGAATATTAGAATTATTTCTGAAGCATCATGTGACTGGAGTAAAGATGCTAAAAATTCAGCTTTGAAATCACAGGTATAAATTACATTTAAAAATAGAAAATTTTAAATATTTTCTGTTATTTTAAATTGTAAAAATATTTCAAAATTTTACTGTTTTTGCTGTACTTTGGATCAAATAAATGCAGGGTCGGTGAGCAGAAGAGACTTTTAGAAAACATAAAAAAAACTTTTGACTGGTAGTTGTATAGGGTTTGTGAACTCCTGGAGGTTAATTAGGGAAATGCAAGGCGTTTATGAGTTGCTAAAAAGCTAATAATTAATTAAATCATAAAAATGTAAGCATAAAACACAACATAATGGTAAAATTTTTTAATATAACTATATAAAAAATAGTTGTCTGGGGCGCTGATCAGTTACACAGGATTGACCAATCGGAATCAAGTATTATAAAAGTAGCACTATAATTTTTGTTGCGCCTACAGAGTTTATGAACATGTGCTCAACCTCATTTGTAAACAGTAGTGGTAAACCATATGTAAAGGATCTCTCATTAGCAGTGCTAGTCAGCATGAACTCCACTTTACCCTTGTTGTCATACACCGCTGTGATCTCTCATGCGGTCACTGGTTTTACACACATGTGGAGAGGGCCATTCGTTCTGCTTTTAACCTGAGAACAGGCCTCTGACCTCCTACTGACTAACTCATTTTTTTAATTGCCCCACCACACAACAACAGGGCTATTTCCTCATTGGAGGTAGTTCATTTTGCCTGAGACCGTGCTTTGAAGCTCCATCCTTGACCTACTGAATTGTGATTGGTTATTACTTTCTTAGATTTATTTATGTTTATAGTGCATATCTTGTTTTTTCTTTTTTTTTTACTATGCCTATTTGTCTAATAAGGAACACACAGTCTTCTCCATGGAAATAAATAGAAAAGCCTTTCTTTGAATTATTAACTGGCCCCTATGTTGTTTAACTGGAAAAGACTAAAACCCCATGTACTGAAAGAACTTTCACTAGACCGTTATGCGTGCAACCTTTAAAAGCTACTTTGCTTATTAGTGTTTTGGACATGGCATGTAATCAGCTGAAGGTATTCAGATGATCAGATAGAGGCGTTAGACGGAGGGGCTCCATCGTTTGGTTGAGTTTAAGGGAAACGCACACCTTTTGACAGAAAGAGATGGGGAAAAAGAAAACAGATGGAGTCATTCATTCTAAAATGCCATGTTTTACGAGAGGTTTAAGTGCATTCCTCTGCAAAATCAACAAGGTTAAGAGGATGAGTGAGACCGGTGTAGTGTAGACCGAGAGAAAAGCTGGGTTAATTATGCTGTGAATGACGAGGGCATCGTAAAGGTCAGGAGGACAGGAAGAGACAACCGAAAATGGTGTTAGATCAGAAGAGATACATTTTACTGGAGCTTTCTTTTGTTTCCTACATTCCAGCTGATCTAATGGTGACCAGTTACACTGCTAGCCAAAAGTTTTTGAACAGTAAGATTTTCTTTTGCCCACCAAACCTGCATTTTTTTGATCCGAAGTACAGTAAAAACAGTAAAATGTTTAAATATTTAAAATAGACAATTTTCTCTTTGAATATATTTTAAAATGTAATTTATTCCTGTGATACAAAGCTGAATTTTCAGCATCATTACTCCAGTCTTCAGTGTCACACGATCCTTCAGAAATCGTTCTAATATGCTGATTTGCTGTTCAAGAAACATTTATTATTTTTATTATTATCATCAGTATTTAAAAGAATTGAGTACATTTTTTTCAGAATTCTTGATGAATATAAAGATCCAAAGAAAGTATAGAAAGAAATGAATACTTTATTTACCAAGGATTCTTTAAATTGATCAAAAGTGATGATAAAGACATTTGTAATGTTACAAAAGATTTCTATTTTAGATAGAACTTTTTATTCATCAAGGAAACACAAAAAATATTCTACTTACCTGTTTTCAGCATAATAATAATAATAAAAATAGATGTTTTTTGAGCTGCAAATCAGAATAGTAGATTTCTGAAGAATCATGTGACTGGAGTAATGATGCTAAAAATTCAGCTTTGAAATCACAGGAATAAATCGCATTTCCAATGTAATTTCAAATAGAAAACAGTTATTTTAAATACTAAAAATATTTAAGATTTTTACTGTTTTTGTTGTACTTTTTGTTCTTAAAAAAACAATAAAAAGCTTACTGTTCATAAACTTTTGACTGGTAGTGTAGACAAATAAAAACAACCTTTCCAATAAATTACTAAGCCATTTTCAGATTGAAAAGAATTTCTTAATATAGAGTTTTGGAAAAAATGACATTCCAAGAGAAAAAAAATTAAAATATGTGTTGATAGTGTGTTATTTCATATTAGTACCCCATCATTTCACTTATTTACCTCACATAATTGTGAACTGTCACTCTAATGATGAGAGGAGGTGACATAATCTGAGTCCTCAGAGCAGCCATGTTTACAAGGCCGTGAGTTCATTAAATGCTCATCGTTTATTGTTTCTTAAAGTCCCTATGAAATCACAATTTACGTTTTTTGGCTTTTAGTATGAATCTGTTAGCCTTAAGTTTATCTATAAGCTAGTGTGTTTTAAAACAATGACAAAATAAAAGCATTTAGAACTTGCAGTCTCTAACTTCGCCAATATGGATCAACGATTTTGATGACATCACCCTGCTTTTCTGTCCAATCAGATGCTCTCTAGAATCCAAAGCGTCCTGCCCACTACACTATAAATAGATGCTGAAGCTGTGGCTGAAATCGGTCACTTGATTAAAGAATTTGTATTTTCTAGATGGTGAATGGCACATAGTGCACTATATAAGGGATAGAGAACGATTTAGTCAGTGTAAATATGCTTTCCATTGGGGCAAAGGAAGTCTGGTTTTGCACTGTGTCACATGAACCGCCGCAGCGTGCATACAGTCTGCTCTGTTCAACAGACACAGACCATAAAACGTATCGGACCCATATGAATTCTACACAAAATTATATTTTATAGCGATGTGGATGAGATTGTGGCTGTCATACGCCATCAAATGCGTCTTTACTGAACTTGAAGGCTCTGGCTCAGGATGTGATATAAACGAAATGCTATTGGCTATTTAAAATTGTTTTCCTACTCCATTTGAAATTACATCAGCATATAAAATAACTCGGCATGTTTCAAAGCACTCCAGTGGACCTTTAAAAAAGATTCAGCCTAATAACATTTTATATTTTTGGCCATGTTTGATTGACTTTACAAGCATCTGATTAGCCAAGGTTGCATCTAAAATAGTGTAAGGACACTGTAAGAGAGGGTAAATGCGCACTGTTTTTTTTCATTTGACCTTAATGGTTTTTGACATGTGGATGGGGTAGTGAAAGTTTAAGGTGACATTACGCTTTGTTGGAGGTCATACATGCAGTAGAGGAACAGAGTGACTCGTTATGATGAATAAAGAACTGAATTAACCTCCAGATGAGCTGTAGCACGTGTCCAAATTATGATGTAGCACAGCGCTTTGTGTGATGTCAGGACAATGTCACCTTGCCCATTCCATCTCTATTGTATGCACCAGCGGACCAGTACCTGCCAACACACACAGCCAGGTTCATAACACACACACATACACAGAGAAGTATGAGCGCATTTACATCCGTAGCAACTTTTCTTGGTTAAAACTTTTCTTGGCTTTTATGTAAAATGCGTATCATTGGCTACGTTCACACTACAGTTGAATGTGAACCAGGCTTCATGTCCCTAATATGAATATGGAAGCTTGTAAAATAAAAATAAAAAGGTAATAGTGACTTTTTATCTCACAATTTTTCTTGCAATGCTGAGTTTATTTCTCACAATTCTGACTCTTTTGCTTGCAATTCTATGGAAAAAGGTCAGAATTGCATGATATAAAGATCGCAATTGATTCTGTCTTTCTCATCCTCCTTTGCTCTCTTTTCTCTGTATATCAAGCTTTTTTCTTGCTCTCTGTGTTTCCCTGTCCTATCTTTTCTCTCCTCTCAGGTTGAAGTAATTAGTCGCATGGTTTTTGAACAGCACTACAGAGCCCAGTAACCTTGAGCTGAGGGGAATGTGAGGGAAGCGAGAGCGAGAACAGAGGCAGAGAACACTCTTAGACCCGAAGATTTGGGTCTGGGGTCTCAGAAGATGGATTACCTGCACAGCACAGAGCAATTTATCAATGTCAGAGAGCCAAAGAGAGGGAGAGAGAGGGAAATGGGGATGAGGAAAGAGTGAATGGAAGCAGAAAAATGGCTCATGGGAGGTCTGGCTCGATTCAAACCTAGATTCTTGAAAAATTACTGCACATACACTCTCGATACACGAAAACATCATTTAGTCACTGCACTGCTAGGCTGCACTATTACTCAATGACAGTTTTCTATTGGGTTTTATAGGTCTGCTATATTGTGCCATACTTTGCTGAACCTCCACAGCCCCAATTTTGAACACAGAATGTTCAAATCTGCAGTTAATAATGGTATTCTGTGTGCCAGCTTGGGTAAATTCAATTTTGTTTTTTAGAAGTGTCCAAATAGGCTGCTATTTCCTATGACGTAAATTGAAATTGGATTTCAGTTTTCTTTGCTAAATGACCAGAAATTCAATTCTGAGTCCAAACTTTATCTGTAAGCTTTTTCAGATATGCAGACAGTGTGCAGTTTTTTACGTACAGATGTTGTGGATTTATTTGCGTAAATCTATCTATCTATCTATCTATCTATCTATCTATCTATCTATCTGTCTGTCTGTCTGTCTGTCTGTCTTCTGCCCGTCCATTTGTACATTTATCCATTTCTATGTCCATCTGTCCATCCATCCATCCTTCCAACCTTCCATCCATCCATCCCTCCATCTGTCTGTCCATTTGTCCATTCATATGTCCATTCGCCTATCCATTCATTCATCCATCTATCCATTCCTCAGTCCGTCTGTCCATTCATATGTCCATCCATCTATCCATCCATCCATTCTCAGTTCATCTGTCCATTTGTCCATTTGCGTGTCCATCCGTCTATCCGTTCATCCATCCATTCATCCAGCTGTCCATTCCTCCATCCCTCCGACCATCTGTCCATTTGTCCATTCATCCATCCATCCATTCATCCGTCTATTCATCCATCCATTCCTCGGTCCGTCTGTCCATGTGTCCATCCGTCTATCCATTCATCTGTCCATCCGTCCATCCCTCTGTCCGTCCCTCTATTTGTCCATTCGTATGTCCATCTATCCATCCATCCATCCATTCCTCTGTCTGTCTGTCTGTCCATCTGTATGTCTATCCATCTAATCATTCATCCATCCATCAATCCCTTTGTCCATTCGTATGTCCATCCATCTATCCATCCATCCATTCCTCAGTCCATCTGTCCATTTGTCCATTTGCATGTCCATCCATCTATCTATCCATCCATCCAACCATCTGTCCATTCATATGTCTATCCGTCTATCCATCCATCTATTCCTCAGTCCATCTGTCCATTTGTCCATCTGTATGTCCATCCATCTATCCATCCATCCCTCTGTCCGTCTGTCTGTTTGTCCATCTGTATATCTATCTGTCTATCCATTCATCCATTCCTCAGTTCATCTGTCCATTTGTCCATTTGCGTGTCCATCCGTCTATCCGTTTATCCATCCATCCATCTGGCCATTCCTCCATCCCTCCGACCATCTGTCCATTTGTCCATTCATCCATCCATCCATTCATCCGTCTATTCATCCATCCATTCCTCGGTCCGTCTGTCCATGTGTCCATCCATCTATTCATTCATCTGTCCATCCGTCCATCCCTCTGTCCGTCCCTCTGTTTGTCCATTCGTATGTCCATGTATCCATCCATCCATCCATTCCTCTGTCTGTCTGTCTGTTTGTCCATCTGTATATCTATCTATCTATCTATCTATCTATCTATCTATCTATCTATCTATCTATCTGTCTATCTGTCTGTCTGTCTGTCTGTCTGTCCCCTTTAAATAAGAATTGGAATGCAGATTAAAGGAAAGACATGCAATTTGGCATTGTAATGGTTAACTGAAATTGTTTTCAAGCTTATTTTTGTTTCATAGCTGAGCGATCAAAGAATGACCCAGTGGCAGCTCTCAGCTTCTGTCCTTTACTCCTGAAATACTGGCCTCTGTTGTGTTTATCCACAGTATCGCTGTGTTATTTTAAGGTAGCATAGCCTCTGACTTTCTAAGTCAGTGCTGACAGCCGTAGGCTGAGTAGAAGGGCCACATATTTGTGTGCATCATTGTGTGTGTGCGCGTTTGTTTTTAGGAAATGGCTCATGTGTGAGCACTCTGCATGCCAGTTTGTAATTTTAAACTGAATATGAAGAAAACAACGCCCACAGGCATAGAAATAGCGTAAGCCCTTGATGACAACACAAAGACTGTGTGATTGAGTGTGTTGTGTGTTGTGTTCATTTAGCAAATGTGCGTGTGAATACAATCACTGCTGAGAGAGGCAAATAACTGTCAGTGATTTTCCACTACCCATATTTAAAGACAGCAAGAAATCAAAATTGGCCTGACTAATAAATGCCCATATTATTGAGCATGATTGATTTTTATTTACAAAGTGCTTGATTTACTTGTGTATTCAGAGGAGTACTCCAGAAGTGTCCATGTGTAATATAATGCTATATTTGGATATTTAGTGTCGATACTATGATATTAACTGAAATTGATGTAAAAATCCCATTAGAAAAAAAACACATCGCCATAGCAACAGGGCAAATTAATTAAGATTGGAGTCCTCTTTCCATCAGTAAAGGATAGCTGCCTCCTGGTTGCTCTGTATGCTTTGTCTATTTACCAGCTGGTTTATTAAACTATATAAGCTGCACTCCAGCAGAGTGTATTGTAGTGGTGCCGGTCAGGGTCAAAATCCTACAGCAGATGAGGTGGTTTGTGTTAAATTAGCATCAATTTGAGCGGTTGAGACTCAGTGTGGGTTTTGTATTAAGCCCTGTGTTATCTCTAACACTGCAGCTGTCAGGTATAGAGTCACGAGAGAGAATGACACAGAGGAATATCTCTCGGGCAGCGTTATTCCTCCCTGTTTACACGGAAAGCAACTGGCCATGCAGACCTCGGATCATTTCAAATATTCATAATAAAGTATATCTCAATAACAGGGTCAATTGAAATCCACTGATCAGTAAATGGCAATAGAAAATGAAATAAATAACCTACTCAGTTATATCCTCTGCTCAAGCTTATGGTCTAATGTGTGGTTGGTAGCGCAGCAGGCCATTTAACACGTTATAGAAATATCCCATAGAGCTCTGTTGATATCAATGTGCATGAGAGCAGTGGTTGTGATATCTTAGCTAGAGAACAGGGGACTGTATGAATACTAACACTTGGATATCAGACTGCGACTCCCAGGGGTTAATTTGCAGGGTCCGTTTATCATAAATAGCCTGTGTATTCTTTAGTGATTGTGATTGTATGGAGGCATGAGCAACACCTCCTCCCTACTGATCTCGCAGTCGGTGTGTGCTTAGAGTCCTAATGAAACCCCGCAATCTGTCCAATCAATCAAAGAGGTGACAGGCACATAAGTCCCGCCCCCTCTCTCAGTTCCCTCTCTGTCCTCCATCTCTCACTCTGTGTCAAAGTCACTTACAAAAGCTAAAAAAAAGACCTGTCCTCTAGCATTAGCTGGCTACCAAGGTTTTGAAATGTGTGTGTGTGTGTGTTTTTTAACCATCCATCTATCAACTAAGACAAACATTAAAAATTTGGGGGTTTTTAGGATTTTTGTGTTTTTTGTTTTTCATAGCTCACCAAGGATGCAATTACCTTTTTTCCCCCTCACAATTCAGAGTTTTGACAATTTGTAGTTATAAAAGTCCAATTCTAAGGGAGAAAAGACTGATGTGTGCAAAGAATTGCAATCTCACAATTCTTAACTATAAACTCGCAATTCTGAGAAAACAATTTGCAATTGCTACAATTGTGAGTTTATGTCATGCAATTTTGAATATTACTCACAACTGCTGAGAAAAAAAGCAACAATTACAAGATATAAACTTGCAATTCTGAGAAAAAGTAACAATTATGAGATATAAACTCACAATTCTGAGAAAAATGTAACAATTATGAGATATAAACTCACAAATCTGAGAAAAAAGTAACAATTATGAGATATAAACTCGCAATTCTGAGAAAAAAAGTAACAATTATAGGATATAAACTTGCAATTATGAGAAAAAAGTAACAATTACGAGATATAAACTCGCAATTCTGAGAAAAAAGTAACAATTATAGGATATAAACTTGCAATTATGAGAAAAAAGTAACAATTACGAGATATAAACTCGCAATTCTGAGAAAAAAAGTAACAGTTATGAGATATAAACTCACAATTCTGAGAAAAAAAGTAACAATTATAGGATATAAACTTGCAGTTCTGAGAAAAAAGTAACAATTATGAGATATAAACTCACAATTCTGAGAAAAAAGTAACAATTATAGGATATAAACTTGCAGTTCTGAGAAAAAAGTAACAATTATAGGATATAAACTTGCAATTATGAGAAAAAAGTAACAATTACGAGATATAAACTCGCAATTCTGAGAAAAAAAGTAACAGTTATGAGATATAAACTCACAATTCTGAGAAAAAAAGTAACAATTATAGGATATAAACTTGCAGTTCTGAGAAAAAAGTAACAATTATAGGATATAAACTTGCAATTATGAGAAAAAAATAACAATTACGAGATATAAACTCGCAATTCTGAGAAAAAAAGTAACAAAAAAAAAAAAAAGTAACAGTTATGAGATATAAACTCACAATTCTGAGAAAAAAAGTAACAATTATAGGATATAAACTTGCAGTTCTGAGAAAAAAGTAACAATCATGAGATATAAACTCACAATTCTGAGAAAAAAAGTAACAATTACGAGATATAAACTTGTAATTCTGAGAAAAAAGTAACAATTTTTGGGAAATAAGACGCAACATATCACGCAAATCTGAGAAAAACGTTGAGAATTATGAATTTATATCACACAATTCTGACTTCATAAATTGCAATTGCTGAGAAAACTCAATTCTAAGAAAAAAATGAACAATTACAAGATATAAACTTGCAATTCTGAGAAAAAATGTAACAATTGTGAGATATTAACTGGCATATTCTGAGAAAAAAAGTTGCAATTCTGGAAAATAAAGTCAGGATTGTGACTTTATTAATCACAATTGTGAGTTTATATCACACAATTCTGAGAAAAAACGGTCAGAACTGCGAGTTTATATCACAATTCTGCCTTCATAACTTGCAATTGATGAGAAAAAAAATCTGAGAAAAAGTCACAATTGTGAGATATAAACTTGCAATTCTGAGAATCTATCTATCTATCTATCTATCTAGTAAAGTTAGTGCTTTGAATTTAGAGAAATTACTGCATCTAGTATAAAGCAATCAGTATAAACTCAGAATAATGAATACATTTTAAGATTTCCAGCATTTGGTTACAATAGCCTCATTAGGTCACAGCATAACGAAGCGGCAAGTTAGTGGTTGGCGCTATAAATAATGTCTAATTAGCTACAACATCCTCACTGTTTCTTGTTACTGAAGGCGACTACGTAGAATTGCATGTGCAAATTCATTCCGGCTGTGCTGTTACGGACAAAGAAATAAGATGTCTTTGTCAATGGAGTTAGTATATTGAGCTGTGTTTCCCATCCAGCGCACCATATGAAGCTGACCTTGCTGTTCGGCCTGTTGGCGCTACATTTGCCATAAAAAAACAGATGCATTTAAAAGCTCTCAAGAGTAATTAATCTCTATAGCTGATGTATCGTTTCATGCCGCACATGCTTCTCATTTCTAAATGGAGGTTGTTAATCACTCCAGGTGTCTGTTTGGCGCTCTCACCCCCGTCAACGAGAACACTAGAGAGGAGATGATTGACCGTTAACAGTGTCTAGTGAGAACACATTCATCACTGAGCTCATATTGACCCTTTCTACCCAGCACACAAAAAAAGGGATTGACAGGCAAGATTATGTCCTCTCCCAAACACTCCAGCACTGGTCCTTGTGTTGGTAAGTGATATTGTCTAAATCATTCATCTCTGCCCTGACATTGACCTCCGGCCCGCAAACAAACACACGTCGCCGGCATATTTGTAAAGGCCTGTTTTCATCTGAGGTCGCCCTGGTGCATTAATCCAGTCGGGTCAGTGTCTATAAATGTACATCTTCACTGGGAAGTGCAGCACTCAGCTGAGAATCATTAATCTATTACGGCAAATTGTGTTAGGAAAGACGAGTCTGTCTCCTTTCAATCAGGGCTGAGTTCACTCAAACAACTAGAGGAGGGTTTGCCGGCGATAAGACGTCTTGTTGAGATTCAGTTGAGATTATCTGTGTGTTGGTTAAGTGATGCAATTTTTCAGCATGGACAACTTCTGGTTCCGCCAATGAAGAACAGATCGTAGGGTGATCAGAAAGCTCTTTGGAAAGCCAAGAATGGAGACAGTATATAAACTGTGGATGAAGACCTCTTTTCTCGGTTTATCCAATTATCTTTAAATTGACTTGCAGGCAAATTTACTGCCGTGACACTAAATGTGACCCCCTTGAGGCTCAGTGGGACACACGATTCAACCAAATACAAAACCACAAAGGAATTTAGCCTCAAAAACTTGGAGGTCTGTTGTTTATTTGGAGTCTGGTTAGAGTGATATGTCTGAGATTTGAGTGTCTTTAGTCTGTAATTAATTGGGAGCTTCATTATCTCGACTTTGGTTAAAATATTTTTGCATTTTCTTGGATGTGTCAGCTTTGGGAAATTATATCAGTATGTCCTTATTCCAAGATTCCAAATGTTGGTGGCCAAAAATAACTTTAATTCAACCATTTATTGTGCTTGTTTATCTCGCTTGTTCCTGTGTTTTTGACAAGTGGTGACATTTGTGTAGTTTGAATGATTGTAAGGCCAGTTCAGAAAGAGATTTCCTTTCTGCATTGCTTTTCTAACTTGACTCTGAAGCACTTAATGTCTTTTTTCTAAAAAGGTCTCATTGGTAAGTTGCTTTGGTTTCTTTGGTTTCTTTGGTTGCTGTTAGTTTCAAAGCATCTTCTAAAGGAGTAAATAGAACTGTAAATATAATAGAGAAATACACATGAATAGTAAAATAATAATAATAATAATAAAAATTGATTTTTACTAAAAATCCCTTAATATTATTGGTGTTTAGGACTCAGTAATATACATATTGGATTCAACAGAGTGGATACAATACAGATTTTATTGTTTAATTTTATTTTTAATTTAATTTTTTTTAGGGTATCAATACAAATTTCCTGATTTAATTTTAGGCCAATTAAAATAGGGCTGTTAAATCAATTAATCACTAAATATTATTGGGGTTTTGGACTCAATGATATAAATGTAAAACATTTTATAAATAATATAAATTTTGGATTCAACAGTGAATACAAATGTATTTATTTATTTAGTGTTTGATTTTAGACTAATTAAAATTTGTATTAGGGCTGTCAAATCAATCACGATTAATCAATATCTTCTAAAGGAGTAAATGCAACTGTAAATATAATAGAGAAAAACACATGAATAGTAAAAAAAATGATAAAAATAGAAATTATTTTTGATTACCTCTTGTTTATGTTTGAATAAAACCCCTTAATATTATTGGTGTTTAGTACTCAATAATATTCATATTGGATTCAACAGAGTGGATACAATACAAATTTTATTTTTCAATTTTATAGTTAATTAAAAAAAAAAATTAGGGTTGGGTATCAATAAAAATTTCCCAATTTGATTTTAGGCTAATTAAAATTTGTATTAGGGCTGTCAAATCAATTAATTGCTAAATATTATTGAGGTTTTGGACCCCAAATTTATAAATGTAATAAATTTTATAAATAATATACATTTTGGATTCAACAGTGAATACAATTTTATTTATTTATTTATTTAGTTAGTTAGTTAGTTAGTTAGTTAGTGTTGGTTATCAATACAATTTTCAAATTTCCCAATTTGATTTTAGGCCAATTAAAATTTGTATATACATGTACAGTATGTATGTGTATTTGTATATACATATAAATATATACAGTTAACACATATATTATGTAAACACAAACTTTTATTTTGCATGCGATTAATCGTGATTAATCAATTTGACAGCCCTAATTTTTAGATTTACTTTTTATTTCATGTCAATTTTGCAAAATATACATAAGCGTTACATATTCAATATTTTAAAAATATTTCTCATTAAATATTCTATCACTCATGATTATTTGAAATTTATAGGATCCACCAGACAGATTCAAACAGGGTTTTTTTGTTAATGAAACAAAAAAAACCAAAAATTAATCAAATGACAAAAAAAAAAATACTCAAAAGAGTTCTTTGTTTGTTAATCTGGTTTAAACTGGTTTAAATTACTCATTTGTTAATTGCACATGCACCCAGTGAGGACAACTCAACATAAAGACATGGTTTATTTCCATTATTTTGCAGTTCAGTCTTTTTATCTGTGCAAAATATGCTGTCTTTTGCTGAAAGGTGGTAGATTCGGTTATGTGCATGAGTTTGTTCATGCACCGCCACTAAAAACCAATGCAAGACACACTGGAATAGATCGATTGTAGGATTTCAATCAAATGAAGACTGCATTTTTTTAACCCAGCTTTAATTTGATGGTATCCAGTGTTTATCTATATGCATTTTTCAGATTGAACACACTTATTACTGAACCGAAACTGATCTGTGATTGTAATACCGGAGCCCCACTAGAGGCGAGTGTGTATTCCATAGTGTGCACTGATCTCATATACTGCACTTGTGCACCCTCAATGTGCAGCCAGCTGGAACTTATTACAGGACGATAAAAGCAGAACTCTATGACTAGCTCCATTTCCTGTGTCAGATCCCTGGGCTGCTGCGAGCTCTAATTTCCTATTCATCCCTCCTCTGAGGGGTGCAGGGCCAAAAAGAGCTGCTGGCCAAGCGTGGATTTATGGCAGTTTTCTGGCAATGAGATGCAGGTAGATAGCATTTGGTGGAAAGGAGACCTAAGCGATTGTGATCTCAGTTTTTCCCTCTCTCCATCTATCTCCCGCTCCTAATCTGGATTTTCAAAGCAAACAAACGTCAGGGGTGCCGACACGGATTTGGTTTGAAACGCATCGCTTTTTGACGCCTCCCAAATCTCGTACGAGAGCGGAAAATTTACCTGATGCCGAGAAACATCTGCAGCCTGTCCCATCTCATTATAGGATCTTTGGGGTTTTTACTCTCGTGTAGCGTATAAATGACACGCAATTTCTCTCCGTAGGACGCACGCTCAGCAATCACTGGTATGGATCTACATGTCAAGACTTCAAATGAGGCATGTGCTGTGTCCTCATGCATACATTAGCATTATCTGAACGGCAATCATTTTTCATTGACGCTGTGTGATTGAAAAAGGTTTGCTGCACCAGAAACCGTTTTAAAATGGCTGGTTGCAGGGTGAGTTCACCCAAAAATGAAAATTCTGTCATTAATTAATAACCCTCATGTCGTTCCAAACCAATGAGAGCTTCGTTCATCTTTAGAACACAATTTAAGGTATTTCTGATGCATTCCAGGACCTTTTTGACCCTGCATAGACAGCAATGCAGCTGACATGTTCAAGACCCAGAAAGGTAGTAAGGACATTGATAAAACAGTCCTTGGTTCAACCGTAATTTTATGAAGCTACAAGAATATTTTTGTGTGCAAAAAAAAAACAAAAATAATGACTTTATTTTGTTTCAGTCTTCATGTGGTGCTGCTGACGCAGGAAAATGTGACATCACTGTTAAATAATGAGCTCAGGGCTCATATGGAAATGACTAAAGATTTTGGAGTTTTGGATGTCTAAGTGGTTAAAGTGGTCCTAAATCAGTGAGTTTGAATGGTCAGGCATAAGTGAGTCAGTTAAATAGGGTCTACGTTTTGCACGCTTTCCCATGAGTGCTTAGGTGGAGATTTGTGGAAATGACTCCGAATGGCATGCATTTATATGCACTCGGAGCTCTTTGAGGACCTCCGTGTCAGCAGGTCGATCCAGACAGTAAAAGTGAGGTGATTTTCTCTAAACCACAATCCTCTTTGCAAGGGCAGCTGGGTTTGTGTAGACTAACCGGAGGTGAAACCGCACCTAAGTTGTCTGTCGCAGTATAAAATTATTCACAAATCCCCTGGAGCGAGCACCACCCACTCAGATAGTGAGGCTGCATGTTATCAATAAATGATATGTTAATAGAGTCTTAAATGCTTGTTAAAACTGCTGTTTTGCTAACTTCCACAAGCACTCATTCTTCATCCACATGCAGTTTTTCCTAAACAGGCAGAATGATTGACAGGCTGAGACACGCCTTTCTTATATTCTTTATATATGCTGATTTAGATGTTTAGAGTGCCTTTAATGTAGCTCTGTAATGTTTAAGAAATGCTTGTATGATTGAGCAGTATATGAAGAGTTGTGCCATTTGAAATTTACTTCTAAAATGAGCTTTTTCTCAGGCTCCTATGTTTATGTTCAGTTATTTCACTTTAATGGCAATGAAAAGAACCTATTTATTGCCATTAAAGTGAAATTACTCAAAGGAGAAGTTCACTTCCAGAACAAAAATGTACAGAAAATGTCTTTCTTTTTTCAGTCGGTAAGAAATTATGTTTCTTGAGGGAAGAAAATTCCGGGATTATCTCCATATAGTGGAGTTCAATGGTGCCCTCAAGTTTGAACGTCCAAAATGCAGTTTAAATACAGCTTCAAATGGCTTTAAATGATCCCAGCTGAGGAAAAAGGGTCTGTTCTAGCAAAACGATCTGTCATTTTCTAAACAAATTGACAATTTATATACTTCTTAACCTCAAATGCTAAGTCAGTATGAACTCTTCCCCAACTTCAAAATCATCCTACATTGCTGCAGAAGTACTGACCCAGTGTTTACAAAGTGAACATGCAAAGAAGATCAAATGCCCTTTGGTAAAACAGCGATGAAGGACAATTTTGACGCTGAAGAAGAAAACAAGATGGGAGTTTTTTGACATACCCTAACTGTATTGATCCAGACTACGTATGTGCATCGCAGAGATGAGACAAGACAAGCATTTGAGGTTAAAAAGTATATAAATTGTCAATTCATTTAGAAACTGACCGATTATTTCGCTAGATAAGACGGCTGGGATCGTTTAGAATCATTTGAAGCTGCATTTAAACTGCATTTTGGAAGTTCAAACTTGGGGGGCACCATTGAACTCCACTATGTGGAGATAATTCCTGAAATGTTTTCCTCAAAAAACATAATTTCTTATCGACTGAAGAAAGAAAGACATGAACATCTTGGATGACAAGGGGGTGAGTAAATTATCTGTAAATATTTGTTCTGGAAGTGAACTTCCCCTTTAAACCTACACACAGGAGCCTGAGAAAAATGCTAATTTTAGAAGAAAATTTTAAACGGCGCTTAGAGGCTTTTGCATCTGAACTCTTCATATGGTAAT
Organism: Labeo rohita; assembly: GCF_022985175.1. Taxonomy (NCBI): domain Eukaryota; kingdom Metazoa; phylum Chordata; class Actinopteri; order Cypriniformes; family Cyprinidae; genus Labeo; species Labeo rohita. The sequence goes on from NC_066885.1 coordinate 7,088,416, forward strand.
GTAGTTATTTAATTTCACTAATTATTTTGCATGACAATGTGCTGCTATTGCAGTTTTTCAGTTCAGATTGTGTGATGTGAAGCGTTAAAGTTAATGTGTTAATTTGTGTGAGAGAAGTAATTTGCACTCTTTATATAAAAGAATTTAATTAGGATTGTTAGAATTGTTAGGATAGGACAAACTTTGGCTGAGATACAACTATTTGAAAATCTGGAATCTAAGGGTGCAAAACAAAAATCTAAATATTGAGAAAATCACCTTTAAAGTTGTCCAAATGAAGTTCTTGGCAATGCATATTACTAATCAAAAATTAAGTTTTGATATATTTAAGGTAGGAAATTTACAAAATATCTTCATGGAACATGATATTTACTAATGATAATGATTTACTAATGATCCTAATGATTTTTGGCATAAAAAAAAATCAATAATTTTGACCCATACAATGTATTGTTGGCAATTGCTACAAATATACCCTTGTAACTTATGACTGATTTTGTGGCCCAGGGTCACATATGGTAAGGCACACCAGTTTGCAATATCAAGCAGCAAAACGAGCTGTTTTGTACAGCTAAAAATAGCTGGACAAACGCTTTGTCTCATCCAGTGTAGACAGTCAAAATGTTGATGAAATCTGAGAGCTTTCTGAGCCTGCACAGACAACAAGGGTCCTACCACATTCAAGCCCCAGAAAGGTAGTTGCGTTGCTGTCTACGCAGGGTCAGAAAACTCCTGGATTTCATCAAAATTATCTTAACTTGTGTTCTGAAGATGAACAAAGGTCTTACGGATTTGTAATGACATGAGGGTGAGTAATTAATGACAGAATTTTCATTTTTGGGTGAACTATCCCTTTAAGGCCTCAACTCACACAGATTATCTCAATATACACAGTTTCTCAGTGTTCTTCATTACTTTCATTGCACTAAACTTAATGTGTTTTGCTCATGCGCAGTCCACATGTATGTATATAGTTAAATATGACCTGAGCTCTTTCAAAAGCAATTCATGTTGTCATTTATTTATATAAACCTGCAGAACGTGGTATTCCAGATGCAGAGCCTCTTGCTTTCTCTGTCTCTCCAAACATGCAGCTCTGTCAGTTACTCTCTGTGATGTCTGAGGAGATTAATATTGGGGTTTCTTGTGCCGTGTGACTGTGGCTGCCCATCTGGAGACCTTTGGACGGGTCTTGAGTAAGTTCATACAGAACTGATGAATGTTTGGCAGTGGAGGTGATTTGCTGTGGCTTTAGAGAGCTGTGATTTCACTCTTGTGTGAAACACAACCAGGAACAGAGCAGATTCTGAGCCAGTAACAGAGATCAGAGTAGAAATATGTTGTTATTTACTCCCACATGCCATATATTTGGTTAACATTTTGAGCTGGACTGTAAAATGTCCTCAATAATAATAATGTGTTTAGCAGATGTCAGTCAATAATGAAATTCACTGACATGTGTTTTTTTTGTTGTTGTTGTTGTTTTCTTTGTTTTTTGCTCATGGTTATTGCGGATTATAAAAAAGTACATGAAACATACTTGTCCTTCAGCCACTTCACCCAAGTTCACCCAAGTTCACCCAAAAGTGAAAATTCTGTCATTAATTTCTCACCCTCATTCTTCCAAAGCCAAAGTATTAGAATACTAATTAAGACATTTCTGATGAAATTCGAGACCTTTCGTTGCGTTGCTGTCTATGCAGGGTCTGAAAGCTCTTGGATTTAATCAAAAATATCTTAATTTGTGTTCTGAAGATGAATGAAGGTCTTACGGGTTTGGAATGACATTATTAGTAATTAATGACAGAATTTTGATTTTTGGTTGAACTAAGCCTTTAATTCAATTTGTTTATTTTTTAGTCTATGTGATTGGCATATAGCAGAATCACATCATGTTTGACCTCCATATGCTGTGTATCCTACATGAGATGATACTAAAAGTGACCACCAGAATGTGAGTCATATATCTAATGGAACTGTCTAATCAGCTGTAAGATGCTGTCTATGTAATCGGTTAAAGATGAAACAGACATGGAATTGTGTGGTCTGTGGGCTTAGTGTGACATTTCATCCACAATAAGTTTGAAACAAATAGGTTACTTAAAAAAATATGGCACAAAATCCTCTTAATGAAACCAGTTCAGCTTTGGAAAACACTGGACATTTAAGAAAGTGGAAACTGCAGATTTTTCCCTTTGCTTTTGTGTTGACACCCTGGCTTGCATCCATTTCTGGCTAATTTGTGTAAAAACAAGCGGCTTAATTTCAATCGAGAGCCATGTTGATTTTACGAGTCTCTTGGCTGAATCAAAATTAAGGCAAAACAGATGTGTTTTATTATAACTTGGATAGGTATTGTTGCATCAGAAATGAGCCTCAAAAATGCCCAGATTTATTTTGTAGGATGAGCCTGTATATTATGTAATATTATATAATATAAAACATATTATTTATGTGTATATTTTTATTATTTATCAGGAGTTCAAGCACGTAGTGCTGAGACCGTATTGTAATTGTTAGAATGGCCATGGATTAGCAATGTCCAAGTAAAACGGATCGGTCAGACCAAACCGTAAGTCGTAGAGACTTGAAACTTGGAGGGATGGTAGTACTCACACTGTCTTCAGTGTCACCAAGTCTCACCCCAGTCGGCCTGATGGGGGCACTCCAATGATCAAAAGTATGAAATCGCTCATAACTCCTAAACTGTCACTCGCAGGCTTAAAGGAACACTCCACTTTTTTTTGAAAATAGGCTCATTTTCCAACTCCCCTAAAGTTAAACAGTTGAGTTCATTCAGCCGATCTCCGGGTCTGGCAAAGAACTTTTAGCATAGCTTAGCATAGATCATTGAATCCGATTAGACCGTTAGCATCTCGCTCAGAAATGACCAAAGAGTTTTGATATTTTTCCTGTTTAAAACTTGACTCTTGACCGACGAAAAATGAAAAGTTGCAATTTTTAATCAAGGAATCAAGGAACTTTCCTGCCGTACCATGGGTGCAGCAGGCGCAATGATATTACACAGCCTGCAACTCTGCATCTACACAAACTTAGTGCCGGTCACTTTCAGGCGATCGGAACGAAACTCAGTCGGCCAGTTTGACTCGTGGCCTTAAAGGTCTGTGAGAAATTTTTAAGAAATCGGCCCCTGGGGGGTAATATTGCATTTTTCAAGGGTGTGAATGATTGTATATTGCACTGTTTTTCACATGTAGGCACGATATTCACATCATAGACCTCCTCATTCTGAGCAGCTTTTCCTCTAGAACCACTGCTATCCATCAACTCGTTTGTTAAATGATTGAGAAAATGTAAAAAACCTACTTTTGCAAACTAGTCCTAGGTTTTTCACTCAATCCAGAAAAAAAAAACCTACAGTACAATTCTCTAGACTCTCTGGGTAAATAATTATTAAAGAAAGGTTTAAATTAACCCTTTGGGAAGGTATAACGAGGTTGTTTAGAAAACCCTATAAAGCCTAAACGAAAACTCCTGATAAGCACGTGCAACAGGTGATTCTAAGCAAGCATGCTAAGTTTTAGGGAGATCAGATTACAGCTGGTACTATAAGTCATAAATGTTAAAACACATTATCTTTCTATGGCAAATTACCCGTATTTGCCAAAAATGCTTTTTTAAATCATTCATTCAGGTTGTTACAGGCTTACTAAATAATATGTAATGTCTTTAAGCCTTAAAGCACTTGAATCCTGGTAATCGCTGCTTGCAGCTATAGTTTTTATTTTATTTATATTATTTATTCTTTCTTTTTTTTTATATCATTTATTTTTTAGTATTTATTTGCAAATGTGTGTCATTAAACGCTGTGACCCTAATTTAGATCTTTATTACTTCTGTTCTAAAAACTAGTAATAATTTTGTTTTTAAAAATTGCACCTTTATCTGAGAGATATAAATGGATACTGTGCCTTTAAATTTGTCCTTTTCGTAAATTGCTTATATTCAAATAACAGCTTGAGTTTGACTTCTAACTGCTGTTGAGCAGGTTTTGTGTCAGGATGGTAATGTTAAAACGGATCAGGTTTGTTTAGACTGGGTTTTCAAGCTGTGTGTGGTTTCAAACTTGACTTGTCCAGTTCAACTGTGACAGATATTGACAGCACGTCTGCTTTTCTGCCTACACTAAACCTGCTGTCTGAAGCTCAAATGCATGCGTATTGGACTGTAAGCGTACTGTGTGCCCTTATCAATAGCCGTTTGTCTGTCCTTCCTCAACCACACGGTTGGCAGCAGTTCGGGTCCAGAGACACGAGTGGGTTCTGTGGGGGCAGATAGAGAGGTGGTCCCTGCAGAGACCTCTGGGTTTGTTGATGTAGGATAATTGTCAAGGCAAAGAGGTGGGTTAGGGATGTCAAACTAAACAGCGTCTTTGTAAGGTTCATGGATATGTTGTGTACACAAAAAGAAAGGTGGAAATGTAATGAATGAGCAGTGAAACCTTAATATGAATGAAGCCACTCACAAAACGAACGGCACATTAGCCAAAAGCAACATCAGGTAATATGTCGGTACTGCAAAAACTGACTTTGCCCTTACATCGCTCTCCAGGTTTTTACATGTTTATAGTTTACAGGATCTTGATGAAGGAAATACATCTGCAGACCAAACATTTTGAGGGCTTTTATAGGATTATACGACCTATAAACTAGTAATGAGAGCAAGTCTTTGCTTTTAGTTTTTTGTAGCGTGCATAAATATTGAGTTTCTTCTGCAAATACACTCACCTGAGGAAAGTTGGCTAAACAGTGGTCATTTGAGGAGTGTCAATTTCTATCGATTTTATCAGCATTAAGTCTGTACTCAGTGTTATTTTTGTATAGTTTTTTTCTATATACACACTTTTATTCCTGATGAAAAAAAAAGCATATGCTGGATGTTTTAAAGCATGGGTTTGAGCTGGTTTATGCCGGTCCTTAGTTGGTCATGAGCTGGCTTTAGCTGGACCTGAGCTGGTTATACACTGGTTATGAGCACCGGACCTGAATTTTTTTTTATTTTTGTTTTTTTTTAATGGTTAAAAATGTAGTTAATAACAACACTAGTGCACCACATGATCAGTGTAGTTTAATATCTGGAAATGTTCAAAATCTTTTTATTCAAAGCACATCTAACATTCCCCGAAGGCGAACATAATGAGGGTTAAACAGGCCACTAACTTTTAATTTAATCTTTCTCTTTCATTAAAGGCTTACATCACCTAAAAAGGAAAATTCTGTCATCATTTTCTCACCACCATTTAGTTGCAAACCTGTATGACTTTCTTTCATCATGTAAACCACAAACAGATTTTGAAAAATACCTCAGGTTTTTTTCCCCATTTGATGACAATGAATCTGAGATCAGTTTAGAAATACCAGCACAACTGTGAAAGAGGCTTTTGTCTGACTGATATGTTGGTGTTGGCATACCATTAGTCAGATGATGTCATGTAATTGTCGGCTGAAAATCAGTACGCGAACCAGACCATGTTTCACAACAATGATTTGCAGCACAGAGATGTCTCCTGAATCCATTAGAAGATCTATAGCGCTTTGTACAATGCCAGAGATGTGTGAAGTTGAAAATGTCTGTCTGTCTCAACTGAGGAAGTGTTTGTTGTTAGCCAGTGTGTAAGATCAACTGTACCCATATTTTTGATTGCTGCACAATATCAGATGTGTTGAACTCTTTCTAGTTCACATCTAATGACACTCTGAAAAACCTTTACACTCTTAAAAATAGTTTCTTTATTGGCACTGATAGTTCTATTAAGAACCTTCAACATCCATGAAACCATTCAAATGCAGAAAAGTTTCTTTATAGTTGAAAAAGGTTCTTTAGATTTTTTAAATGTTCTGCAAAATGGTTCTATTAAGAACTGTTCACTGAAAGGTTCTTTGGGGAACCAAAAATGGTTCTTCTATGGCATCACTGCAAAAACACCCTTTTGGAACCTTTTTTATTTAAGAGTGTAACATCCAAGGAATCTCTGGAACCCAGCATGGAACTCATTGTGCATGTATCACTCCTAAAAATAAAGGTTCTTTATTGGCATTGATGGTTCCATGAAGAACCTTCAACATCCATGAAACCTTTTAAATGCAGAAAAGTTTCTTTATAGTTGAAAAAGGTTCTTTAGATTTTTAAAATGTTCATCAAAATGGTTCTTTTAAGAACTGTTTACTGAAAGTTTTTTTGGGGAACCAAAAATGGTTCTTCTATGGCATCACTGCAAAAACACCCTTTTGGAACCTTTTTTATTTAAGAGTGTAACATCCAAGGAATCTTTGGAACCCAGCATGGAACTCATTGTGCATGTATCACTCCTAAAAATAAAGGTTCTTTATTGGCATTGATGGTTCCATGAAGAACCTTCAACATCCATGAAACCTTTTAAATGCAGAAAAGTTTCTTTATAGTTGAAAAAGGTTCTTTAGATTTTTAAAATGTTCATCAAAATGGTTCTTTTAAGAACTGTTTACTGAAAGTTTTTTTGGGGAACCAAAAATGGTTCTTCTATGGCATCACTGCAAAAACACCCTTTTGGAACCTTTTTTATTTAAGAGTGTAACATCCAAGGAATCTTTGGAACCCAGCATGGAACTCATTGTGCATGTATTCTTTAAATGATCAAAATGTTCTTTACACTAAGATTAAGAACTGTTCACTGAAAGGTTCTTTGGGAAACTCAAAATGTTTTTTCTATGTGAAAACCCCCTTTTGGAGAATTTATTTTTAAGAGTGTAGACACAAAGAGACAGTTTAAAAAGCAGGACAGTCTATCTTCTGTTCCCGCTATGTAGCTCATGACTTTTGCCCCTTGTCCTCCATGTTTGTCCCATTGGGACGGCCCATACAGACGATGGTTAATTGATTCAGTCAGGGCTTCTGCTAGCAGTATTAATGACTTCAATGTTTTCATAACCAGCCTGATAATGGCTGCCGTTCTCTCTGGTTCCTGCTAATGAAATAAGGAATTGACTAGCGGACAGGAAACCAGAGGCTCTGGAAGCAGGCCTAACTTTTGCTCATTTGCTTTGTCCTCGAAATGGGGGGGAATGTGGTTTGAGACTAGTCCGGTGGCAGTGAGTAAATGCTTCCAATTAGGACCTAATAACCATCCAGACTCTTTCGAAACTAATTCAACACTAAGGAATACAAGACGTTTCTTCAGACTTGGATCCTGTTCGTATTGTGATAAATGGTGACTGTTCAATCAACACTTCTCCGAAGCTCTCATCTGAATTGTCTTTAAAGCAGACCACCGGACCAGAGGGCTTTGGTCCATTTGGCAGTATTAAGAGGCCTCTTTCACCCTCTTTCAGATTCGCTCTGTCTCTTTTTGGTTGGGGAATGAATGGCTGCATCCATTAGAGCGCTTGTTTGTCCTCCTAGTCTCAATGCAATGATAGTGCTCTAGAAGAGGATAGGGTTTATATTTTATAAATGTATGTAGTAGGTAATAATGGAAATACTGTAATATGTTATAGATGTTGCACGGATGTTGCACGGATGCAATGAATGCATAACTCTCTACCTTCAAAAACTGGTTCCTTTGGAAACCATAATGGTCTTCATTAAATGCTCACCTCTTCCTCAACAATTCAGACTATTTTATTACATGATAACAACCTCAGTGATCCCAGTAAAACATATGTGACCCTGCACCGTGGAACACAAAAACATCATCTGAAAGCTTTCCATTGGTCTATGGTTTGTTAGGATAAGACAATATTTGGCCGAGATACAACTATTTGAAAATCTGGAATCTGAGGGTGCAAAAAAATCAAAATATTGAGAAAATCACCAAATTAAATTCTTAGCAATACACATTACTAATCAAAAATTAAGTTTTGATATATTTACGGTAGTAAATTTACAAAATATTTTCATGGAATATGATCTTTACTTAATATCCTAATGATTTGTGGCATAATAGAAAAAATTTGACCCATACAATGTATTTTTGGCTACTGCAACAAATATACCCGTGCTACTTAAGACTGGTTTTGTGGTTCAGGGTGACATATGTTGTTTTTTCTTCAGGCAAAGCTGTAATTCAAAATATTTTATTCATGCAAATGGTAAAAAAGATGTTTTACACAAGTGTATATGCTATGTTTGTTACATAAATTGCTACATAAATATTTATTCGGAATAAATATATAGTACTTTCCACTTGTATATATACCCAAGCCCTTCATAATTCATATCAGATCTATAAACCACTCAGAGTGATTGGATTTCATGATTTTCTTTGACATTAAACATCTCTGTTTACTGATTATCGCATTTTGGTTGCAATATGAGAATCTAATTCTCATATTAATAAGTGAAATGCCTGCAAGCAGCACTTTCCATTTAGATAAGCACAAGTATTGCTTAATTTATTTCCCTGTAAGACATTTATTGCATTGGTTTTCACCAAGCAAAATGTCTGCAATTGCTAAACATGAGACAGGCAGCTTTTTGTGCATCAGTCAAAGTTGTTTTTCCGTCAAAGAGGATTTGAGTTCGCTTTTTTACAGTTAAACTGAGTTAAAGTCTGCTATTTTTGGTTATTTCTGGTTAAGTCTTGAAGTGGCACGGCTTAGGATTTGGTATTTGGGTCTCCACCCTGAAAGAAGAAATATCTGCAGTGGCTTTGCATGAATTACAGAAATGCAGGTTTCTGTTGCCGCAGTCGAAACAGCTGAACTTCCAGTGCTGCGATTCACCTCCAACCTTGTTTGTTTTTCGTAATATAACAAAGCTTGACAGAAATTTAAAGATAACTAGCTGTATGATAAACAATTTGTGTCTATACCAACAAAACTTCCAGTGCATGAGTGATTGTTTCCGGTTGGTCAGGGAAGTGGAGGTCAATGGGGTACACAGACATTTTCCAGATCGGTCTGCCTTCTACAAATATTTACAACAATAACTCTGTGCAGACAAATATATCATGCACAGCTCCTATAGACATCCTGAGTGAAGTAGGGTGCATGTCATATTTATGTATTTCATAAACACAACTGTTCAAAAGTCTGTATGATTTTTTGAAAGAATAATTAGTATTGTAAAATAATAACTACAAATGAAAAATGAAAATTACCCCATGATTTACTCACCTTCAAGCCATCTTAGGTGTATATGACTTTCTTCTTTCAGATGAATACAATTGGAGCTATATTAAAAAATGTCCTGCTCTATGAAGCTTTATAATGGCAGTGAATGGGTGTTGAGATTTTAAAGTCCAATAAAACTGCATCTATCCATCATCAGTTAGCAGAAGCTAGAGATTACAGTTTATAAATTTGTAAATATGAAGCCGTGTGGAGTACTTTTTATGAGGGATGAATGCACTTTATTGGACTTCAAAATCTCAACACCCATTCACTGCCATTATAAAGCTTGGGAGAGCCAGGACATTTTTAATATATCTCCGACTGTATTTGTCTGAAAGAATAAAGTCATATACACCCAGGATGGCTTGATGGTGAGCAAATCATGGGGTAATTTTAGGGTGAACTATCTTTAAGTTGAACTCCTTTAACCATGGTACTGGTCATTGCATCCCAGGACACCTTCTATACAACAAGACATCAAAATGTGTGCAGAATGAGGTAGAACAGCTTTCTGGGTGGAGTTTGCGCCTTACGTGATGTTGCATTTCCTTTCTATGGACGCTGAGCAGACCTGCATGACAGAACCACCAACGTGGGTCAGAGATAAGCGTCTTACGGTACAGTGCTGCCCTGTTAGCTTTGGTTTGCTCTCTGAGAGCAGCATTAACTAAAGAGGTCACCGCGTGCAATGTATGGGGCAGAGGGGACGCTGGATGTGGATGGGAGGGATACACAAAGCAGCTTGTGTAAGATGAGAGTCAGCCTCTAGATTTACACTGACAGCAGGAATGTGTGGTTTTAATCAGAACAGACCTTCAGTCTCTCTCCTTCAGTGACTGTGCTCGTGTGCGGGGCTTTGATTAGCTGGACCGCTGCCCTGTGCCCAGCCGAGAGGGTCCTGCCAGACCCGACGGGGAGGTACAAGGTGCGGTAAGGACACCGTAAGCCCAGAGCAGATGGATTGCACTGTGTTTCCGCCCCACTGCGGCCCCGCCAACTCTGAGTCTATAATGATGTGTCAAAGACCCCTGATGCACTGTCAGATATATTCAATGCAATGTGGCATAACAGCTTGGTTGAAAATTATGTTACAGTTATATTCACCCAAGGAACCTTTTAAATGTTTTTTTTTTTTTTTTCTTTTTGGCTGACATTACCAACATACAACGGTGTTTTAGTACCACGTTAAAAATAGCATCTAAGATTTGGAGATTAAAGTCGAAATGTTTCGAGAATAAAGTCGAAATATTTTAAGAATAAAGTAGAAATTACGAGAATAAAGTCGAAATTTCAAGAATAATGTTGAAATGTTTGGAGAATAAAGTTGAAATTATGAGAATAAAGTCGAAATGTTTCGAGACTAAAGTCGAAATGTTTTAAGAATAAAGTCGAAATTTCGAGAATAATGTTGAAATGTTCTTAAGAATAAAATTGAAATGTTTAGAGAATAAAGTCAAAATGTTTAAAGAAGTTAAAATGTTTTGAGAATAAAGTTGAAATTGCAAGAATAAAGTCGAAAATTTTCGAGAATAAAGTTGAAAAGTTTGGAGAATAAAGTTGAAATGTTTTGAGAATAAAGTCAAAATTACAAGAATAAAGTCAAAAGTTATCGAGAATTAAGTTGAAATATTTCGATGAGAAATTATGAGAATTGAATTGTAGCAATTAATGTTATAATACTTAAAACTCTCAAAATATTACAACTTTAATCTTGTAATTGCTACAAATTAATTCTCGGAATTTTGACTTTATTCTTAAAATATTTTGAATTTATTCTCAAAACATTTAGACTTTTTTTTCATAATTTTGACTTTATTGTCGAAATATTTTGACTTTATTCTCATTATTTCGACTTTATTCTCGTAATTTCGACTTTCGTCTTAATATATTATGATTTTAATCTCATCATTTTAGATATTTTTTTTTTTTTTTTTTTTTTAACATGGCACTAAAACACTGTTGTACCAACAAGGCCTTCCCAGCCAAAAAATAGTTACTGACAAAACATCTAAAATAATATAATGAAAAAACAGCTACTTTTGAGTGGAAAGAGAAAGACACAACAAAATGGTGCAGTTAACAGCACTTACCAGCAGGGGTTAACTAATGCTAACCAGCCAAAACTTTATCTTTTGGTCACCAAGTCAACTAGTTTTCAACCGATTACCTCAGTTCTGGTATATGCTGTAACATCCACTTGTCACAATCCAATAAATTTGCATATTTATCTTGTAAAAATCATAGTGTTTGTTAATATTTTGAATTTTTTTTTTTTTCTGTTTTTATTTTAATTTACAAGTTTTAATAATTTTGTGTTTTTGTCAGTTGTATGTATTTATTTATTAAATATGTCTATATAGTTTTCGTTAATAGTTAGTTCAGTTTTGTTATTTTAGTACATCAAGCTGAAATATATATATTTTTAAGTTTTTTATAATTATATAACATTATATATTTTATTTTATTCCAGTTAAAGTTTATTTTATACAGTAATGAAAGCTGATTTATGGTTTTAGTTAAATACAATAATTCTGGTGTTGCCAGATTTCCTGCGCATGAATCTGTGCTTTAGACAAATGTGACACATTGTCATTATCTGCACTTCTATTTCAGCCTCTGCATGCATAAATGAGTACGGCCTCTAAACCCAAGGTTTAAGGTTAATTGTTATACTAGCTGGTTTACAGTTCACACCTCTCCATGACTATTGCAGTTGGAGACCGAAGCATCACTATAGTGTCTAAAAGGCACCATCTAGATGCTAAAAAGGTCAAGTATCTGTCAAGGCATTGGGGATGCTAATTAAAATCCATCTAACCATTAAGATGAGCTCCATAATATCTACTATTAAAATATGAAATTCCAACTGTGAATAGTGATAAATCTAGGCCATACGAAAAGAAAAAAAATTGTGAGATCACTTAATTCTTCCTTGTGGCAGAACTATTTTGTGTAATGTAGCTTTTAAGTCAATGTCTTAATCAAAAACAACACACAGATGGAATGCAACAGAATGAAAGATTAAGTATATTTATTTCTGAGTGTCCACCAAGTCGTTGCAAGCGTGCATCCCTTCCCTTGCGTCATGAAAGGATGATGTCATTCCCCGTATCTCAATTAATCTAATTAAAATCGTTCCTGCATCTTCGCACTGGCCCTGTGAGCATGTGCCAAAACATAATTATGATCTTCATCTCACTGAACGCTCAAGCACATGGTGTGATGATGCACCAAAGCCAGATAATTGGCAGCTTTATGCTAATGAAGACTTGGAAGACGGAAAAATAACGAGCGGACCAAATCTAGACTGACAAAGCGTGAGAACAAGGGTGTTGTTTGCATTATAATCATAATGAATCTGCTGTACTTTACAAAAATAACATGCACGCTGTTTATGTTGGGTGAATATACTACCATCTTTAGATTTCAATTAGTCATTAATTGGTGTAGTGGTTTAGGCTCACGACCGGTAACCAGAAGTTTAGAGGTTTGATCCCTGCAGGAAGTGAGCCGTGAACCAATCAGAGCTTGAGCAAGGCACTTAACCCCAGGACGCTCCAGGGGGATTGTGCCTGTTCTGTGGTGAGATCGCATGAACGTCTTCGAAATAAATTCCACGGTTGTGTGGCGATAAATTAATGTAGTATCTAATTACTTAGCAGTGAAGATAGGCTCATTTGTTCGGTTTAAGACTGTTGGAACCAAGGGTGTATGTTTGCCCAGAGGAAAGTTCAATTGCTTAGAGGTTGCTCATTTATCGCTTAAGAGACTTAATTGAGTTCTCAGTTGGTTCATCAATCAAGATGTTGTGCTAAAACGTCTTTGGAGAAATAAAATTTTACAGATTGAGTATAGATCTATAAATAAAACAATGTGAATAGCAGCTTAAATAATTTAGTGTATAACTTTATGGGAGATAATCAACCAAGTAGTTTAACCAAATATGAAAATTTAATTTACTTACTTTTCATTCTAAACCTGTATGATTTTATTTCTTGTTTGGAAAGCAAAAGAAAATATTTTGATCTCACGACTAATTTGTAAGTATTTTATGAGGTGGCTAAATCGTACGAGTTTGTACAACCTCACTCGTACGACTTTGTACAATTTGTCTAGACTCCACTGATGGGTAGGTTTAGGGGTGGGGTTAGGGGTCAATCATACAAATTGGGTAACTCGTAAAATACGTAAGATTTAGCCAAAGGCGAACAAATTTGCACTAGTGAGGTTGTACGAATTTGTATGAATTAGCCATGTCGTAAATATATATGTACGAATTGCCATGAGATCGGGTTGGCATTTCCTTGTCTGTACAGTGGAACTCAATGGGGTCCAATGTTGTTTGGTTCCAAATGTTCTTCGAAATATCTTGTTTTCTGATATTTTGGAGAAGAATGTTAGTCATAAAGGTTTGGAACCATGTGAGAGTGTGTTAATGCTGGCAGAATGTCCATTTTATGGTGGATTATCCCATTAAGATGAAACATCTAGGGCAACATTTGATGAAAATATGTGTGTTTATATTACAATTAGTAGCAAAAGACTCCTGACTGCACATTTTGAAGTCTGAGCACAGTCTGAGACATTTTTGAAGTCTCAAAAAAGTATATTTTGTGCTAGCAATGGTGGAATAGGAGAAACATCTGCGAATCTGCAGACTTGCTTATCAGTGAAGATAGACTCATTTGTTTGGTTTAAGACTGTTAGAACCAAGGGTGTATGTTTGCCCAGAGGAAAGTTCAATTGCTTAGACGTTTCTCATTCATCGCTTAGGAGACTTAATCGAGTTCTCAGTTGGTTCATCAATCAAGATGTTCTGCTGAAACTTCTTTGGAGAAAAAAAACAAACAATAGTTTATATGCATACTGATTATAGAATTATAAAATTATAAATTCATAAATTATAAAAATATAAATTATTTTGTGTATAACTTTATGTCAACTAGTCAACCAAATAGTCCAATCAAAAATGAAAATATTATAATTATAATATAAACTCACCTTTGATTCTAAACTTGTATGACTTTATTTCTTGTGTGGAAAACAAAAGGAGATATTTTGAAGCATTTCCAATGCTATCACATGGCAAATTTGTACATTTTTAATGAGGTGGCAAGGGGTAGGTAATTCGCACAAATTTATACAATTTGGGGAAATATGTCAGATTAGCAAAAATCATACATAATTGTGCAAGCGAGTTGTACGAAATTGTACGAATTAGCCACCTCGTAAGATACATACTTCCATGAGATCGGGTTGGCATTTCCTTGTCTGTACAATGGAACTCAATGGAGTCCAATGTTGTTTGGTTCCAAATGTTCTTCGAAATATCTAGCTTTTTGATTTTTTGCAAAAGAAAGAAGGTCATACAGGTTTAGAACCACATGAGGATGAGTAAATGATGACAGAATTTCCATTTCTGGTGGAAGGCAACATTTAATGAAAATAGGTGTGTTTATATTACAGTTTGTAACAAAAGACTCTTGACTGCACATTTTTGGAGTCTGAGCACAGTCTCAAAAAAGTGTATTTGAGCTAGCTATGGTCAGTTTTTTAGGAGAAACATCTGAGAATCTGTAGGCTTAAGCAAAAGTCTCGAATTTCATTTCAAAAGTCTCAATTTCGTCTTGTTGCTGTCCATGAGAAGCAAATAAAAAGAACTGTTTTTGAGTTTTCTTTTATGTGAGTGGTTTTAATGTTGGTAGTGACATTTTAAATCAATCAATCTGTGGTTGTGCATCTATGGTTCAATGAAGAACCTTTAACATCCATAGAACATTTTCATTGCACAAAACATTCTTTTTAGTGGGATAGAGTTCTCTCCTAATGTCATTCCAAACCCACAAGACCTTAAACTTGGTAGCTGTACTGCTGTCTATGCAGGGTCAGAAAGCTCTTGGATTTCATAAAAAGTATATTAATTTGTGTTCTGAAGATGAATGAATGTCTTATGGGTTTAGAACAGTAATCAATGCTAGAAATTTATTTTTGGGTGGACTATCCCTTTGAGAGTGCCCGTGATATAATATTTCCCCTCTTTGTTTCCTGTCTCTCCATAGGATCCCTCCTTCTCCTTGCTGCTCCATGATAAACTTCAGGTGCCCAACAGCACACGCAAGGCATGGAATGAGCGTGACGGTCGCTGTGACGTGTGTGCCACCCACCTGAGTCAGCTGAAGCAGGAGGCCGTCCACATGGTGCTGAGCCTTGAACAGTGTGATGTATCCCCTGGCTCTCCTCCATCCCTGGCCTCCCTGGTGGGATCCCGCAGCATCCTCCAAGGTCCCACACCACCTCGAGACTGGGCGTTCCTCCCTACAGGCTACCATTCCTCGGCCTCCTCCACCTCTGCTACTGTTTCTGCCACCACATCTAGTTCTACCCCAACAATCACCAATGCCAGCAACGGCGGCAGCTCCCACCACCCAGCCTACCCCAAACACGGATCCAAACCCAACAGTCTTGGGGTCAGCAGTGGTGTGGAGAAGAAGAACAACTCACCAGGCCACGCAGGGAAGTCTACAGGAGCACAACAGCTTCATCTACCCAGCAGCCCCAGCAACTCTAATGGAACTGTGTTAAGTTCTGTTGCACTCCAAGCGCACCAGTATGTGGACGGCACCTGGACATCTGGACACGTGTCAAGAGCCAATGGCGTCACACTCTATCCTTATCAGGTAGGCATATGTCAAGCGTCATGCATCTATCTAGAGATCTATCTGTTATGTATTTTTTAAAATATTTTTTAGAGTATTACATCAAAAAATGGCTTTGCACATCTAAATTTTGTAATCAGCCTTTGTGTCTATCTATCTGTCTATCAAAGAAATTGACTTTGATGTATGAAACACAATGGGTAGGATTAGGGGTGTGGGGAAGATGCATATAATATGCACGTGAAAACTGCTTATTATGCACGTCAAACATATGCATAGCCTCATATATGCACAGCAAAGTCAATTTCAGTGTATGAATAGCATGCCAAATAGAAACAGAAAATTGTGCTATTGATATGCATGTTCATGAGAGTGGGCTCAATGTAAACACCTGGAAAGTCAAAGGATCCAGTAAGTGAAAGCATTCAAACAGTAAGTTCAAAACAGTGCTAATACAGAGTGACTTGCATCCAGATCCTGCTAAATTATTATTTTCAGTGTGTATTTGGCTTAAATGCAGGAGTGTTTTATAGTGAATGCTGGCTGAAGGAGTTTTAGATTATGTGGTGGTCAAATGTATAGTGATTCTGAATGGATCCAAATATAGTAGCCTAACAGTCAGTGCTTATTTGTATTAAAACGTTTATTTAATTATTGATTGATTGATTGTGGCACTATACATATATTGTGAATTATGAAAATGAAAAAGTACTTATTTATTTTTTTAATTGGGTAATACTGGCACTTCTTTTTTTTCACTTCAAGCACTGCTCAGTCGGTCCATCTTTCTGTCTATCATTCATAGTTTTATCAATCTGTTCGTCTTTTTGTCTGTCTGTCTACCTGTCGGTCGTTTGTTCTGTCTATTATTCTATTTGTCTGTGTGTCTCTCCATCCGTCTGTTCGTCCGTCCGTTTGGCCGTCATTCAATTGTTCTGTCTTTCATTCTGTCTTTTGTTTGTTCTGTCTGTTGTTTGCTTGTTTACCATTTTGTCTGTCTTTTTCTATCTTTATTTATCATTAGTTTGTTTTGTCTGTCTGTTAGTTGTTTGTTTGTTCTATCCATCTTTCTATTATTCTATCTGTCTCTTTATCTCTGTCTGTCTGGCCGTCTCTCCATCTGTCCATCTGTCTATCTTTCATTAGTTTTTTCTGTCTGCCATCATATATGTCTCTTTGGGTATCATTCTGTTGTTCATTTGTTTGTCTGTCTGTCAACCTTGTTTGTCCATCTGTCTTTCTGTCTATTGTAATTTCGTCCATTCTTCTGTCTATCTTTTGTCTTTTAGTTGTTTGTTTTGTCTATCATTCTGTCTTTTGTTCTTTCCTTCTGTCTGTAATTCTCTGTCTATCTTTCTCTTTCATTTGTTTGTCTGCCTGTCAACGTTGTTTGTCCATCTGTCTTTCTGTCTATTGTAATTTTGTCCATCATTCTGTCTATCTTTTGTCTGTCAGTCGTTTGTTTTGTCTATCATTCTATCTATCTATCTATCTGTCTATCTGTCTGTCTGTCTGTCTGTCCATGTGTACATCGTTTTCTGTCTTTTTTGTTTATCATTTGTTTGTCTTTCTGTTAGTTGTTTGTTTGTTCTATTTATCATTCTATTCTGTCTGTCTCTTTATCTCTGTCTGTCTGTCCATCTGTCTATCTTTCATTCGTTTGTTCTGTCTGCCATCGTATATGTCTCTTTGGGTATCATTCTGTGTTTAGTTACTTCATTCTGTCTGTAATTCTCTCTGTCTGTCTTTCTGTCTTTTGTTTGTTCTGTCTGTCTGTCTGTATGCCTGTCTACCTGTTTGTCTGTGTTGTTCTATCATTCTGTGTGTCTCTGTCTGTTGTTTTATTCTGTCTTTAATTCTGCCTGTTTGTCTATCTTTATACCTATTATTTATTAATTCTATTTTTGGTTCTGTATTCCCGTCTATCATTCATTTGTTCTATCCGTTGTTTGTCTGTCATTGTATGTGTCTGTCATTCTGTCTGTTGTTCTGTATTTCAGTCTTTCTGTTTGTCATTTGTTTGTTCTGTCTATCACTGTGTCTGTAAGTCCACCTGTCTACTTGTTTGTCTGTCGTTATCTTACTATTGCATTAGCAACATGCCAGTGCATCCCAGAAAGTGGCTATGTTGTGTGTTCTAAATCAGTCACTTATGAGGCTCAGTTAGGATGCTGCCTAAAGGTAGACTTCAAAACAGCTCATTAGTTTTTTGGAACAAAACCTTAATTTTTTTTATTCATGGTTGGAGGGTTGACGTCCCTTTGGGGAGAAGTGCCGCCTGATGTAATGAGGTGTTGTTTGCACATTGTGGTTAATGTTGTAATCTGATGATACATTCTTTTGGGAGACCCTCTGGGCCTAATGTGGATTGGTAATGTATGGGGCGGAAGGAATTACATTTTATATAGACTACATGGGGTTGAGGGAACCCTTTGAGAGAATCAATTTGATTCATTTGTTTGGATAAAAGCCTAGTTCTTTTGGTCTGCTGTGTTTGCAGAGATGGAGAAACCTTGGAAGTCGAGTTCATTTAGTTTCTCCCCTCTCTGTAATGGGATGGTATCTAGATTATATCACTGAAGAGCAAACAATTTATTTCTGGCAGGCAGGTGAGTGACATTCAGTCCCCTTGAGACCTAATTCCTAGTTATTTCGCTCTAAGATCCAAGCTTAGTGCATTTCTACCCACAAGAGTCAACATATCATATTTGAACAAGCATTTGAATAAGGTCCAAATGAGAGATTTTGTTTTAAGAGGGGTAATTTAGTCTTGGCGTATGTTGTCACTCCTCAGTCTTAATAGGAAAAGAACTCGCAACAAACTGAATTGCGGCACTCAGGAGTCTTTTTAGTAAAGCCTAAGTGAATTAAGTCACAGCAGGTTGATTAGATCTCATCAGAGAGATGTCTTCTCTGGAGTCACGGTGGCTTATCAGAGAGCGTCAGCTGGTTTAGACTCTATTAAGTATAAAGGAATGTTGAGTAGCACAGATTTAGCTGCTCTGTGGAGATTCAGATCTTATAAAATAAATTCAACCAGTATTGTTACCTTTAAGATTTAATGATTTGTCAGGTTGATCAACGTTTCTTAAGATGCGTTCCAATTTACAGGGTCCCTATGTAATTTTCACTAATCCCTACACACTCATTATGGGGTACCAGTCAAAAGTTTTTGAACAGTAAGATTTTTAAAGCTTTTTAAAGAATTTTTGGCTCATCAAACCTGCATTAATTTGATCCAAAATACAGCAAAATCAGTAATCTTGTGAAATATTTTTACTAATTAAAATAACTTCTTTCTTTTTGAATATATTTTAAAATGTAATTTATTCCTGTGATCAAAGCTCAATTTTCAGCATCATTACTCCAGTCTTCAGTGTCACATGGTCCTTCAGAAATCATTCTAATATGCTGATTTGCAGTTCAACAAACATTTATTATTATACTTTTTTTCAGGATTCTTTGATGAATAGAAAGATTCAAAGATCAGCATTTATCTGAAGTAAAAAGCTTTTGTAACATTATACACTCTATCATTCAAAAGCTTAGAGTCAGTATAATTTATTTATTTATTTTGGGGGGAATTATAGAAATGAATACTTTTATGTAGCAAGGATGCTTTAAATTGATCAAAAGTGATGATAAAGACATTTATAATGTTACAAAAATTTCTATTTCAGATAAATGCTGTTCTTTTGAACTTTTTATTCATTAAAGAAACCTGAAAAGAATTCTACTAATCTGTTTTCAACATAATAATAATAATAATAAATGTTTTTTGAGCAACAAATCAGAATATTACAATAAATTCTAAAGGATCATGTGACTGGAGTAATGATGTTAAAAATTCAGCTTTGAAACCACAGGAATAAATTACATTTTAAAATATATTCAAATAGAAAGTAGTTAATTTAGTACTTTAAATAGTAAAAGTATTTCAAAATTTTACTGTTTTTGCTGTACTTTGGATCAAATAAATGCAGGCTTGGTGAGCAGAAGAAACATTAAACAACTTTTGACTGGTAGTGTATTTATGCAAATATAACATTTTGTAGTGCATGTACAATATTATGTAAATGTGAAAATGCATATATCATATAATTGGTTACTCAGAATCCCTAAACAGTGAATATCGAAACAACACATTTTTAATGTGGTATTTTAAGTTAAATAATTCCTTCTCTGTACACCTTTTAGTGCAGAATAACTTACATACTTATAAAGCATTTATATAAAAACAATATTTGGATGCATCTGCATAATGAATCCTGTTGCATTGAGCTTGCAGTGTATTAACCATTAAAAGATGCTTGCCTCAGAAAGCAGCATCATTTTGCAACCTTTTTTTAGAGCCAGCAATTGAATTTGCATCATAAGCATGGCTATGGGCCGTTTACTGTTTTTTTTTTAGACACAATCATGGGTTACAAGAGGAATATGCACTTAAATGTTTCCCCTGTGAGCATTCAGTAAAGTCTTAAAGTCACTGTGAATACAGGGTGTTTATAGGTAGACATAAACAAGAATCTCTTAAGGAATGTTCAGTGGATTTGGAAATTGATGCTTTGATCTGGCTAAGTGTTTGAGTGGGTAAATGTTCCTTGATTCAATTTAAAGAATCAAGTCTTTAAAATCCCATGTAGATTAAGAGGAATGTGTTGCAAATGTGTCCTTTCACTGAACTTGGGTTTTGAAACAAAGACACTTTTGTATGAGAATGATCTAACTAATTAGTTACAGTTACAGGTCATGAGTTTGACCTGTGTATGATCTCATAAGAGATGTGGGATTTATCTGGCAGTGAGAAGAATTCTAGGTTTTTAAGTAGTTTATATACAGTAGACATTTGTAAATATGTTTTAATATTGAAAGACACCTAATGCATTATGGGACTTCTTTAGAGAAAGAGATACTGTATCTGTCATGCATATTTAATGTCGAGTATGTTGTGATAGTACGGCTCTGCTTCAGGCAGTCATGCATATTTTTTACGTCTGTTTCTCAATGAGACCTTCCACACGCAAACATCTGCAGAATTTGCTTCTTACATTTGCTTCTGCACAGGATGCACAGATTCAAGGTGAAGCTTTGCAATAACTGCAGATTTGAATTAGGGAAACCAAGAGTAAAAATAATAGCACATAATAGCCACGTCTCATTTTGGTGACTGCATCCTACGGAGGTCGCATTTGAAGGCTGCACACGTCATTAAGGATCTTATTTAGGAAAGTAACCATAATAAAATTGACCGTTATACCTTGTGACGTGTAAAATACTATAATTTCTTTTTTTTACTTTGCAGTTTAACGGTTACTTTTCTTAAATAAGACCTCCGCGATGACGTGTGCAGCCTTAAAATGCGACCTATTTAAAATAACTGTTTTCTATTTTAAAATGTATTTCAAAATGTAATTCATTCCTGTGATCAAAGCTAATTTTTCAGCATCATTACTTCAGTCTTCATTGTCACATGATTTTTCAGAAATCATTCTAATATGCTGATTTGCTGTACAAAAAGAATTTATTATTATTGTTGTTATTATTATTAATATTCAATCATTTTTTTCAGGATTCTTTGATGAATAGTAAGAGAATAGTAAGAAATGACGGAAATTAATACTTTTATTTAGCAAGGATGCTTTAAAGGGATCGAAACATTTATAATGTTACAAAAGATTTCTATTTCAGACAAATGCTGCTCTTCTGAACTTTCTGTTCATCAAAGAAACCTGAAAAAATTCTACTCAGCTGTTTTGCACATTTAAATGATCATGTGACTGAAGTAATGATGCAAAAACAATTAGCTTTAATATCACAGAAATAAATTACATTTTCAAATATATTCAAATAAAAAAATAGTTATTTTAAATAGCAAAAATATTTCAAAATGTTACTGTTTTTGCAGTACTTTGGATCAAATAAATGCAGGGTCGGTGAGCAGAAGAGACGTCTTTAAAAAACATCAAAAATCTTACTGTTGAAAAACCTTTGACTGGTAGTGTATGAGACCAATAATCTAGACCAAGTCTGCTTTTATATTTTTTGTCAACCTGGAGGGGATATTTTGGAGGTTTTGATGGTTGTTTAAATAAACAACTGTCTTTTATATTGGATCCACAGGCTGTATTAGTGTGTGTTTTTGAGAAAGAATGAGAACAGGTTGTGATTTTAATTTGGCTCAAAGAACTACTCTGAAATGTTAGCATCATGAGTTAATCAAAAGTGAATTGTTTATTTCAAAGCATGTGAATGTGTTAAAGCAATAAGCCATTACATAAGATAGAAAATGTGGTCTCAGGTTTGTTTGCATTGACTTGTTGAGCTGCTGAAGTTTGCTGTAATTGAACACGGCTACTAAGAATTCAAAGCTATACTTTAAGCAAAATAATAATAATAATAAAACCCTGCCATTATTTACTAAGTGGATTTGACATTACAATATTTTACTAAAAGATGCTAGAGAACAATGGACGTTTGATGTTTAACTGACATCAAAGTTGCACCATAATGCCATAATTGATTTACAAGCTGCTCTTCTATATAATTATATGCTTTTATCATTAATTAAAGATTTTTTTTTAATAGTATGGACAAAAGTTCCTATCAAAATGTGTATTTTGTAGCATATATTTATTTCTTAATTATGTATTTTTTACAATTTTATACAATAATATTTGTATAAATATTCCAACATTTTAATATAACTTTTTAACAGCAAATAATGACAGAATTTTAATTTTGTATTAACCAAGGCTAACATTCTGGCTAAGAATTTGGTTTTAAATGTGTCTTACGGTCAGTCCCAAAAGATTCTCATGGTTAGAGTTTTGGTGGGTCTAATCTTGATTGTGCCAGTTGTTAAACAGCATGGTGGAACAAGGAAGTAATTTAGGCTGTAGATAGGGCACACCCTTCACCTCACTCCAATCACGTCTTCCTTTAGACACGTCCTCTTGTTCTGCCTGTTCTTCTCCTCCTTGAGTTGAGCTCTGTATCTCCCTCTCCATCTCAATGAGTCTTTTGTGACTCCTGTGCTTTTCACTTCTGTTTACTTTGGCTAAGATGTGTTTTATTTTCTGTATCTCTCCCCCTCTCGCTCTCTTTCATTGCCCAAGGGGCTGGTTTTTGTGCACAGGAAGCCGTTAAGCTTGCGTTGGAGAGTCACTACGATAGTGACAATTACCCTGGATGCAGGACCTTGTTATAAAAACAGTTTGTGTGCCACACACAGAGCTCTGACATTCCATGTGGACTTTGTCTTTATCCCTTATAAAATCTCCTCAAGGAGGGCTCTTTTCTAAAACCCACATCCCTTTTCTTTGGAGGAAGAATGTGGCTCCCACCCAATGGACACTTACAGCTTGCGTCCATGTCTACATCACAGGCCCATTTAAAGGCATGACGAGGCAACTTCAGTCTTGAATATGTTTTTGTATAAACTGTTGAATCTATGTTTATTATTTCCAGACAAAAAGTCCCTCGTTAAACTAATTCCTTCACTAGAGTTTACGCTATGGGCAAAGAGCATCTGTAAGGCATAGGGGGTCTCCTTTGCTCTGTCAAGAGCCATTAAATTGATTCATTCAAAGAGTCTCTCTACTTCATAGACTGTACACAAACTGAATACAAATATAGCCTATTTTACATTCAGCAGGTCAAGCTAGCTGGATACTCGCCTACTCCTTCGTGTCAGAATCAATGTAAATCTTTCCAAAATAAGAACAGGAGAATTGCGTGAGTCACCATTGACAACAATATGTGTCTTGCTTTAATTGTTGCCATGTGTTTGCAACAGAATTGAGAATGGCGTTTAAATTTTAATTAAATTCCCAAATTTGAATTTGATTTAAACTGAGGTAGCAAATATGGTACAGATCTGATGGATAGACAGATGAATAGACAAATTAAAAGGTGGATGGATGATAGATGGACAAATAGAAAGATGGTTTGATGGATAGATGGATGAATAGACGAATAGAAAGGATGGATGGATGAATAGAAAGATGGGTGGATGGATAGACAAATAGAAAAATGGATGGATGAGTAGACGAATAGAAAGGATGGATGGATGAATAGAAAGATGGGTGGATGGATAGACAAATAGAAAAATGGATGGATGGACAGATGGATGGATGAGTAGACGAATAGAAAGGATGGATAGATAAACAGAAAGATGGGTGGATGAATAGACAAATAGAAAAATTGATGGATGGACGAATGGATGGATGGACGGATGGATGAATAGACGAATGGATGGATGAATAGACAAAAGAAAGGACGGATGGACAAATAGAAAGACGGATGGATGGATAGACAAATAAAAAACAGATGATAGATGGATGGATGGATGGACGAATAGAAAGAGATGGATGGATAGATGAATAGAAAAATAGATGGATGGATGGTTGAATAGAAAGATGAATAAATGTGCAGATGGGTAGATTGATTGGTAAATGGATGAATAGATGAATAAAAAGACGGATGGATGGACAAATACACTGTGTGCAGAATTATTAGGCATGTTGATATTCTGGTCATATTTTTTTTCCAAACACATTTTACCAATTCCAAACCACATCAGTCTTAATAACTACTGTCAATTTTGTATTTAATCATTTATATGTGATATATAATTGTCCGTGAAGGCTGGAAGTGAAAAACTCCTTATATTTAGGTGTGCATAATTATTAGGCATGTTTTCTTTTACAGATAAAATGAGCCAAAAAAGATATTTAACCCAGACTGAAAAGTCCAAATTATTAAATGCCCATGAGAAGAATGCAATACTAATGCATTACAAGAATTTGCAAAGTTAAGTCTTGACCATTGGACAGCGAAATGCTTGTTGTGTCTGCATGGTCAGAAAAAACAGGTGGAGAAGAAAAGATGGATGTTAACTGCAAAAGAATTAGGAATTAAGGTGAAGAATTAGGTGTGACACCATCAGGAACCGTTTCCAGTTCTCCAGCGCCACCATTTTCCAGAACTGCAACCTACCTGGAGTCTTCAGAAGTGCAATGTGTCAGGTTCTCAGAGACTTTGCTTGGTAAAAAATCCTAAAAAATGCTCCTGACTTAATAAGAATAACAAGCTGACGTGTTGTTAAATACATGAAGACATTTTTTCTTTTTTTTTTTTTTTTTATAGGCTTTATAGACAGATGAGTTGAGAGTGACTCTTGAAGGACAAGCATCACATCCTCTTGTACCTCTGATTCAAGAATTTATCTTCCAAAATCTGGCAGTAATTTTTGGGAGTTCATTTTAGTCCATCTCTGCAAGTCAGACTTTTCAGGATAGGAGACTAAACATGAACTCCCAAAACTGAATATCAACATGCCTAATAATTCTGCACACAGTGTAGATGGATGGATGAATAGAAAGATGTATGGATATGCAGATAGATTGATTGAATGGGAATAGACAAATAAAAAGACGAATGGATAGGTGGATGGATAGACAAATAGAAAGACTAATGGATGGATGGCTGAATAGAAAGACGGATAGATGGATGGATGGATAGATGGACAAATAGAAAGATGGTTTGATGGATGGATGGGCAAACAGATTGATTGATGGATAAATGGATGAACAGACGAATAGAAAGGCTAGATGGATGAATATGAAGATGGGTGGATGGATAGACAAAATAGAAAAATGGATGGATAGACAAATGGACGGATGGATGGATGAGTAGATGAATAGAAAGGATGGATGAATAAATAGAAAGATGGGTGTATGGATAGACAAATAGAAATATGGATGGATGGACGAATGGATGGATGGACGGATGGATGAATGGACAGATGGGTAGATTGAGTGATGGTCAATGGATGAATAGATGAATAAAAAGACGGATGGATAAGTGGATGGACAAATAGACAGATGGATGGATGAATAGAAAGATGGATGGGTAAGCAGATAGATAGATTGATTAATGGGAATAGACAAATAAAAAGCCAGATGGATGGATGGCCGAATAGAAAGACAGATAAATGGATGGATGAACAGAAAGACGGATGGATGGATAGATGAATAGAAGGATGGATGAATGGCAGATAGATAGACAGATAGATAGATAGACTAATTGATGGATAGACCAATGAACAGACAAATATAAAGGAGGATGAATGGATAGATGGATGGACGAACGAACGAACGGATGGACAGACGAATAGAAAGATGGATAAATGGATGGATGAACAGAAAGACAGATGGATGGATAGATGAATAGAAGGATGGATGAATGGCAGATAGATAGACAGATAGATAGATAGATAGATAGATAGACTAATTGATGGATAGACCAATGAACAGACAAATATAAAGGTGGATGAATGGATGGATGGACAAACGGATGGACGGACAAATAGAAAGATGGATAAATGGATGGATGAACAGAAAGACGGATGGATGGATGGACGAATAGAAGGATGGATGAATGGCAGATAGATAGACAGATAGATAGATAGACAGATAGATAGATAGATAGATAGACTAATTGATGGATAGACCAATGAACAGACAAATATAAAGGAGGATGAATGGATGGATGGATGGACGAACGAACGAACGGATGGACAGACGAATAGAAAGATGGATAAATGGATGGATGAACAGAAAGACAGATGGATGGATAGATGAATAGAAGGATGGATGAATGGCAGATAGATAGACAGATAGATAGATAGATAGATAGATAGACTAATTGATGGATAGACCAATGAACAGACAAATATAAAGGTGGATGAATAGATGGATGGATGGATGGACAGACGGATGGACGGACAAATAGAAAGATGGATAAATGGATGGATGAACAGAAAGACGGATGGATGGATGGACGAATAGAAGGATGGATGAATGGCAGATAGATAGACAGATAGATAGATAGATAGATAGATAGATAGATAGATAGATAGATAGACTAATTGATGGATAGACCAATGAACAGACAAATATAAAGAAGGATGAATGGATGGATGGATGGACGAACGAACGGACGGACGGACGAATAGAAAGATGGATAAATGGATGGATGAACAGAAAGACGGATGGATGGATAGACAAGTAGAAGGATGGATGAATGGCAGATAGATTTTCAGTGTTGAACTTTTTTGAGTTGCAATTCAGTAATTCCTCTTCCTTCATTCAAACTCCAGTTTAGCGCGCTGTAGAATGTGGCCATTTCAAATTCAAACTAACTACTGTACTATGATACTTACTGTACTTTTTTATACTGTACCTCAGTAAAAAATGTGTCATCCCTCTTTAGCATATCCCCTGGTTTTATTTCTTTCTGCAGCCCAGCTCTAGTGTGCTCTTCCTATCCAGGACTGTAAGTCCTGTTTTCCATCCCATCTGAATTGAGAAGTGAATGCGAACTGTCACAGACAGATATAGAGAGCACTCAAGGGATGGTGAAGAATAGTTAACATGTTCAGGAGAGGACTATCCAGGCAGTGCAGTATGTTCCGGCTTTAATTATGATAAATGAGGAACGCTCTTCTTGTGGGTGTGCAGGGGGCCGCTGGGGAACGGGATGGAAAGAAACCTCCACTCAAGGGCTTCTTTTAGATCCCTCTGTTCCTCTCTTGGGTATTTCTGCTGCATCAGGAAATTTCCATTCTCAGAAATGTTCTTTACCTTCCTCATCCATCACACCTGCACTTGGCCCCGGTCTCATGTAAACCCAGAGCCGGTGCAGTCACATGGGGGGGAGGCAGCCTGCTGTTGAAACACATGAAATGAGACATCCATAAAATTACATGCGCTGGATATTGATTTCACACACACACACACACACACACACACACACACAGGGACGTACTTGGCAATCCGTCATCTGCGGTGAAGTTGCTATAATTGTGCTCAGGCGATTCTAATATGTTTGAATAAATCACTAGAGTAATCTTTTCTGCAACATTGAGATTCCTCTCTTTAGTGTTTGCAATTTTATAACATACTAAGACATTATATATCGCGTTCATCTTCTTAAGACTTGAAGTTAATGAAATACAGAATCCTCTTGTTAATCTGCATCTCTTTTTCAAAATAATACTTGATTAGCGTTAGACATTTCTTTGTACAGTCTGCCG
This sequence comes from Labeo rohita, assembly GCF_022985175.1. Classification (NCBI taxonomy): domain Eukaryota; kingdom Metazoa; phylum Chordata; class Actinopteri; order Cypriniformes; family Cyprinidae; genus Labeo; species Labeo rohita. Next base: position 7,116,279 of record NC_066885.1, read on the forward strand.
TATAATAGATTGTACCAACAATTAGACAGCATTTAGATTAGATTAGTATTTATTTTTCAGAGGCAATCAGATTAATTTTTATGTTATTTTATTTTATTTATTTTATTATTTTATTATTATTTTTTACATTTTATTATTTTATTTTTTATAATTTAACAGATAACAGATGTTTTTAACATTAATTGTTCCTAAACTTATTATTTGATTTGATTTATTATTACTTTATTTCATTTTATTTTATCATTTTATATTTTATAATTTAACAAATAACAGATATTTTAACATGATCGTTATTTTATTTTATTTTATTTTATTTTTTTATTTTATTATTACTTTTTAGGTTTTATTTTATTATTTTATTTTTTTGTAATTTAACAGATAACAAATATTTTAACATAAATTGATCCTAAACTGATCATTTTTATTTTATTTTATTTATTATTACTTTATTTCATTTTTTTAAATAATTTTATTTTTTATAATTTAACAGATAACAAATATTTTAACATACATTGTTCCTAAACTGATTGTTTATTTTATTTTATTACTTTATGTTATTTGATCTTTTTATATTTTATAGTTTAACAGATAACAGATACTTTAACGTACATTGTTCCTAATCTGATCATTTTTTAAATTTTATTGTATTTATTTATTTATTTATTTATTATTATTTATTATTAATTTTTACATTTTATTGTATTTTTTATTTTGAATTGTTTTTTTTTAATTGAACATGAATTGTTCATAAACTAATCTTTTTTTTATTTTATTTATTACGTTATTTCATTTTATTTTATTATTTTATTTTTTATAATTTATCAGATAACAGATATTTTAACACATTGTTCCTAAACTGATTCTTTTTTTTTTCTTTTCTTTTCTTTTCTTTTCTTTTCTTTTCTTTTCTTTTCTTTTCTTTTCTTTTCTTTTCTTTTTTAAACAGATATGTTAACATGCATTCTTCCTAAACTGATCATTTTATTTTATTTTATTTTATTTTTAAGTATTATATTTAAGTATTAAAAAAATACATACTTTTTAAAAAATACAAGATGCTAAATTTGTCATTTATCAAGCATATTAATACTCAACAAAAAGATGGGATAGCGTAAACGTATTACAGTGCAGTATTTGTAACTGGAGAACTTGGACAGAAGACTTAAAATAGCCGGCTATCTGTTGATCTTTGAATAACCTCTATCTGGTTGATATCAGTAATTCTCAGACTTTAATTTAGCTTTACAAAGCCATATGGACCTGCAAAAGCAGTATGAAGGTTAAAGTCAATGTCAAACAGTTGAACGTGGATGGATGGATAGATGGATGAGGGCATTACGTTTGGGCAAACAAAGGGCTACTATCAGACAGAGGAGAAATAACTGAGAGAGGAGAATGGATGGAGAGATGATGGGAGGATGGGCAGAGAGGTGCAATCTGTGCTGTTGGCACTGCTGGTATTTAATGCTCCTTCTTCTCATTCCTGCACAACAGATGGCAAATCAGCCGCGGGTTCCCAGATGATCTGACTGCGAGCAGGGCTGAGTCCTTTCAATGCCGCCATGAGGATAGAATTGCCATTTAGCTCATGGAAAACAAACACTCATTGAAGATTCATTGAAGTCTTTTTATAAAGTCCATATTTGTACACTGTTATTGCGTTCTTTAGTTTTATAGAGATTTTTTGGGGGTTGTTTTTGCTAAATGTACTCAACTTCAGGCCTTACAAGATGTAGATGAGTTTGTTTCTTCATCAGAACAGATTTGGAGAAATGTAGCATTATTTGCTCACCAATGGATCCTCTGCAGTGAATGGGTGCCGTCAGAATGAGTCCAGACAGCAAGTAATCCACATGACTCCAGTCCATCAATTAACATCATGTGTAGTGAAAAGCAGCATGTTTGTAGAAACAAATTTATCATTAGGACATTTTTAAACCTTTGCTTTCAGCTACCATTGAACTCTCATTCTGACGGCACCCATTCACTAGAGATCACTAGAGATCTATTAGTGAGAAAAAAATATTTTTTGTTTTATTTTTTGTTTTGTTTTGTTTTATTTTATTTTATTTCAATTTTTTCATTCTTGTAAACGTGATGAGAAAGGTTATGCAGAATTTTTTTCTTATTTTATTTTATTTTATTTTTTTAATTTTATATATAAAGCAGATTATAACAGAAATCATAATTGGGTGTTTCCTTAACTTCTGCAACTGCAGTGAATGGGTGCCATCAGAAGAGTCCAAATAGCTGATAAAAACATCACAATAATCCACAAGTAATCCACACCACTCCAGTCCATCAATTAACATCATGTGAAATGAAAAGCTGCATGTTTGTAGAAACAAATTCATAATTAAGACGTTTTTAAATTATGAACCTTTGCTTCCAACAACTTTTGAATTATCATTCTGACGGCACCCATTCACTGCAGAGATCCATTGCTGACAAAAAAAAATATTTTATTATTTTTTTTACACTTTATTTTATTTTTTAGTAATTATTGTAAGTTTGATGAGAAAGGCTATGCAGAAATGTATTTTATTTTATTTTATTATTTTTATTTTTTTATAATTTAACAGATAACAAATATTTTAACATGAATTGTTCCTTGACTGATCATTTTTATTTTATTTATCATTTTATTTTTTATAATTTAACAGATAACAGACATTTTAACATTCAATGTTTCTAAACTGATCACTTTATTTTATTTTATTTTATTTTTTTATTGCAGAATCCCTTAATATTTTTAAAGCATCCCTTAAAACTCACTTTTTTTAGGGTAGCTTTTATGTGATTTATGTGGGTACTCTGTTTTTATTATACTGTCTTTGTATTTTTGTTTTGTTTTTTTTCTGTTGCTTGTATTTTTTGTGTGTGTATCTTTTAACTTTATTATTTTAATTATGTTTGTACAGTGCTTTGAGATGCTGCTTTTAAAGTCTATTATTATTATTATTATTATTATTATGTATTATTACTTTTTAAATTGTATTTTAGTTTATTTTTTTATAATTTAATAGATAAATAGTTTAACATAAATTGTTCCTAAACTGATCATTTTATTTTATTTTATTTTATTTTATTTTATTTCATTATTTTATTTAAAAATAAATCTTTAACTTCTGCCACTGCAGTGAATGGGTGCTATCAAAATAAAAAGCTGCCTGTTTGTAGAAACAAATGGATCACTAAGACATTTTTAACCATAAACCTTTGCTTCCAGCTACTTTGAACTCTCATTCTGGCGGCACCCATTAACTGCAGAGATCCATTGCTGAGCAAATCATGTAATGCTAAATTTCTCTGCATCTGTTCTGATAAAGAAACTGTAAAGACCACCCAATTTCCTCAATGACAGAAGCCAGTGGCGTTGGTGAAGGTATAATGAGGGTGAATACATTTTCAGCAATTTTTTATGTTTGGGTGAACTGTTTCTTTAAGACTCGTAAATGATCTATTATGATTGACTCTTTCTGAACACTTAATAGGCTTATATATGTTAATTTGCTCGTGAATATGGCTTCAAAACACCCATTTTTGCGGCTTAGTTTCCATAATTGTTCTGGCTTGGCTTGGGGAGGGAGATTTGCATGATCAAAATTAGATAATGACTATTATGTCATCAGATCATCGTTTGACAAGTACGGAATGAGCAGGATTTAGCTTTGTGTAGTAGCGTAATCCATTCATTATTAAGGGATAAAAGCTTTTTAATATTTCTCTGTACTAAGCCTTCTAGATTGACCCGTTCTTCAATATGCAGTAGGATATTATTGTTTATGATGACTGCTGTTATATAAATCTATATTACTGATTTTTTGTTGGCAACGGATCAATATTGCGTTCATTATTAGCTGCACATTATCAGGGTTATTAATGGTTTGTGGTTGTTCCCGTGACATTTCATGCCATACGTTTTACTCCAACAGCTACTGCAGTTGTCAAATGCAAACACCTACTGTAAATCCGGTGCTCGGTCACATGGATGTCTGCCCACACCAATGCAGTGTTAAGGAACTGTAACGAGTGCAGACGCTGCTAAATATACCTGTCAGTCATGTGCTATCACTGAGTATTTTAAGACGGGTGTTTTGCCACCATACCTGCAGCCAGACTGAAATGACACATGCGAGGTTGTGAAGACACCATGAGCCTTTGGCTGTGAACCGCTCAGTTTAGACTCTCGTTCTCTGAGGTGTGAAAGTCACTGTTGGTACTGGTCGGCCTGTTTGCAGATGCAATGTGGCAAAGCGTCTTTAATTTGGCTATGAAAGGCTATGCAGAAAAAATATTTTATTTTATTTTATTTTATTTGTTTTTTATTTATTTATTTATTTATTTATTTTACATATAAAGCAGATAAATATTTTAGTTTTTCTTTACATTTTATTTTATTTTTTATTAATTCTTGTAAATTTTATGAGAAAGGCTATGCAGAAATTTTTATTTATTTATTTATTTATTTATTTATTTATTTTATTTTACATAAAATCATAACTGGGTGTTTCTTAAACGTCTGCTTTTTATTTTATTTTAATTTAATTTAATTTAATTTTATGTTTTATTTTATTTATTTATTTCATTTTTATTTTACACATAAGGCATATTATAATAATTTTATTTTATATTTTATTTACTATTTTGTAGATTATCATTATCTTTTTTTTTATAAAGATCACATTGATTCCTGGAAATTTGATAGGTAAGGCTATGCAGAAAAAAAATGTATTATTTTTCTTTTTTACATTTTCTTTTCTTTTCTTAATTCTTGTAAATTTGATGAGAAATGCTATGCAGAAAAATGTATGTATGAGTTTGTTTGTATATTTATTTATTTATTTAACGTTATTTTATTTTATTTAATTTTACACATAAAGCAGATTATAACAGAAATCATAACTGGGTGTTTCTTTAACTTCAGCTACTTTCTCCAGAGATTAATTTTTCCTACAGTTTTAATTTAATTTAGTTTATTTTTGTACAATTATTTTTATAGATTATCATTGTCATTTTTATCATGTTCATTCTTGAAAATTTGTTACAATACCTGTTTACATTCATCATTATATTGGAAGTGATACAATAATAATAATAATAATAATAATTATTATTATTATCATTATTGTGCAATCTAATAATAATAATAATAACGTAATTTATAATAAATATAGCTGTAATATGTGGGACAGCTGTATTGTGAAGACAAATCTAGGAAAAACCAAGGTATTAATGTATTAATTGTGAAAATATTATGTAATTTTATATATTTATGTATTTAGCTGTGAAATTAGCCTTAGAAAAAACAAAGCTCATGTTATTTAATAATGCTAAACATGTCATTTCCATCCCACGGTGTCAATATACACTGAAAAAAAACAGAATTGTCTTGTGTTGCATGTATGTCCAGACAAATCCTCAGATCTGGATTCTCTCACTGCCCATCCAAGCTTATCTGGGTGATACTTTTGTACATTTGTGAAGCATTCTGGGTAAACACACAGAGGGCTGCTGGTTCACTGTACAGCAGAGCTCATCCTCCTCAGGGACTCGTGTGTCCTTATTTGGGGCGAAACGACAGACCCCGGCCCACAGCAACAGCAGTGCCCTCACCATCTATTTACAGCTGGGGCAGGGGAGGGTGTCCGGATTATTTCCAAATCTCCCTGAGTGGGTCTGGGTGAATGCTTGTTTAAGAAAGCCAGCCGTGCCGTGGGCCCTTCACAGCGCAATTATCAGGCCTGTTTCTCATGACTCACGTCTAAGCTGAGTTGTTTATCTGAAGGCCTGGCAGAATCTGGGCTAAACTTATTCACCGCCACTGCGTGACCCAGGACACTTTCCAGAGACGCTGCTGTAGTTCAGACACAAATAGAACTAGAAATAGTTTACACCTCTTTTCCCATGCATATCAAGGAAAATAAGAGCCAAGGGGGACATAAAATGACAAAATGAGAACATTACCTGAGTTACGCTGCATGTGTAAATAGAGCCATTTGCTTTTATTTAGTTGGCTGTTTTGCAGATTGTTTTTAATACCCATGTTTACTTTCATACAGATTTCTCAGATGGTGTCAGAAGGCAACCGGGAGGGTCTAAACGAAGCCGCGCTCAACCGCTACAACGCCGACCGGCCCAATGCATACAGCAGCCCCGCCGCTCCACCTCCTGCCCCGGTCACCACAGCGCCCTCCAGTGGCACCTCCGCCGCTGCATCCTTCTTTGCCAGGTAAGACTCTGGGTTTGATGTCACATGACCAAACTATGTTGGTTGCGGTTTGTTACAATTCTGTGCTACACTTTTAAAAATAAACATTCTTTTTTTGGAATCTGAGATTCCATAAGAACCTTTCATATTCCATTTCACGAAAGGTTAAACTTTATAGTGGAAAAAGGTTCTGTAGACTTTTAAAGTGTTCTTTTAAGAATGTTTTACGGAAAGGTTCTTTAGGGAACCATAAAATGATTCTTCGAAAACCTCCTTTTGTACATCTGCTTTTGAAATACTGTCAGAGTATGTAGTGCATTTGATAAAGAACATACCTTGGCTGTTAATCAAGTATGTTCTGTAAGTGTGCAGGTGTGTTGTATACGATTTGGACATTAGCACTGTCATGTGACCTATGGCGCTATGCTGTTAACGCGTCCATTGGATGCATACTTGAGAATCTCAGCTGAAGTAGTACTTCATATGGTTATTTTTGGCATACTGTTTCATGCATACTGTATATTTGGCAACACAAGCTCAATGGAAAAATGTACCTCTACCTATAGATATACAAATATTCACTGCAGTTTCCAGCTGAAATGAACACTAGTAGCAGTACAGCCTCAACAGCTTTTTGTCTTTTATTCCTTATCACATAAATTCTTAGGCAAATTATCAATAGTAAAGACTTATTTTTCTACTGTGTTATGACTAGGGCTGTCACTAGTTACTTTGGTAATCGAGTAATCTGTCGGTTATTCGAACGATTAATAGAGTAATCGGATAATTATTATTACATTTTTGTAGTAATAAAAACAGACCTTAGTGAACAATAGCCTTTAAAATAACTTAAAATAAGTATATAATAACAACAAAGTAATAATAATTAGTTATATAAAGTATCAAAGGCAAGTAATCATATGGTTTTATTGAACAAAACTGTTAAAATACATAATGTATTATAAACAATGGAGTTAACATACATCACGCATTATAACAAATGACTGCAGAGGGCGCCAAAGGCCTGACGATTGTTTTTACACTTTACTGTGCAATCTAATTCTTGTTTAATATTGACTAAAAACATTTAATTCAAGTTTCCACTTAATCTTTAATATTTGGCCATTTCTTCATGACAGAAATGCTACAGCCACTGTAATTTCTTGAATATATATACATCAAAATGTGTAAACTCAAATCGCGATTAACAGTTAGCATATTGAGAAAGATACTGATGTATTCTCTTGTGTTTGCGTAGGTTTCTAAATGATTTACCTTACAAATCTGATGAAATGGCACACATTGTGTTCCCAGATGAACGTTATAATAAACCCAAACTCACAACAATATGCAGAGATGGAGTTTGAGATGCTCCACATGTGTAAATGATTACAGTTTGTGTGAATGGAGCTGCTCTGAGATGCATGTAACCTACACGCATATATATAAACCTGCATCGCATCACGCATATTTAATTGAATCGTGCCGTTTGTGAATTCACAATAGCATTATGCTGTATTATGATTTTTAATGGGTTTGATATATATTATTCAGCCTTGAAAAGCGGTATCATAATCACTTTCAGTATGTTGTTGGTTACTCGACATGGGCAAAATGCGTTAGAGGATTTTTTTAAAGGGGTCATCAGATGCAAAGTTCACTTTTACATGTTGTTTGAACATTAATGTGTGTTGGCAATGTATGTACACTTCTACCCTGAAGTGATAAAATGCAGTGGTTTTTAATTAATCTGTAAAAATAAAATCCCTTTTTCAAATCGAGCCATTCTCAGATGCTGGTCGGTGTAACGTTACGATACTTGATTGACATGAGCATCTTATCTCAGATCAGCTGTAACAGTCCAACCTCCATTGTTTCGATGCCAGAGCAGGAATGTAAGTTAGATGATTTTTGCAGAGCTGATTTCGGCAAGGTGAAAGGGTGTTGTTTTACACTACCATTGAGATTTTTTAACCAAAGTATATTATAGACTTTTTATTAAGACCCTAAAGAATCATATTAACTATTCATATTAAACTATTCATACTAATCATATTAAATGGGCATCTGATGACCCCTTTAAATCAAGTACTCGAATTGAATCGAGGAATTGTGGCAGCCCTAGTTATGACCTCAAAATGATATTAGCATAGTGCATGATTTGTAAACTAATAGATTTTCACATTTGCATCACATAAGCAGCTCCATATATGTGGCTTTTTTGCCATGGTAAACTTGCTCGATAGCACACCTGGTATACAAGGTTTGTAGCTGAAAAGGCATGGTTTCTTCAGCAAATGCATTTTTAGGTCACGTTTGCTGTTGTTAACACTATCTGATAGGTTTAGTGTAGGGTTTAATTTAGGTGGTATGTTATTTCTAAAGCAAAACATTTGCAAATTTGTTGAAAATGTTGCCAGATTCACGTTAATCTGTTTTGGGTAAAACTGAACCCATTTTTAGCACCACTCACTGGACATTTCACTTTGAAAGAGTTTGAAAGAAATATATAAAATGTAATATAATTTTGTGAAAATGTTGCCACAGGCACATTTTTCCAATGAGACTGTTTTTTTTTTTTCTCAGAACTGTTTTTAATGGACTTATTAGTTACTGAAATTTTATTTAGGCTTCTTCTACTGAGACAAAATTTGGACTGTATTTCCTCCTAAAGTTTTCAAGCTAGATCCACCAAACTTGGGTCAGACCTTCAGACTGGTCTGACTCGGGTTGCTATATCTTTTCTAACTGCTCCAGCTTACGATTTTCATTAAACAGACGATCAAATCTACAAAAAGTCCCATACAGACTTTTATTGAGGAGGTGAAAACTTTTGTACAGGAAATCTTATAAGGAGTTGATCTTATAAGCTGTCTATCACTAGCAAAGCCTTACAGTGAGCCTGGTTTTTGAACATACTACTCATCTGATATATAGCTTTTGACACTAAATAATAACACGGATTGGGCAGTTTTGGTAGTTAAATCAATGAAAAGCACCATACTAATCTCACACAAGCAGTCAATGATTTTTATTCACCATATCCAACCAGGCAATCTGACCACTAGCATGGTACCATGCTTGTTTTCTAGCAGGAGTTGCTGCATATGATTCAAAAACACATGATCCAAGTAGACAAGAGACAGATTTATTGAATTTATCCACTTTAAGGAGTCCTTCCTCCTATAAGAGAGCGCGGTCTTAAGAAATGACAGCTTCCCTTGAGCAAGCTGCCCTTTTTTAGCATTTTGCACTATGTTCTGAATATCTTGACGCACATCTGCAGCCAGCATAAAAACTCTGTCTGTCATTTCACAGTCATTGAGGGGTGTAGAGGGACTCTGGGGTCAAACACCAAGAGTGTTTGCATGCCCTCCCGAGTTCGATCCCTCACTCGCACTCATCGTCACAGCTGTCTGTTGTCAACAGGACATTTCTCACACATGCAAACATACATGCACAGATGCACAGGCACTAGAAGGTGTTGTCACGTTAATGGTGTCATATGAGTCACAGAGTGACTTTTTCCCATAGCTGTCTCCCTGTAAAGAAACATTCGATCTAGTGTGGATCATTTGCTGCTATGATTGTGTGTATTGTCTTCTGAAAGAGGCATTATGTCATACTGTACTATGGGAAAGACATTCTCTCCTCTGTCAAGCGATTTTGTGCTCTGGTCTCTGTCGCCCTATGGGGCGTGGGAGGGGGCGAGGACATAGATCATGGGGTTTTATCAGAGCTGGAGTCGAGGAGGAGAGCGCTGGAAGATAGCAGGAGACGAATGGCTCATGTGAAACCTCAAAACCTCCCGTTTTCGTGAGAGCCTCTAATAAATCAGGTCTTTTGCAGCAGCTGGATTTTATGAATTTATTTGTATCAGAGCGCTACAGCTGTGGTGGCACTGTGATTTTATCTTCCTCTCCTCCATCTTATTCTTTGTGCCCACTGCTTAGATGCCAGAAGACAGGCCAAAATGAAAGGAAGAAACCCTGCCTTTCAGTTAAAGGAATGGAGGGTTTCTGCAGGTTTTATGAGGGTCAATTTAAGACCTTTCTAAGAAATCTAGGTAGGAAGGTAGCACAATATAATATGCCAGTATATCCATGTAAATGTCTAGGAAGCAGAAAATTAGTTGTATTAGCAAGAGTTGCATTCAGGCTAGTCTTTCTCAAGCCAGCTTCTTCTTCACCTTCTTTATCTTCTGAGACAAAATTTGGGCTGTATCTTCTAGAGTTTTCAAGCTAGATCCACCAAACTTGGGTCAGACCTTCAGACTGGTTTGACTCAGGTTGCTATTTCTTTTCTAACTGATCCGTTTTGGTAAACAGATTATCAAATCTATGAAAAGTCCCATAGACTTCCATTTGAGGGGGTGAAAACTTTTGCACAGTAAGACTTCTAAAGTGTTTAAGCTGTCAATCACTAGCAAAGCTTAGTGGCTATCCTAGGAAACATGCTAAATCATGCTAGCAATGTGCTAAACATGCTAAAACATGCTAACAACATGCTAATCATGCTAAAAACAACATGTAAATTATGCTGAATCATGTTAGCAACTTGTTAAATCATGCTGCAACATGCTATCAATATCTATCTAATTTATATTTCTAAACTTTCAAACTTCAGGCTTTTACAACTGCTTTAAACGTTCAGGCTAGGCTTTCTAAAGCCAGCTTCTTAATTTTCTTCTGAGACAAAATTTGGACTGTATCTCCTCCTAGAGTTTTTAAGCTAAACCAACCAAACTTGGGTCAGATCTTCAGACTGGTCTGACTCGAGTTGCTATATCTTTTCTAACTGATCCGACTTATGATTTTTGGCAAACAGACGAGCAAAACTATGAAAAGTCCCATAGACTTTCATTGAGGGGGTGAAAACTTTTGCACAGTAAGACATAAAGTGTTTAAGCTGAACATGCTCGCAAAGTGTTGTTGTCTTGAGCAACAAAAGGCTAACATGCAGTAAAATCTATATCTTTCATTACATATACAAATTTTCTACATGCTTTAGTGTAAAGACAGTGACAGTTTCAAATAATTAGCGGAAGTTATTACTCCACCCCACAATATTCAAATGATGGATGCGCAACAGTTATGGGAAACAGCTGATTAGCTAGTTAATTTCTCAGACAATGCCTCACATTCTGATACAGGTATGCAGCGAAGTACATAGTTGTACAGAAAAAGCAGGACTTTACCAGGATGGACACCAAGTGAAGCATCGTGATGCAACACTAAAGAAACATCCAGCCGAAATCCTTTCACACGCTTTGTCTGAGAACATCCCCTCAGCGTGTTTCTAAACGGAGACTTTAAGATGGCTTTGAGGTATCACTAATCTTCCTGTCACAATCTCAAACCTCTGCGGTTTGATTCGTTGTCCTCAGGTGAGGGGAAGCAGCAAAGCCCTTTCGGAAGTGAAGATAGTGTGACAGTAGTGCTAACCTCAGCTTCAACTTTAGCAGGAGACACGTCTCTCTTTGATATGCAATTTGGGTGATATTCGATACTAAACTAGCTCACTTTAAAATTCTGACAGCGCACCAGTTGACATGTTAGAGGGAAAAGTGAGCTAGAGAACTGGAAGTTGTATGTGTACAGTAAAAACTAAATAATCTCCGTTTTCTTTCTTAAAACGTGATATATTGGTGCACGCTGAATGCCATAAAGACATAATATCTTTATGAATTATGGAAATAAAATGTTTTTTAAATAGTGTTTCATGCTGACTTTTAGATTATACCTTTACTGTTAGATCTGTGAAAGTATCCCTCCGATCTCATGATAGGCTTTTTAAATCACCAGTTTTGATAATGATGGCTGCTGATTGGCTGGTTGTTTTATCCAATTAGCTCACTGACAGGTGCCTGGGAACATGATTAATATCCTGCTCCAATGCTAATGTAATTCCATTTGTAATTAATATTCATGAGGGGATTTTCTGTTGGAAAAAGTTTTAGTTTCTCCTCGTTTGTCCGTTGTTTTGTTTTACATCTCTCATAGGCGTCTATCAAATGTGTCCGCGGGCAGAAAACATTTACAGTAGAAACCATTTGGCAGCGCCTCTGTTTCTGAGATGTGGTACTTGGTTTTACATGAGGGATAAACAATTATGACTAATGACGTTTAGCTTCATCGGTAGACTGAATTGTTAAACTGCTTGTGCGCTCTTAATCCCTATGAAGGATCTTACTGTAGATGTATTGCTTGAAGACTGTAAATATTTCTTTAATGTTCAGATCACAGAGAGGTTAAAAGGCGTCCAGTGTGATTTACTGGCCTCATATCAACCACGTTGGCAGATACCGGACCGAGTGGATGTACTAGATCTGTGCTTTTCAACTGGTGTGTTGCAAGCAACAGGACTAAGCAACTATAGTTTTAATTATGCATATATAGGAAAATAAATACATAGGCTTGCAAACCAGGGTTTTTATGGGTAACGAAAACTAAAGCTAAAATTGAAAATAAATAAATAAATAAATACATGAATAAAAAAATGAAATAAATGAAACGTCAACTGAAATAAAATATAACTAAATGCCAATGCAAAATTCCTTTAATTTTGTTTAATTTAGTAACTTGATTTAGTAAAATAACTACAACTAAAACTGAAATTAAAATTAATAAAGAAAAAAAACTGAACAAAAATAATAAAATAGCCATATAAAAAAATAAAACTACTGATAATTACAACTAATGACTACTAATTTTACTAAAACTGATGGAAATGCATAAAAAACAATATATAAAAACAAAAACTACTGAAAATTACAAAACATTACGACAAATTTTACTAAAACTGATTAAAATGAATAAAAAAGTAATAAAATATCCATATATTAAAACAAAAACTACTGAAAATTACAAAAGAAAATTAACTAATTTTACTAAAAATTATGAAAATGAATACAAAAATGATAAAATAACCATATATAAAAAACAAAAACTACTGAAAATGACTAAAAATAAATAAATAAATAAACAAACAAACTAATTTTACTAAAACTGATGAAAATGAGTAAAGAAAAGTAATAAAATAGCCATATGTTAAAAACAAAAACTACTGAAAATTACTTAAGAAATCAACTAATTTTACTAAAACTGATAAAAAATTTATAGAAAAATAATAAAATAGGCATATAGAAAAACAAAAAATAACTGAAAATGTCAAAAAATTACAACTAATTTTACTAAAACTGATAAAATGAATAAAAAATAATAAAATAGCCATATATGAAAACAAAAACTACAGAAAATTACAAAAACTTACAACTAAATTTACTAAAACTGTTGAAAATGAATAAATACATAATAAAATAGCCATAAAAAAACTACTGAAATGACAAACAATTACAACTAATTTTACTAAACCTGATTAAAAAATGTATAGAAAAAAAAAACAAAATAGCCATATATTGAAAGAAAAACTACTGAAAATTACAAAAAATAACAACTAAGTTTACTAAAACTGTTAAAAATTAATAAATACGTAATAAAATAGCCATTAAAAAAACTACTGAAAATGACTACAAAATTCAACTAATTTTACTAAAACTGATGAAAATGAATAGAAAAATAATAAAATAGGCATATATAAAAACAAAAACTACTGAAAATTGCAAAAAACAACAACTAAGTTTACTAAAACTGATAAAAATGAATAAAAGCGTAATAAAATAGCCATGAATTTAAAAAAAAAAACTACTGAAAATGACAAATAAAATTAAACAAATTTTATTAAAATGGATGAAAATTAACAAAAAAATCTAAAATTACTAAAACAAGGTTAACAAGGTTTTGCCAAAAAAATAATCTTCAATATGAACAGGTTGCATGAGATGCCTTTAACCTTGTGAACCAATAAGAAAGGCAAATGAATGAATGAATGAATAGATAAATACATTTTATTATTGGTGCAGTGAATTATTGTCTGAGAATAGTATTTTGTTAATTAGTTTATTTAATATTATATTAAAAACAGTGTATAATAATCTTAATAATTAATAATATAGCATATAATTAATAATAATACATTAATAATATAGCATTCAATATTATGTTAATAATATTTCTGTTTATGACAAACTGTTTTGATAATGTCTTAGGTCTGCCCTTCATGCCCTTCAAAGTAAAATCCTGGAGCACAACCAGTTGAAAAGCACTGACTAGCTCCCAGATTATATAATTTAGTTTTTAGATGATAAAATACCATATTAAATGCTCCTCCCACGCTGCTCGTGTTGCTATTGATTCTGCATTTTTCCACATGTGTCCGCTGCTCGTTTCTTCTTTCACAGCAGTGAAAGGAGCAGGAGAGAGTGTGCCGGGTGATTTATAACCACCGTGCCCTCATGTAGCAGACAATGTCAGCCATCCTTCGGCAGTAAAAAATAGAAGGTTGTAAATTTCAGCCGAAGGTGCGGGTTTACATGAAGGACGGCCCTCTTTTGTGTATATATGTGTCTCGGCCTGTTGTTTGACAGGTAAAGACGATCCTGCCAAAGTGTGTGCGTGTATGCTTACACCTGGCACACATTTTTCTCTTTGTTTGAAACAGGACCGTGTCACACCCCTTGTGCTTTTCCCCTGGCCTCACTCTGTGCACCTGAAAATTTACAGACGTCGTAACATGCCTTCTTGAGAGAGTGCTGTGCTTTATGGGACAGGTGTCATGACCTGACCATCCGGATGCGTTCAGTTAAAGATGTGGCAGGGCTGTCAAACTCAACTGTGCATCTGTAATTTACACGCCTTCTTTCCAGAAACCAAGAAACACATTCTGTTCTTCCTTTGATATGTGCGCCAGAACCTCTCTCTCTCTCTTTCTCTTTGAAGTTCTATCATAGTATATTATATATTGCAGTTGTGTATTATAAAAACATTTAGAATTTACATTTACCAAAAATTGCTCCAAGCAAAGTCACAACAAGAGCCATTGCGTTGGTGTTTCTTTCCCATATGAATCTGTTTTTGGGCAAATCGTTGGACAGCATTTTGAATGAATCGATTGGTTGAGTGAATAATTCAGTGATTCGCTATATAGAAATAAACTACTACTAAACTTCAGAAAATATAAAAATCTAGTAACTAGTTTTTGTTGCAACTGTAAAACTATAATCAATTAATGATTTTAAATTTTTCTACATTTCTAGTACAGAATCTTTTATTATTTATTTTATTTTATTTTATTTTATTTTTAAATTATGTAGCTCCATGGTGTTTTGGCAGAAACTATGTCTCTCAGCTGAACATGTTTATCAAAAGTGGATTTATTTTATGTAAAAAATGTAAAACTATATAAAACAATATTTTGAATTTCCTTAAAATGAAACTTTCATACGCTTTATTTTGTTTTGTTTTATTTTAATTTATTAAAATAATTTTATTACTAATTATTTTAATAATCAGCAGGCACTGAACAGGTCAATATAGGATTATTTTTGTAAAAGTGGATTTATTTTATTTTATGTATAAATCTAGTTACTGTAAAAGTACAGTTAAGTGATACTTTTTAAGTTTTCTTCAAACTGTAAAGAAACTTTAGCATTTTATTTTATTTTACTTTATAATACAGTTACATAACCAACAGTAAAAAAAAAAAAGACTTTCAAAAGTTTTTATTTTTTATTATTTTACCATGCAGTCATATAACCAACAGTAAAAAAAAACTTTCAGAAACATTTTATTTTACCTTTTTTTTATTTTTATTTTACCATGCAGTTATATAACCAACAATAAAAACTTTTATTTTATTTTATTTTATTTTATTTTACCATGCAGTCATACAACTATCAGTAAAAAAAAAGCTTTTTATTTTATTCTTTATTGTATTTGATTTTATTTTACAATGCAGTTATATTACCAACAGTAAAAAACTTTTAAGAAGCTTTTTTATTTTATTTTATTTTATTTTATTTTATTTTATTTTATTTTATTTTATTTTATTTTATTTTATTTTACCATGCAGTCATACAACCATCAGTAAAAAAAAAAAAAAAACTTTCAGAAGCTTTTTATTTTATTCTTTATTGTATTTGATTTTATTTTACAGTGCAGTTATATTACCAACAGTAAAACACTTCAAGAAGCTTTTTTATTTTATTTTATTTTATTTTACCGCACAGTTAATTTATTAAAAAATAAGCTTGATTTTAACAGGAATATGGATATGAAAAGGACATTTTTCATAAGTGTATTTTCTAACCCTGTGTTAGCTCCATCAGCTCCAGTCTGTGAGTTGCTGTCTGCTGTTGGCACACGATGAATAGTTGATCTTGCTGCTGCTGCTGCTATCTGCCTGCATGAGAGACTCTATCATCAACCTTGCTCACTGGAGTCAGGGGGCCAACCGTCACCCTTGTGCAACCATGCCTGACTTTTCAACAACCCCTCCTCTCCTTTCCTCGGCTTCACTTAGCCATGTCACGTTCCTGTGGCTCTCGTTTGTTCCTGCGGTACCCCTGATCCCTGGTCTCGGGCGCTGCACTTTAAGTAAGGACACACTGGCCTAAAATGGTACAGCGGGCGGCCCATATGGAAGTGTTTTTTTCCATCTTTCAGTGTTGTAGTTTCTTATCTAGAGCTCTGGCTGTGTCTGTTCTGTATCACAGTCTCCATGCTTTCCTGTACGGATCCTTATCTGTCACTGTATTAGTAATCATTCATCCCGTTGTTTAAAGTGGGATTATGCAAGGATGTGAACTCTATATTTCTACATTTGCTTGAGGTATCGCAATTTCTCACACTCCTTAAGGAGGTCCTTGTGTTGTAAGGTGATCTTGAGAGCATTTAGAAGTCATGTAGCCGTATCAGTTCGATCTATTTCTACATCTGCCATGGCCCGCTCAGGTGTGCCGTCCCAGGTGTGTTGGCACAGGAGTGGGTCTCTCTCGTGCAGAGAGTAAATTGACATCTCAATGGCTCAATTCCAGTACAGGTCGTTCTCCTCCTCTTTCTCAATCCATCTGCTTCTCCTCCACCCTCACAGGCCTGCTGTACCCCCATCTAAACGCCCTCCCCAGAGCCCACTGCTGCTGTTTCTGCTGCTGCTGCTGGATGGTTATTTGTAAGCTGGTTGGTTAGTTTTAAAACTGGTAGTCTGTCTTATTATATATTTGTGATTAATCTCATATTTCTAAGGGAAGAAAACAAGTGTAAATATTGGAATATAATGAATATCATTGTATTTATATGTATTTTTTATTTAAAATACATACATACATACCTACACCTATATTTTCCTACCTGCCTAAACTCTTTTTAAAATATTTTCGTATGTTAGTATTTGCATATATAAATAAACACGCAATTAAATTTGTATAATTAGTTTTAAATTATATTTATGAAATAGATTACAAAATTTATTTATTTATTAATTTCCAGTATTGCATATATCTGTAAACATGCAATTATATTTGTATAATATTTTTAAATTGTATTTATGAAATAGATTACAAAGACAAACATTTATTTATTTATTTGCTTGTTTGTTTGTTTATGTACTTACCAGTATTGACATATATAAATAAACATGCAATTATATTTTTATTATATTTTAAAATTATATTTATGAAATAGATTACAAAGACAAACATTTATTTATTTTTTATTTTCCAGTATTGGCATAAATCAATAAACATGCAATTATATTTGTATATTTTTTAAATTATAAAGACAAACATGTATTTATTTATTTATTTAGCTATCTATTTTCCAGCATTGACATATATCAATAAACGTGCAATTATATTTTTATAATAAAAAAAATTATATTTATGAAATAGATTACAAAGACAAACATTTTTTTGTTTGTTTGTTTGTTTGTTTAACAGTATTGGCATATATCAATAAACATGCAATTATATTTGTATACTTTTTAAAAAATTATATTATGAAATAGATTACAAAGACAAACATTTATTTATTTATTTATTTTCCAGTATTGGCATATATCAATAAACATGCAATTATATTTGTATAGTTTTTAAAAAATATATATATTTATGAAATAGATGACAAAATAAAAATCATTTATTTATTTATTTATTTATTTATATGTTACTGCCTGCCTAACATGCCTGTTTAAATATTTCCTTAATGCAATATTTGCATTTACAAGTACATATTATATCTGTATTTTTGTTTTATTTATATTTATGAAATTGATTAAAAAGACAACAATTATTTATTTATTTATTTCCTTGCCTATATATATATATATATATATATATATATATGTATATATATATAAGCCATTTATTTATTTTTTTATTTCCTAAATAAATTATTACACTTGCCTGCTTGCATAAAATGCCTGCTTAAATTTCCCTTCAGAACAGCCTTAGATTTACATTTTTTTTCTTGAAAACAGAACCTTTTCGTAACTGTTCATGTTTAATACTCCCATTCTCACTTTTCCCTGAAGAAGCAGCTTTAATCAGAAACAGATTTCATGCACTGTATTCTGATCCTTTCACTGTGCTACAGATGGTTTGTGTGTGAACGAATGAAGGTGGGGTGCGGGGAACGTACCCCAGAGATGATATAATGCGAGCAGCCATGCGGAACCGCCGCCACTGTCACTATGTGCAGCGCGTGTCGATTCCTTCATTAACTCTCCCTTGCCTCCATCTCCGGGGAGCTAAAGTGCCACCCCCCTCGACCTGCACCTCGCAGCGCTCCACCTCCTTACCATTTTACTTCACCGTGGCCCTTAAAACAAACAGCGTCACCTCAGAAACCCCTCACATCAGCACTGACCCCTCTGTCGCAGGACCAACCCCCTCCTCTGCAGCCGTCTCTCCCCCCACACGCTGGAATGATGGATCGAGCTGCCGAAGCGCCGGGGCTACGGGTGTGAGGAGAGTGAGAGCTTTCATTAGTGTCCCTCTAAAGAGCCCAGCCTGATTTATTCCATAAATATTCACCTCAGGGGACGCCTGTCTCTGACGGCATTTCACTACAGCCGTGCTTGGCGTGTATGTGTATATATAGATATGTATATTCATGTTTGACACTGACACTTTTCTCTAAATTAGCCCATCCTTGTTATTTTAACCCAGAGCAGCATTTTAGTTGTGTTTTATTCCTTTATTTATGACTTTATAAGGTGAGGTGATTGTTGAACCACACAGAACACCTTAGCAACAACATAGCAACACCCTTGGATTCACCCAGAGCACCCTAGCAACTGCATAGAAACATCCCAAAACCATTTAGAACAACTTAGCAACCTCACGATAACACCTTAGCAACCACATAGCAACACCCTAACAACTACTCAGAACACCCCAGCAACTGCATAGCAACATGTTAAAAACACTCTGAACACCCTAGCAACCACACAGCAATATACTTAAGTAACAACATAGGAATGCCCTGATATCCACTCAGAATGCTTAGGAACTACATATAAACACCTTAGCAACCAGCTAAATCCTAAATGCTAAAACCACTCAGAACAAGTTAGCAACCACTCAGGAACCATATATAGTAGCAAAACTCTGGCAACTGCATAGCAACATATGGAAAAACACTCAGAATACAACATGCTAAAGCCACTCAGAACAACTTAGCAACACCCTGGCAACCATCCAGAACACCCTCATAACTGCATAGCAACATGTTAAAAACATTCAGAAAACCTTAGCAACCACATAGCAACACCCTGGCAATCACCCCGAACACTATAGCAACCATATAGCAACACCCTGGCAACTACTCAGAACACCCTAGCAACTGCATAGCAACATAGTGAAAAACACTCACAATACAACATGCTAAAGCCACTTAGAACTTCTTAGCAGAACCATGGCAACCATCCAAAGCACCTAGGATCTACACCTAACACCTAACCGCAATGTTGCTAACAACTTAGCAACCACATAGCAACACCATGACAATCACCCAGAACACCATAGCAACCACATGGCAACATACTGAAAAACAGTCAGAATACAACATGTTAAAGCCAATCAGAACCTCTTAGCAACACCCTGACAACCACCCAGAACATCTTTGCAACTGCATAGTAACATGTTAAAAACACTCAGAATGCAACATGCTAAAGCCACTTAGAACGTCTTAGCAACACCCTGGCAACCATCCAGAACACCTTAGCAACTGCATAGCAACATGCTAAAACCACTCAGAACAACTTAACAACTACTCAGAACACCTTAGGAGCCACATACCAACACCCTGGCAACCATGCAGAACACCATAGCAACCACACAGCAACATACTGAAAACACTCAGAACATAACATGATAAAGCCAACCAGAACTTCTAAGCAACACCCTGGCAACCACTCTGAATACCCTCGCAACTGTATAGCAGCATGTTAAAAACACCTAGAACACCTTAGCAACCACACAGCAATATACTTAAGTAACAACACAGAAATGCCCTGACATCCACTCAGAACACCTTGGCAACCACATAGTAACACCCTGGCAATCATCCAGTACACCCTAGCAACCACATAGCTACATATCAAGACCGTAGCAACCAGCTAAACCCTAAATGCTAAAACCACTCTGAACATCTTAGAAACACCCTGCTGGCCATCACCCTAGCAAATGCACAGCAACATGCTAAAACCGCTCAGAACAACTTAGCAGCCACATAGCAACGACCTGGCAACAACCAAGAACACCCTAGCAACTACATAGCAATATACTTATCTTACAACCTATCAGTGCTCTGATATCCACTCAGGATACCTTGGCAACCACATAGTAACACTCTGCCAGTCACTCAGAACCCCTTGACACCACATAGCAACCCTCTGGCAAACATTCAGAACACCCTAATAACCACATAGCAACACCCTAGCAACCACACAGCAATATGCTTGTCTTACAACCTATCAGTGCTCTGACATCCACTCAGAACACCTTGGCAACCACATAGCAACACCCTGGCAACCATCCAGAACACCCTAGTAACCACAGAATGCTCAGAACTCAGAATGCTTTAGGTACCACATAGCAACATCCTGAAAAATCACACAGAATACCCTAGCAACTGCATAGCAACATGTTAAAACACTCTAAACACTTTAGTGACCTCATAGCAACAACTATGAACAATTTTTAAGAACTTGAACAATTTTCTATGTGTTTTTAGTAATATGTAATGCATTTTCTAAAACAGTGCATTTTAAAGGCAAGTGAATAAAAACACACAGGGATTAACAGCGCAAGAGTTGGTGACAATAACAGTGATCATTTTCAAAGCTAGAATTATGATGAAGACCCTGAGCTGTAGGTGACGGACTTTCCACCTTTTTCTTTCAAACGTCTCTTTCTCGTTTTCTTTCCCATTTATCTTGTTTGACAGGAAGAAGGGGCCGCTTAAAATTCAGGGCAATTAACTCCTGATCCCATCCATTTAGCTGTGAGAGGACGTGAGCGATCACTTAAAGAGCGTCACAATGCAGTGACAAGTGGACATCAGGCCTTGTAATGACCCCGACATAAATTATAAATGCAGGCTAGAGCCAGAGATGATTATGTGCTCTTCCTGCATCATAACCACCACAGGCATTGAGCTCAACACAGACATCCAACCTAATATTCAGAGTAATGGTCATTTGGGTTTCCAGTGGGCTGAATTTGAATCTTTTGGTCCCAAACTGGAATATTTGTTCACATTTGGTCTTGTACTAGCATTAATTCCACTATGGAGGACAATTAGAACACAGCCCCATGATTAATTGATATGATTTGACTCACCAGGCCAGTTGGACCCTGTGATCACGGTGAGTTACTATCTAATGAGCTACGGCCAAATGACATGCTTAAGCACAGAGGTTAATCATATAACAGCCCCGGAGTCAGCCATCGATGAGTGCCGCAATAATTCTGATGATAATCACGGTAATTACTATCAGCATTATCACTCAGAGGCATGAAATTGACCTCTAGAGATCAGCGGAGGCCTCGATGGATTGGAGATAAGAGCCTGCAGGTCCTCTTTCCATTCGCTGATCTAATTTAATGTAAATAGAGGGTGAGTCTGCATACAATTCCATTGCACTGCCAGTGGCAGCTGCAGGAGCTTGCTGGGATAAAGGGTTTCATGGCAGAAACTCTCCAATCACATGCTATGGCTTTGTTCCAAAGGCTAGTGAGTTGTTCTATATAGACGACTGACTTCTAAGGCAGCATCCCAACTGAAATGAAACTTTATAACTGACCAATTTTGACCATTAATTATTATACTTTATAATAAATCATATTACAGTGCTTTGAAAAAAAATATATATAATACATTTTAAATCATGTATTTTATTATATTGTGTATATATATATATGTTAGTTTTTTATATAATAAATCTAATTATAAACTTATGAATACATTTTATTTTTATATTTAATTATAAATTGTGTATAATTTTAGCATTTATTGATATTTTTATTTGTATATTTTTATCTTATACATTAT
The DNA here is from genome assembly GCF_022985175.1 of Labeo rohita. Taxonomy (NCBI): domain Eukaryota; kingdom Metazoa; phylum Chordata; class Actinopteri; order Cypriniformes; family Cyprinidae; genus Labeo; species Labeo rohita. The sequence goes on from NC_066885.1 coordinate 7,138,941, forward strand.
AATAAATCCTAATATTTTGAATAAATTATAATTTAGATAGCATTATATTTTTATTAAATCACATTTTATTTTTAGATTTCATATTTAATTATAAATTATGTATAATTGTATTAGATATTGATTTTTTATTTTATATTTTATAATAATATATAATACGTAAAATTATAATTATAATACTTTAAATATTATAATATTTTAAATAAATTATATAATTAATTCTAAATTATGAATTTTATTATATTATAGATTTTTATATTATTATTATATTTTATAATAAATCCTATTACAATACTAATCCTTTTATAATACTTAATTATATTTTGTTAATTACATTAATTATGTACAAATTTATCAGTTTATATTTTTATCATTGTATTTATATATAATTTTACTTTATAATAAATTTTATTATAATAACTGAATAAATTATAATTTATTATGAATTATAAATTATAGATATTTTATCTTTTTTATATATTTTATATTTTATTATACTTTCTAACTAAATCCTACTAAACATTTTCTTTGCTTCACGTTTGCTTCAATTCGGCCAAAATAAGGTAACTTAAGACAATCTTTGGTGCCTATGATGCCTTAAAATGGTGCTTATGTAGGCAGCTCACTAGGTTTTGGCACAAAGCTTATGATTATTGAACATTAAGAACTTGCATGTTGTCCAATTACAGCAAGCCCTTTTATCCCAGTCCTGTGTTTCCTGCCTTGGCTGACATTATTAATTTTGGAGGGCACCCTGGAGCCTATGAAGCAGAGGATCTTTGGTACTATAAATGGATACACAACCCGCTTTGGTCCTAATTGAGTCTGATGTTCTTCTGCATGCGCTCCAGATCTACAATATTTTTCTCAACACAAATAGTCAGTGGCCTGATAAAGCAGTTGTCTTATGTAATATTTATTAAAATTGTCCAAATTTACCCTGTTTACTTTTTTAAATTCATACTTCTGGTCTTATTATGCATGGATCTTCAATGCATGCTATTCCAAAAAAAAAAAAAAAGAAAAAAGAAAGATTGTATTATTATTATTTTTTTTTAACTATATTATTAATTGGCGATTGCCTATTAATTAAAGCAGCAAAGCAGTCTGTTAATTTGGACCATGTTGTTGCATTCCTACATTTGTCCTTTCACGTCTGAATCACACATATGCCCATCATTCAGTCCCTTTGTCAGCTGTTAACTAGCATCACCATAGTAACAGCACATTCAGTACTGGTGTGTTCTTCAGTCTGCAGTCAGCAGTAATGGATCTGGCCTTCAGGAGGCTCAGCTCACCTCAGCACCACTTATGCTATGCGTTTATGTCTTGCTTGTAGGCCAAAATCCATTCAGTTTCCCAAGCAGCCTTTTTAGCTCAACAGCAGAAACCCATTTTACTTCCAGGTAACGTATTTCAGAGTGAAACAGGATAAAGTGTAGGGTGGGGCTTTATTTTATCCAACAAGAAATTATTGGTATTAACAACAAGTAATTGGATAATTATAATTAAATTTTTGTAGTAATAAAAACAGACCTAAGTGAGCAATAGCCTTTAAAATTACTTAAAAATAAATACTTATGATAGCAAGGAGGTAATAATAATTAGTTCAAATAAAGTATCAAAAGTAAGTAATATGGTTTTATTGGACAAAAATCTTACTTTAAATACATAATATATTATAAACCAGAGCTAATGTACATTTACCGCAGAGGGCGTCAACAGCCTGACGATAGTTTTTACACTCTACTGTGCGATCTAATCCTTGTTTAATAGTGACTAAACAATATGTAATTAAAATGTCCACTTAATCTTTAATATTTAGCAATTTCTTTACAACAGAAATGCTACGGCCACTATAATGTCTTGAATATGTAGACATCAAAACGTGTTAACTCTAATGATGGGTCGTTCTTGAACGATTCGTTCATTTTGTAGTGTGATATATAACAGTTCAGATTGTATAACAGTTCATGTGGGCGTTGTTGCCAAGTTGGCTGTTTTCCCGTGAAACCAGGCTACTTTTACACTGTTGTCACAAGTTGTTTTTGCAGTCTGTGGGTTAAATCGATCTTCTCTCATCCCTGAGAAATTTTGAAGGAGGTGAAAACAGTGGAAAAACTCGATTTTGATTAGCAATTGTAGTAGTTTTGTTTCGTAGACCTGGCAACCCTGCGTGTGGAGCAACACTTACTCTTAACAGAGCCGCTCTGAAATGCACATAACCTACATGCATGCAAATAATTAATTAATTAATTAATTAATTTAATTGAGTTCACAATAGAATTATGCTTTATTATTATTTTTAAATTGGTTTAATATATCATGCAGCTTTGGAAAGCGGTCTCATAATGCGTTTCACGGATTCTCGTCGGTGCAATGCACCACTTTCGGTATTTTGCTGGTTACTTATCACGGGCAAAATACAACTGACGATTTTTTTAAATTGAGTACTCAAATTGAAAAATATATACAGTGCATAATGTCGCCCTGTTTAATGAGTAGACTGACCTGGCTGTTTCTTTGGCCTTTTTACAGCCATGGCTTTGCCAGTGCTGACTCACTAAGGCAGAATTGTGATTCAAAGCGCTCTATTTTTGCTTGAGCGCTCTTTGCCTCTATGGTTTGTTTGATGATCCAGTCAAGAAGCGGCTTCATCTCCTGAGCTCGGCTGTCTGGGAGAACCTTATCTGCAGAAACAGCCTCCGAGTGCCATACAGCTCCACAGGTCAGAGATGCTGGGATTTATATGGGTCCAGCTCCTCTGGTTATACTCTATTTTAGCATATTCATCTTGACAGTCCTTCACATATCTATAGACTCTTGCACACACAATTTTCTGATTATTTGTCTTTTATATAATGAATTACAACATGAAATTACAAGCAAGAATGAACAGCACAGATATGTAATGAAAAACAAACATTGAGTCATCATAAATAATAGAAACCTTCAAAAACGAATAACACTGTTTTTCAGCACAATAATAGGTTTATTTTTTGAAAGCACTGCTGAGAGAGAGAGCTACAAGAAAAAAAAATAATTTGATAGTTAAAACTAGGATTGTTATTGCTTTGATTAACCCTTGGTTTAATCTGAGCGTGCTGACTTTAGACCCTAAAATAAATGCTTCCCAGCCCAGTCAATTAACTCATAATGGCTCATTAGGTATTCCAGATACTAGCTAAAGTAAACAGCTTCATTAGTAGCGGATCTGTTGACATCAGAGAACCGTGGCATCGTTTGGCAATGGGGTTGTGCGGAGAGCTAATAAATGAGTGATTCATTTTCAAACCAGGCCCAACACCCAAACCATGTCAGAAGTGTGCATACAAAAGAGGCTGAGAGATAGTGTCAGTCAAGCTTTTAATTGAGTGAGGCATTTAATTAGAATCTCAAGGCCAGAGTTTTAGCTGCTGAGTTCTGCTCATTTAAATATGAATAACCACAGCAAGTTCTGTTTGCTACAGCGCCGTGTCGTAATTGACATATTATCAGTGCTAAACCAGAAAGATAAGAATTAGAGCATCTCAAATCATAATGCACTAAAAATATGCCGGCAGTCCAAATTATATAAGTTTACTGAGTTCTTGCATATGTGCATGTTTTACTGGCTAATTCTGCCCACAACCCCTTGCGCTATGGAAATAAGAAGTTTGTTTTGATTGTCTTTTTTTCAGTTGCAAAAGCTATCAGAAATGGAGTTTAGAAGCTAAAGCTAAATGTTAATTAATACATTTAATTAATTTATTTATTTTTGCAGTTTATTGGCATTTATTTTAGGCCATTTTTGTATATTAGATAGTAGAATATACAAAAATGGCCCAAAATAATGGCCAATAAATTGCCAATATGTTTTAATATAAATATTATATATATATATATATATATATATATATATGTGTACTTTAGTATCTCTTTATATCTCCTCATATCTTCCTCTTTTTATTTATTTGTATTTGCTAAAAATAAGCCATTATTTTTGGCCACTATTCATATATATTGTTTTTTTTTTTGTTTTGTCATCAGAAGCTAATGCTAAATGTTAATATTTATTTATTTATTTACGCAATTAATTGACCATTATTTTTGGCCATTTTTGTATATTTTGATATTAGAGTATACAAAAAAGGGCCAAAAATAATGGCCAATATGTTTAAATATTTTAGCAAAAATATATTTTAATATGTACTTATATTTAATATGTACATTAATGTGTGCTTATATTTCCTCATATATTCCCATATATTCAGTATACATTCATATGTTGTTTTTTTTTCTAAAATAATGATCAATAAATTGCCAATATTTATGTTAAAATATATTTGCTAAAATATATTTTATATATGTACTTATATTTAATATATACTTTAATATGTGCTTATATTTCCTCATAAACACTATTGTACAAATTTTACAAAAAAAAAATGTTTTTGAAGTCTTTTATGCTCACCAATGCTGTATTTAATTGATCAAAAATACAGGAAAACAGTAATATTGTGAAATATTATCAAAACTACTGTTTCCTATTTTAATATACTTTAAGAGAAACAAGTCTGACCCCAATCTAAAAATGCATATTACATTTACTCAGTGTATTTGAAAATATATATGGAAACCTATTGTCCCCTGAAATACATTTTTAATTTTTTTTTGGCATACAATGGTTTACTTCATGTACTTCCCTAAGATGTGCTTTTAACATATATTTAAAATATATGTTGCTAACATATACAAACTAAACCAGTGCATCATATGGAGGTTTATGATATAAAATCAATTATATGACTTGATATTATGTCCTAAAATTGCCACACAGGGCAATTCTTATTATTTCTACCATATATAATGTGCTAGTATGCTAATTCAACCACGGTACTACTACACACACTTTCCTATTACTAACAAAATACATAGGTGCATAGTACAAGTATGCAAAGTCCTCAAGTCACATTTTCCATGAACCAGTTCTAATTGTATTAGCTAATGAGACTCATTAGCACAAATAAGCTGACATATATGAAGCAGATACATATATCCGCGGTTGAACCGCCGCCTGCTTATCTTGCGTCGCCGCTTACTCTCATTATGCATGCGAATCCCCTTTAATCTGCACCATATGGGTAAAATGCTGACTAATTAGAAGCGATATGTAACAGTTGTGTGTTATGTTAAAGCTCTAGGGTGTGTGCTATAGCAATGGGAGCGCTGCGGCCTGCCCCTTTCATGCTCTATGTTTGAGGTTGAATCTCAATGTAGCGGCTCGGCAGCTGTGGATCGGAGCAGAATGTATGAAAAGTGACAGGGAAATTAGACGACAGCCCTCTGACACAAAGCACCGCCAGAATACGACTGCAGGGTAAATCAGGCTGCAGGCTTTCCTTCTTTCCAGCGCCACAGGAGTGAAGCGGCGTCACCCAGATATGTCTAAGGATGTCCTGTGCGTTTGAGGAGATGAAGGTTGTTTTAAGGATAGTAAGAAAGTTCAGCTCAGTTTCTGGCTACACAGAGAGCTGATGTTTTATACTGATGTTATTAGTCTGTTGGGTAGGTCTGACCCAGTGGATTAGTCACTTAGTGCCTTGGCTTAACGTGACCTGAATGTAATCTTTGGTGCTGTCTCATTCTTTTATAACATTTTGGATTTCAGTGTCTTTCTGTAGTATTACTCTTTCTGTAGACAGAGACCTATGAGCACTGCTGTTTTTAAACGAATAGCTCAAGGCAAAATAAATTCTGGCATCATTTACTTGAGGCATGTGTGACTTCCATTCGTCTGTGGAACAAAAAGAGGATCTTTCATCTGTTTCCATACATTGAAATCTTTTTTATTATGTTATTCAGAACAAATGAAGTCGTACAGGTTTTGAAATATATTAGGCAGGTAAATGATAACTGCTTTTTCATTTTTAGGTGAACTATCCCTTTAAATTATAAGGTAGGTGAGAAACCAGTGATGATCTTAATTAAAATGTATTGGAATTGAGCATGGTCAAATTGATTTGACATCTATAGGTCAAGTTCTCAGTATCTTTTTTTTTTATCTCAAAATAAATTAAAATAACAGATGAATTGTTTATAAAGCTTTTTATGGCTTCAGCTATAGAACAAAAGCCATATGGACTATTTTTATTGTACTTTTTAGTGCTTGGGATCTGCAGACTGTCTATTCCTCATGTGCATCCCCACTTGCACTGTAAAAAAAAATAAAACAATAAAAATAAAATAAAACAATTGTATTTTATCCTGCTTCTAGGACCTTTTGAGTTCACAAATACTAAAAAAATTCAATTGCTTTGAGTTAGACAAACCATATTTGTTTCAACTAAACACTGTCTTCCAGCATGAATAAATTGTGCATTTACTGTTTCAGAATTATTGTTTTGCTGTCTTATGACTTATTTTTAAGACCCGAGCACCGGTGGTGCAAGGACCCAACTGGAATTGCTCAGAATTTTTTTTTTTCTTTCTCCGAAATGGATCACATTTTTGAGGGCCTAAACATGTTCAAAAACTTATGAAACTTTGCACACATGCCAAAAGTGGTGAACATTTACATCTGATATGGGTTTTAGAAATGGGTGTGGTAAAATGGCTCAATAGCGCCACCTATAAAATGTCAAAGAAGTGCCTCTCAAGCTATGTTTCACATACATGTACGAAATTCGGTAGATACGTGTAGCACACCAATACCTACAAAAAAGTCTGTCAGTACAAAGTCCAAAACCCAACAGGAAGTCTGTTATTTTGAATTTTCTCTGCAAGTTTTGTGCAGTTTTTGCCATTTTTAGGCATGTATTTAAACAAATTCCTTCTAGAGATTTACACAGATCTGCATCAAATTTGGCCAGTGTAATCTAAAGCCCTTTGTGATGTTAAATTGCGAAGATCTAGAGTTTTCGTTTAAGGGCGTGTCTGTGACGGCCTGACAAACTTTGATGTTTCGCCATGAAACAGAAAGTTGTTATAATTCAGGCATACCATGTCTGATCTGCACCAAAATTCACATGTTTGATAAGAGTCCTGTCCTGAACACCTGTCCATGTCCATATTCGGTTATAGTCATAGCGTCACCTGCTGGCAACAGGAAGTGGCGTGTTTTATTCTCTAGTAAACTCCTCATAGAGATTTAATGACATCAACATTATATTTGGTCAGTCTAATCTAAAGGCCTTTGCTATGTAAAATTGCAAAGATCAAAGATCAAGGCGTGTCCCTGGCAGCCAGACAAACTTTGATGTTTCACCATGAATTAGGAAGTTGTTATAATTTAGGCATACAATGTCCAATCTGCCGCAAACTTAACACGTTCAATAAAAGTCCTGGCCTGAACACATCTTAAAGCCAATATTCTGTTATAATCATAATGCCACCTGCTGGCAAATGACTTGTTTTACATAAACTTAAACATGTAATGTCCAATCTGCATCAATTTTTGCATGTTTGGTAAGAGTCCTGGCCTGAAGACATCTAAAGGCCAGTATTCAGTTATAATCATAGCGGCACCTGTTGGCAACAGGATACATCATGCTTTGCATTAACAAACATACCATGTTCAATCTGCACTAAATTTAATGTTTGATAAAAGTGCTGGCCTGAAGATATCTACATGCCATTATCCAATTGTAGTCACAGTGCCACCACCTGGTAGCAGGAAGTTTGGCACATATAAATGACTTTGACATATTCCTTCTATATTTAGCACTTTAAATGCATATTGCTCACCATTCGCTGTTTTCCTAAAGCCACCGGGTGCGAGGGCTCTTTCAATGCTGCTTGGAGCTTTAATTTACTGTTGTAGTTGATTTTGTACATTACTGTCAGTTATTTGTTCTGTAGTGATGTTAATAACTATATTTAACGGTTGTTGCTTGTCATATCTGTACTTAAAATAAATCTCTACTTGCCCTGACAAGAATTTATTGACTGAATGAGATATTCAGTGCTTGAACAAGTTCTAATGGAAAAGGTAGTGTTAATTAACACTATTATTAGGACAGTTGTTGAACTAAAAACCCAGGTTAGAAATGTAGGTTATAAAACGTTGTTTTAAAATGTTTCTAAAACGTTAAATGTCCAGGTTTCTTGTTGTGATTATAATGTTATTTAAAGGTTACAAAAACAGCATTCTACTAACTTTATCACCCAAATTGTGATAAATTGTTTGTTTTTAATATTCTAAGAACATTTAAAGGTTTAGGCTGTTTAAACTAGTGGGTTTTCGTATTAAAATGCATAACTTTTGCTATGGTTATGACAGTTTTTTAAACTTCTCTGGCGTTTTCAAACCTTGTAAATGGAGACTTTCGAAAACACTGCAGACCCCATTTTAGTTGGAAAAATCCAGGGTTGCATTTCGTTGATCAACCTTATTGTTATGAAGCTACGAAAATACTTTTTTTGCGCAAAGAAAACAAAAATAACTTTATTTAACAACTTCTCTTCCGTGTCAGTCTTCGACAAACGTTCACAACATTTCCATGATGAAAAAAGTTTTTCTAGTTTAATGTGCACGTCTTCAGCTTCCATTGCTGTTTGTATTAAATGTCTTTTTTGAACACGTTCTTACGCTGATTCTCATTTCTGTACAGCATAAACGTGAAGTGAATTTCCCATGAGTCTTTGCGGTTCATTTCTCCCTGTATTATATATCCCCCTTTCAGAACATTGGCCATGTATTTTGGTGTCATTTCGTTTTGCGGCCGCCGCTGTCTGATTTTCTGGAACAGTATGGAAAGAGTGAGTGCAGAGGTGCCAGAGCACTGGGTCCAACTTTACTGTTGCCTGTGGTGCTGAAAAGAAATCCTTGGAGAAGTGTGAGGTATGTTACAGATGGAGAGAGTGAGAAAGAGCGAGTGAGAGAGAGAACGAGATTGGTGCGGGGATTGAATAGTAGACATTATCAGCTGAGCACAGGGGCTGAGAGGCGGCAATGTGATGTTGTTCCTGCCTGTGTCTTCTCTCCTTCCTGTTTGGATGTCCTCGCCTAGTCTCGCTTCTTCTTGAGCCTGGACATCCTTTCTTGGACAATGTAATCAGAAGAGACATGGAAGAGAGAGACTGAGAAAGATATGCTCAAAGTGGGAGAGAGAGAGCAAGAGAGGCAGAGATGAGATTGGCGAGCCGGAGCGTAGGCAGTTAGGATTGCTCAGGTGTGGGGATTAAGCTATCCGCTCATTGCCGAAGAACCGCTTCGGTCGATCTGCTGCGGACACGTTAGAGGAGGGGCGCTCAACATTATCTAGCATCCACAAATAGCACAACATGGAGAACTAATGGATTCCTGATGAGCTGTCAGACTCCACATTCAATCTGGTGGACACCTGTTTGAGAGCGGACAGGGAGACAGGACTGGACACTCAGGGCTCCTCGGGCCCCCTAAATGATGGACAGGTGAGAGACGAGTAATCTTTTTCTCTAGACTCACTGGACTGAAATGTCTTGCTAGTGCTGTTTGCTAAGGTGAAACAAAATTCTCCAACATTTAGTTTAAATAGTTTTATTTGATTGAGTTAATTTGGTGTGTTTTATTGGATTCTATACGGTAGACTTGTGTTAAAAGCTCATTATGGAAAGGAAAGGACGTGATGTGTAGCCCATACTTGGACTGCATTTAACCCATCCAAGTGCACATACACACAGTGAGTAGTGAACAAAAACATACAGCCAGAGCAGTGGGAGCAGTTGGGGGTTCAGTGCCTTTTCAAGGGACACACCTCAGTCGTGGTATTGAGGGTGGAGAGAGTGCTGGTTACTCCCCCCACCTTCAATCCCTGCCAGATCTGGGACTCGAACCCACAACCTTTCAGTTACAAACCCGACTCCCTACCCATTAGGCCATGGCTTATAGAGCATATGGTTCAGAACTAACCACCTAGCAACTGCATAGCAACACACTAACAGTAAGTTTTAATAGTTACAGTTATTGTTCTTAATGTGAACGGGCCTTTACCTCATATACATTTACCTTAGCAATCGCATACTAATGGCCTGGTAGCCACCTGTAACATTCTAACAACGCCATAGCGACATGCTAACAATCAGACAATCTTTGCAACTGTATGGCCATTCCCTGGCAACCACTAAGAACACCCTAGCAATGGCATAGCAATTACCTAGAACAGGGTAGAAATGCCATAGCAACATGCTGACAACCAAACAATCTTTGCAACTGAATGGCAATGCCCTGGCAACCACCCAGAACACCTTAGCAACTCCACAGCAACATGTTGACATCTAGAATATCTTAGCAACTTTATGGCAATGCCCCAACAACAACCCAGAACACCCTAGCAATGCCATAGCAACATGCTGATAACCAGATGATCTTAGCAACTTTATGGCAATGCCCCAACAACAACCCAGAAACACCCTAGCAATGCCACAGCAACATGCTGATAACCAAAACATTTTTGTAATTGTATTGCAATGCCCTGGAAACCACCCAGAACACCCTAGCAACTCCATAGCAACATGTTGACAAATAGAATGTCTTAGCAACTGTATGGCAATGCCCTGGCAACCACCTACAACACCCTAGCAACTCCATAGCAACAGGCTGACAACCAGAAGGCCTCTGGCAATGCCCTGGCAACAACCCAAAACATCTTAGGAACTCCCTAGCAACATGCTGACATTCAGAAGACCTTTGCAACTGTATGGGAATCCTCTAGAAAACACCCAGAACACCCTAGAAACTCCATAGCAACAAGCTGACAACCAGAAGGCCTCTGGCAATGCCCTGGCAACCACGAGAACATCCTAGGAACTCCCTAGCAACATGCTGACATCCAGAAGACATTTGCAACTGTATGATAATTCTCTAGAAACCACCCAGAACACCCTAGCAACTCCATGGCAACAGACTGACAACCAGAAGGCCTTTGGCAATGCCCGGGCAACCACCCAGAACATCCTAGGAACTCCCTAGCAACATGCTGACATCCAGAAGACCTCTGCAACCGTATGGTAATTCCCTAGCAACTGCCCTGTACACCTTAGCAACTCCATAGAAACATGCTGACAGACAGAATCCCTTTTAACTGTACAATAATGCCCTGGCAACAACCCAGAACATCGTAAAAACATTATAGCAACATGCTGACAAACGGAAGACCTTAGCAACTGCCAATGCAGCCACCTATAACTCTCTAGCATCATGACAGTGTGTTTTTGTCCAGATTATTGTTGATATATTTGTTACTGCACTTTAATTTAATGGATACATTCTGTTATTTAGTGTTTATATACTGCATTATGTGCTTATATGAGGGTTAGGATGGCTTAAGGATTATGTAAGTTCTACTTTTCAGGAGATGATGGTGAGAAGGAGAGATGTTGTCTGTTGTCTAAATCAGAGTGTTCCTCTAAGAAGCTATTTAAGGAAATCTCATTAACGCCTCTGCAAAATAACACATTCACATCTCGCCTGAGTTTGGTTTAAGCCAATTCAAGCAAAGTGTCCTCCTAATTTTCATACAATTTCCCCGTTGACGCGGTTTGGCTTTTAACAAGAATAATTTCCATCTATTCTCCTCAGGTCTGTCTCAGGCAGGTAACAAGGAACGGTACACTGTGTTTTTTATGTAGGACAAGAGGGCTCAAATTAAAAGCACATGGTGGAGACAACAGTTTGCATCAAACTTTACGAGACTTTCCTTGCCAGCTCATTAAGGTTCTGGTCAGTGTGTTTCGTTAACGGTGTGTGTGAGAGAGAAAACTGTTTTCCTAACGTTAATGAGTGTCACAATAATTACCTCACTTCGCACTTCACACTTCACACATAGACTTGAAACACAGCCATGTTCTTTGTCACAACCCTTAGGGGGTTACACACAAGTTTTATACACAAACACACACTTCATATTCCTGACAATGAATTCAGGTGAAAATTTGTCTCATTTCTAAGGAAGTTTGCTCATACCGTTGGCGTCTAAAGCGCTCAGCCTTATGATTTCATAGCTTGCACGGTAACCGTATCTCCAGACCTGATTTATACACAAACACTGGGTGTTATTATTACTTCCAGCTATATTTTCACCAGCTCTTATCTGCCAGGGTGTTTATTATTGTTGCCTGATTTTTTCCCTTACAGTAAGCACTTCTCTCCACTCCTCTCAACAGAAATTTGATCAGTTCGCAAAATATTTATCAAATAGCAGATCTGAACCACTCCGCTCAAATTTTTCTATGATAGCCAGAGGCTGAAGGTGTACTTCTATATGATGTGATTTTAGCGCCAGGGGACCTGGGCTACTGTAGATGTCTGTATTGTGAGCTATTTTTCTCCTGCTTCTGTCTTTGACCTTGAATAGATTTGCACAAGTTGGCAAAGGTGGAGAGCTTCAAAATGAATGATTGTGCCTTAAGGTACTACAACTGCAAAGTGAAATAACTGACACTTTCCTTCTGCTAATCTCAGAAGATTTGACTCATGCATCTCCTGGATCCTTTGGGAAGAAGTCTGTGATGATGTCTGTGTTGAAGTTTGGAGGGCAGATCTGCCCCGTCATGTTGTGTGCGATGTCTTTTACCTTTTTAGCTCTGTGCAGTTCATTAAAGAGAATCACTGCCAGATGCACAACCAAGACCTTTAAAATGTGCACCCAAACAGAAAAGACCAGCCTAATTGTCTTTCCTGCTGAAAATACCTGCTTAGACCAGCATGAATTTCAAGGCTGGTTAGTGCACATCTGGTAGGTGGGCTACTGGAGCCTGCAGTTGTCAACCAGCGTGATCTTTTTGGTAAAGCTGGTTGACCTTTCTTTCTGTCGTACTACTGAGGTCTTTACAATATTTCTATCCACACGCTGAATACAGATTCAGATTAAAATAGTAATAAAAAAGGTTTTAATGTTTTTGCATCAGGAAAGTGTAAAATATGGAAGCTCATTTCTGCCACTAAATAAAAAAAAATTAAAAAAGGGTAATTCCGATCTTTGTATCTCACTTTTCTGACTTTTTCTTTTTCTTCAGAATCTAAATACGAGCTCACAATTCTGACATTTTTTCTCAGAATTACATGACATAATCTCACAATTGTGTTACAAGGCCAGAATTGCAAGATACACCAAAAGAAATTCTAAGAAAAGAAATTCTAAGAAAAGAAGTCACTCATAATTCTGACTTCTTTTCTCATTTTTTTTTTTTTTTTTCTGAGAGGAAAAAAGACTATGTTTTCAGAATTGTGAGTTTGTATCTTACAATTCTGACTTAACCTGCAATTGTGTGTTATAAAAATAGTCCCGATTCTGAGAAATAAAGTCAGAATTGTGACAAATAAACTTGCAATTCTGGGAAAAAAAGTTGGAATTGTGTTTGCATCTCACAATTCTGACTTTGTAACTCACAATTGCAAGTTTATATCTCACAATTCTGACATTTTGCAATGTAATTCTGAGAAAAAAAGTCAGAATTTTTGTACTTTTTTTTTTTAATTCACTAGCAGAAATGGACTTCCATAGAAAATCCCTAACTTTGAAAATGTAAAAAAAAAAAAAAAAAATAATATATATATATATATATATGTAATTTTACTAGGCATCCTAATCATTTTTAATGCACCTGAAACAATTAGTACATTATATAAATAAACACAAGTTGGTAATACAAAATATTGTTCCCATCGTTGTTCCTATACCTCACATTTTGATTATTATAGTGACAGAAAGCCAATCAAGTTTAAGGTGAGCATAGACTGGCACGTTTATTTGTGTCCTTGGACTTATATGGTCATGATTATGGGCGGTAAATTGAGTTTTCCTCCCAGATTTAGAACCCCATTATGAAAATATTTGTAGCCTGAGGAGTCTGCAACCATCTGGACTTAAAGGAAACACATTTGTCTATCTTTTTATCAATTCTTTAGAGCCTAGCAATCATAATTCTTGAAATATCATACCCTAAACATGGCTTCTCAGATAAGACATGTTTGGCCTGAAACAAACAGATTAGAGACTGAAAACCAAAATTCTTTATGTCTCTTCGTATTTGAACACTTCAAGTGTTTCAGTTTTTTAAACTGCAATTTTAGCCTCCATCATCTGATCCCTGATCCAGTGGGAGTCTAAATGAGGCTGTGATAAGCCTCTGCACAGATATGCTTGGCCAGGTGAAAATGCCGGACTGCTTGATCAATACTTCTCTAAGAGCCAATTGAAACAGTCTCTAACAGGCTGGGAGACCACAGGTAGAATCAATCGACCCTCACTTCTCCTGCTCCAGAGTCAAAGCCATTCTCAATATCTCTTTACCCACTAAATACACAAGGATTTCACCTGATGTCCACGAGAACAATCATCCTGTGAAGGTGGATCAACTCAGTTACTTTGGTTGCCACTGTGTACGTGGTTTCTTGATGCATGGAGATCTAAGTTACAATCTGGACCACGTTTGTAAGGTTTAGTAGAATTGGTGGTCAGTGAAGGCACAGGCAACCATTTTCAAGTTCAAGGCCAAGTAGATACAACTGGCCTCTGGCAGATATGTAACTTCGAATGTTTTGACAACCTAAAAGCAGGTCAGATCCCATTAGTCTACCAGGAGTGGGGTTTGAACCCACGAGGACATTTGTCCATTGGATCTTAAGTCCAACGCCTTAACCACTCGGCCATCCTGGTTCTGTTTTAACCAGTTTCAGATATTTTGAAACATGGCTTAGGTTTTCATTTCATCGCAATAAGCCAGCTTTGACTTGAATACATAAAATATACTTCTGTACGTTTCTTTCTTTCTCTCTGTTCTTCTCTCCTGAGTAACTTCAGACTCTGCCTGTTCTCTTTGAGAATTCAGTAGTAAAGAAATTCTGGAAATGCTATTGTAGTGGCACTGAAGACCTTACAGATGTCTCTTTTCTCTGCTGATTGGCTGTGACGCACATGCAATGACTTGAAAGAGCTGTTAACAATGCACAAATCTTCATCAGCCTGTTTTGAGATGGACACTAGAAAATCACTGAAAAACGTAAACTGTACCGCTTCACTTGATTGCTCACAAAATTCGTTTTGGTCTGCACTGTTACATTTTAACTTTGCAAGCTGTATTTTAATCTCGCAATACAGAACACTTTCCCTAAACAAACAAAAACTCGGAAACAATGTAAACAGCCGAGGGACTGCAGCGTTTATACACACATACACATCTGTTCTAGTTTTAACTTTGCTTGTGTTTGTTTATCCTCAGGGCTGCCCAGAAATTGAATCTGTCTTCCAAGAAGAAGAAGCAGCGCCCTGCGCCCCCTGTGGCATGTGATCCACCACTCTTTCCCACCAACTTCAGCGGCATCCTGCAGGTGTCTCCGCCCCCTGCTCCGCCCTGCCTTTTACGGGCAGTCAACAAAGTCAAAGACACTCCTGGAATGGGCAAGGTATGCTCTTCAGTAATGTTGCAGAAAGCTCTGGGTCTGGGTTTTGTTGAGTCAGTTTTTCACCAACATATGAACATATATAAACACTTTTGCAAGCTAAACAGATTTATTTCAACACCTAATTAACATAGAAAATGGTATTTTTTTTATTTACTTAACCCTGTCAGCAATGGTCACCAAGTGGAGCTGAACTAATCATAATTACGAGTTCTGAGCACATGAATAAAGAAGTGAAGTGAAATTTTTTTAGATGATACTCGAGTTGCAGAATGCAGAGAGATGTTGATATGTCAATTTGAAATGTGTTGGAAAGCAGGTTTGTAGTGAATGATAATGAATGGTTTTGGGAGTTATTTTAATTTTAGACTGTGTTTCGTTTTGAGTTTTAAAGATGTATAAAGTTAAACACTCAGTTCTCGCTTTATGTAACAGGTGCACTTGAAGGAAGATAGTTAAATAGATTCAAGGTTATAGAATCATGCTTTCTGAGATTTTAATGTTTAACATTATGCTGTGAATAACTCACTATTGTATACCCAAATATCCTGCGGACCAACTATAGTTTGCCAAAGATACCAGGAGTGGTGTTTGAACCCACGAGGACATTTGTCCATTGGATCTTTAGTCCAACACCTTAACCACTTGGCCATCCTGGTCTGGTTTTCTTGCTGTTTATCATTCAGACTGACTAAAAAGCTCATCTGCTCACATATTGGGGTGTTGTCAGTAAATTTTTTGTTTAAATGAACTAACTGCTCTAGGACAGAAGTAATGGAGTTTTTGCAGAATATAAGTCACTGCTTTGCTACCAGCAGTGGGGTTCAAACCCATGAGAACATTTGTCCATTGGATCTTAAGTCTAACACCTTAACCAGCCATTCTGGTGTTTTTTGTTGGGTTGTGGGTTAGAAATAGCTTTACTGATATGCATTGAAGAGTCTGCTCTCTCTCTCATTCCTATAAGATAAAGCAGGTTTACTAGACTAATTTATGCTAGAATTGACATTATCTACCCGTAGTGGGTTTTGAACCCACAAGGACATTTGTCCATTGGATCTTAAGTCTCATTAACTACTCTCCAATTCTGATCTGGTTTTGTCAATGATATTCTGAAATATGTTGTATATCATCTGTTCTCATTTTGGGGTTTCATCCATCAGTTCTTTGTTCAAATTAATTACCTGCTCTAGAGATATTTTTCCATTTCTGTTTATAAGTTTTACAGAATAGAAGCCTTTGCTTTGCTGCAAGGAGTGGGGTTTGAACCCACAAGGACATTTTTCCATTGGATCTTAAGGCAAACACCTTAACTACTTGGCCATAGTGGTACTTTTTGTTGTGCTGTAGGTTTGTAGGGTAGAAATAGATTCTCAAACATGCATTTACAAGTCTGCTTTTTCTCTAAGATTAAGCAGGTTCACTGGACTAATCTTAAGACTTAAGCTAGAATTGACATCTGGGAGAGAAAGATCCATTGGAAGTCCAATGCCTTAGTCACTCAGCCATCCCGGTTAGTGTTTTAATTTGATATTTGCAGATGCTACCTGAAGGAACACAGAGCCTCATTTGTCAACACTGCTGTGTAAGTTCTGATGAGGTAGGCAGGACTGGGGCGTTCAGGCTGGATTGATTGAACATGTAATGGCATCTAGTTTCTTTTGTATCTTGCTCAGAGCTCAAAGGTGAGCTCATTAACTGAAAACAAAGGGCCAAGGACAGCAGAATCAAATGGGCAACAGAAGGAGGCAAAGCAGCCAATTTAATATGATTACATAACAAAATAACCACCTGGTATTAATATCTTTTAAAAAATAGAGGTCTTTTCCTGAACAAGTGCTTAGAGGAGATGCATTTTTTATGGATTTTATGCATTTTGCTCCACAGCATAAATAAAGTCATTAAATGAAATGAACTGAGCATAATAAAAGTAACTTCAGTCATAATTTTGTGACACAGGCATCATAAAAGAGAGCTAGCTGAGAAATGCAGGCATCAGATCTGTGCTTTGGCAGCCTGTGAGAACATATGGAGTGGATGCAAGAGAATGCTGCCTGCAGAATACATGTAGATATCACAGGTGAAAATGTTCTCTTGCAGGACAGTGAAGGTGAGGAGTGGTTTAAAATGCATGAATGCAAAGGAACGTTTAATCTGATGTTCTACATTATTGGGTGTTCGTCTCATCTATCCTGGCTGGTCCATAAGGCTGTTGTTAATAATAAGCAGAAGTCGTTTAGTGTCTGCGCCAATAGCCTCGTGGTTAGTGCGTCGACATACTGTGCTCACGGCAACCTTAGTTTGATTCCTGTCTTGAAGTCCTTTTGCCGACCCTGCTTCCCCTCTCTCTCCTCCCAGGCTTTCCAGTCTATCTCAGTCTTATCTCTAAAAAATGCATAAAAAGCCCCTACAAAAGTCATTTAGCAAATACACAATTAATCTACCTGGGTTCAAACCAGCAAGGACATTTGTCCATTGAATCTTAAGTTCAACACCTTAATCATCCTGGTCACTCTATGATGCAAAGTAACCCTTTGTTCCTTTTACTGGTACTTAAGGACCAGTTTTGGGAAACCAATTTGTTTGTAATACAACCACATACTGTACAGCCAAATTACTGTATTCTGTTTGAAAATCACAGTGATCTACCAGGAGTGGGGTTCAAACCCACAGGGACATTTGTCTATTGGATCTTAAGTCCAACGCCTTAACCACTCATCCATCCTGGTCACTTAGTGATGCAAAGTAAACCTTTGCATCACTAATTCGCTTGTAACACAAACACATACAGCCAAATTAGTGTGTTCTGTTTAAAATTCACACAAATCAACCAGGAGCGGGGTTTGAACCCACACAGACATTTTTTCATCCTGGTCATCTTATGGTGCCACGTCACCCTTGTTCCCTTTTACAGGAACTTAAGAACCAGTTTAAAAAACTATTTGCAACACAACCACATACTATACAGCCAAATTACTATATTCTGTTTAAACTCACATTAATCTACCAGGAGTCGGGTTCAAAACCACACAGACATTTATCTACTGGATTTTAAGTCCAACGCCACCCAGCCATCCTGGTCACGTTATGATGCAAAGTAACCCTTTGTTCCTTTTACAGGTACATAAGAACCGGTTTTGAGAAACTAATTTGTAACCCAATCACATACTGTACAGCCAAATTACTGTATTCTGTTTAAAAATCAGATAGCCTTACCAGGAGTGGGGCTCGAACCCACGAGGACATTTGTCCATTGGAGCTTAAGTCCAACGCTTTAACCACTCGACCATCCTGGCCCCATCGCCAGGCTTTTTTCCAGCCCTTTTCAGGATGGCTGGATGTTCTCGTCTCATCCATACACTTCAGATCAGAAACCCATTCAGTTGAGTCGCTAGTAAACCAGCATCATTATACACTGCAAAAGCAATTTCACTACCCTCAACCAAACATAATGGAAAGTCTTCAGCCCCCTGTCACTCTGTCTGTCTCTCTGTCCCATCTTTACAGCCACATTCCTTTATCAATTTACATGCTCAGTCAGCACACGGCTCGCATCACTGATCTCTCTGTCAGTTCGTTGTTTTTCTATTTAAAACCACCGTAGTAAGCTCTCGCACAGACCGAATCCGTCAAACCCATGCATTGGTGCGAGCGCTGACAGCGGAGGAGCCCCGCATGGTGAAAGTTGATCCTGATCTTCAGCGCATCGCAGGGAAACCAGCATATCTGGCATTCCTCTCAGACATCAGAGGATGGGGGATATTCATCTGTGTTTGGACTCAGTGTGTACCGATTAGGGTCATGATATCTAGTTATGGCACCTCCCAAAAAGACTCACCGAACAGAGACGGCTCATATGGCTGTGGGTTTGATAAATGGGTTCATCAAGCAAAAATATGACTTTTGAAAGCTGATTTTGAGAGACTCATAATTAACCACATGGCGAGTTGTTATTGAGAACTTTCGGTGAGTCTGTACAGAGTCATCTTGGAAAGGAACAGCTTGAGTTCATCTGTAAACAACACCCACATTTAGGCTGCATGTTGTGCTGGCAAACTAAAACGAATCGTTCTCCACTCAGCCGGAACATAAGCAGGATGGTGGGCAATGCAAATTCTGGCATTTGGAGCTGAAAAATGTCACCTTTCTCAAGGGACAGGGCTGTAACAGTGGCCTTTGGATATAAGAACATTGTGCGATAAGATATTGATGGGTGTAGCTGCTCTATACGTCTGCTTTTGTGGCATCCACAGAAAGTGATTGGCTTTGAGATCGAGATGAAAGACACAGATATATCATTTGTATTTACAGGGAATAGAACTAATTAAATAAAAACTGTATCTGAATTAAAATTATGCTTTGCAAATTTACATGTGACATTCTTCTTCCATGATATGAATGTTATTAGGAATTAATTCAAAATGTTTGTGTGAATGATGTTGCCCTTTCATTTCCAGCCTTGCAGTTTTGCACCAGTTCACACAGCAATCGTGATTCGCACCATCAGGGTTTTATGACAGTGTGATTAGATTAAATACCCAGGGCATCTCCATTATCTTGCTAATGATAAATCAATTGATGGTTGACTTTCAAACATGCCTAGATGCTAAATTTGTACATGTATCCATCCAATTTAACAGATCAAAGCTATCAGAGCAAGTCTATCTTTTCCTAAATCACTGAGACTCTTTCCATTTCATCCTCACTCTTCTCTAAAACATTTCTGAATCCTGCAAGTTTGACAGATTCATAAATCTCCTGGACAGTGCAGGCACTGACATTGAAAAAAATATATATTCAGTGGCTAACCAATTTTTAACAGCTAAAACTGAGGTGTTAAAGAAAAACACCTTACAGGCATCATGGACTGAGCAGAGCACATGCAAATTCAATAGTCTGAAATATTCATCCCAATATTCCTGTTTAAAAAAGAAAAAAAATCAGTTTACACGGCAAGGAAATATGACACCAGTGAATGATTCATAACTTTACATTGCATGTAAATGTCTTTTTAATTAAACTTTGCAGACCCTCGCCTGGAAGATAACAGATTAAAGCTTGATATAAAGCTCTGCTCTTATCTGTCTATTATAACGGACATATCAACTGCAGGCTTATTGATTCTACAGAGTAATCCAGGAGGGGATCTTTTCAGCCCACTATAAAATATGAAGCTTGCTTTCTCTGCATGGTTACAAGCGTATATAAGTAGCTGGATAAGATCTGTGCATCCCTGGTCCATACTTCAAATGCCATGATATAAATCAAATCAATCTCTGAAATGAAAAGTGTTTAAATGGCATTTCATCATGACGTTTTTTCTAAACTCACCTGTAAATATCAAGGAGTAAACCATAGTTTACAAAATAAATATAATAAGCAATGAACCTGTGTTATCATAATCCATGAACAAATCCTCTACAAGCATGCAAATACTGTCACCAGGAAGTGATCTCACTAACCAAGTCATTCATTCATTTGTTCATTTGAACACAAAGCATGTGAATTTTTGATATGGGCATAGCTGAAAATTAAAAACAATGTTAAATTGCATCGGCTGCTGAACTGCAAGTTATTATTTTTAAGGTGTAGCATATGTTAAGGTCAGGTGTTTATGTAGTGACGTTCATATTGATTCATTTCAGAGATGGATTCGTCAGACTGATTCAAATCTAGCTGTAACTTGTCCTTTTGAACTACTCATTAAAAGAAACTCTGTATATTTTTGATTCACTTAAAAGGCCCTAGTCTGGTCCCACTGCATGTTTTTGATTCGCTTAAAATAGACGGATCATAAGAATCGTTTGTTTGTGAATCATTCTACCCTGATCACGCAGAATATTTTTGATTCACTAAAAAGAACCGGCTCATAAGAGTCATTTGGTCATTAACTGGATGACTGTGGTCCCACTGTATATTTATGATTTACTATAAAGAACTGGCTCTTAAGAGTCATTTGTTCGTGAATCGGAATACACTCGTCGCGCCGAATGTGTTTGACTCACTAAAAAGAACCGAATCATTAGAGTCATTTGTTAATAAATCAGGCTACACTTATCGCATTGTATGTTTTTGATTCACTATAAAGAACCGACTCTTACGAGTTATTTGTTTGTGAATCGGACTACACTTATTGCGCTGAATGTGTATGACTCACTAAAAAGAACCGAATCATTAGAGCCATTTATTAACGAATCAGGCTACGCAGGTGTTGTATTTGTGTTTAGAAAGGCGTTTTTAAAAACAAACCCATTTTGACGACTCAGGTAACGTTGAAATATTAAGTATTTTACTGTGATAATGAAGATTAAGCTACGGAAAACAACAGAAGTAATGCTGCAGTCTTTGATGGCATTTCAAAACGAAGTCAACTGAATCAAAGCGAGTCATGTTGTTGATTCAGTAACTTTATTGATTCATTTCAGAGGTAGATTCATCAAACTGATTCAAACATGTAACTCATCTTTTAAATGACTTATTAAAACAGCAGCTCACTGTTCAGTTTATATTTTTCATTCCTTTAAAAGATCCGGCTTATTATAAGGGTCAGTTGTTCTTGAAACTGACTAGAAACAAACAGATCATAAGAATCATTTGGCTGTAAATCGATCTTCACTGATCGCGCTGTATTCACTAATAAGAACTGACTCCATACAAGTCATTTGGTCATGAACTGAACTGTGGTCCACACTTATATATATTTATGATTCACTATAAAGAACTGTCTCTTATAAGAGTCATTTGTTCAGGAATCAGATTACACTTGCACTCGTCACGCTGAATGTGTTTGACTCACTAAAAAGAACCGAATCATAGAGTCATCTGTGACCCTGGATCACAAAACCAGTCGTAAGGGTCATTTTTTCAAAATTGAGATTTATACATCTTTATACATCATTTTCATTGATGTATAGTTTGTTAGGATAGGACAATATTTGACCGAGATACAACTATTTAAAATCAGGAATCTGAGGGTGCAAAAAAATCAAATCACCTTTAAAGTTCTTCAAATAATGTTCTTAACAATGTATATTACTAATCAAAAATTAAGTTTTCATACATTTACAGAAGGAATTTAACAAAATATCTTAATAGAACATGATCTTTACTTAATATCCTAATGATTTTTGCCATAAAAGAAAAATCAGTAATTTTGACCCATACAGTGTATTTTTGGCTATTGCTGCAAATAAACCCCAGCAACTTAAGACTGGTTTTGTGGTCCAGGGTCACATTTGTTAATGAATCAGCCTGGTCTTGTCGCGTTGTATGTTTGTTTACATTTGCACGCCGGCGAAACAACTCAGTAAAAACGTTTTTGCCGCTGTTTTGCAGTGCACAATATTTTTGATAGGTTATATCAAATTTAAAAAACAACCTATTTTGACGACTCAGGTGAAATATGAAGTATTTTACTGTGATAATGCAGATTAAGCTACGGGAAAACAATAGAGGTAACGCTGCAGTCTGTGTTGGCTCTTCAAGCAAAAATATGTTTATATATGCACTAAAATCACCTTGGGATCATCTGGTTAAAGGTAAAAGCAATATAGTCAATAAAATTAAAGTAAGAATTGAGAAAAGCATTATTTGTTTGCATATCCCATCTGGTATTTTGTTACCTTATGCCTGTGTTTTATGTTTTAACTGTCACTCAAGATTCTAGATACAGTTCGGGGCTATTATGTCTTATTTAGTGCTGAACAAAATGAGGTTTGATAATGTAATGATGAGTAATAGTAGCTATGTGGGCACCACTGTGTGAGTATGTGGGTTTGGCTCTCGCTCCAGTGTTCTTAAAGACCTGTAATAACCCAGAAGAGAGCATCTCCTTTAATTAGTCGTGCTGCTTCATCCAAACTGCTCTCACCCACAAGAGCCGTGAGAGCTCATAGAGAGACCACCTCCTCCTCCACCACCATCCTGCCGCATATGCTGCCTAATGAGCCCCCCTACCGTGATTTTATCCCTGCTTCTGAAAATCAGAGGCTCAGTGCAGGCAATGGGTTGCAAATCACCAAACAGAAGAAATTCTATTTATGGTAATGGGCTTAGAGATGCCGGACGTGACTAAACAAACCTGGGAGGATTGGTTATAGGCAACAGAAAAATACATGGCTCTTTGTAGTGCAGGGACTGTGGGTGTAGAAAGGGGTTTCATTAAATTCCGTCTGCCAACACGTTATTAGATCTGAGCCGGTTTGAGGCTATTGGTGTTGAGACTTATCACTATGGCTCAGAGAGGAGGTTTACCTCAAAAGTAGACCGTATAGGCTTGTATAGATAAGTCGTACTGTATCTACTGTAGCAAATGCTGCCACGTGGATTAGGGTGATGTACAGGCGGCAATGCATGAAATGACAGTATCATTACAGCGTCAAAGGTCAGGCGTTCCTCTTTTCCCAGTCTACAAAAGAGCTGTCCTGATTTGTGCGCACATATTCAGCAGGTTAGTTCAGAAGTGTTGTGTGTGATGTGTCCTCAACAATGCACCTTATGCATAATTCACGTGGAATATGCAAAAACTCTAGGCAGGGTTCACTTTGCTGTTAAATAACGCTGGGATGAAATATTTAACACACTGTAATGACATTCTTGGAAGTCTGTTCCCATGCAGGGAAGGCAAAAACGTACATTTTTTACTTGTTCATTGTAGTTTCCTCCTGCTTCTTAGATTTTTCGTGTAAGAAGTGTCATGTATAGACATCTCAGTTGTGCCAAGATACCAAATTTTGCAATTTAAGTACATATATCATGCATTTCTCATCGAAATTAAAGACCAAATAATTAATTTAATTAATTTTTTCATTTATTCTGTTACCAAATGTCAGTATTTAGCGTTTAAATTTTTTTTTCTGCTAAGGAAATTTATGTTCATCATCTAACAAGCTAATATTCAAATGACTTTTAATACATTTTTGCATATTACATATGTATTAATGTATTGTATTGTAATGTATTATACATAATGTATTGCTTCTGCTGTTACAAAAGTGTATTCTGCATTGTTTTAAAAAATGTGAATACATATGAATTTATTTTTGTGTAATGCAAAATAATTTTACACTTTATTTTGTGTATTATTATTATTATTATTATTATAAATATAATTTACTATGCAAAAGTGACAGTAAAGAAATAATTTTACAAAAGTCTTGTATTTCAAATGTATACTGTTCAAAAAAAAAAAAAAAAGAAAGAAAGAAAGAAAGTAAAATAAAATAAAATAAAATAAAATAAAAAATGTAACCAGAGTAATGACGCTGAAAAGTCAGCTTTGCATCACAGGAATAAATTACATTTTAAAATATATTCTAATATAAAACACTTATTTTAAATTGTAATAATATTTCACAATATTACTGTTTTTACTGCATTTTTGAGCGAATAAATGCAGCCTTGGTGTCCTGAATATTAAAGTAAAATTTTAGTATGATATCATGCATTTCTCATAAAAATTAAAGACCTAATAATTAGTTTAATTAATTTATTTTTTATTTATTCTGTTACCAAATGTCAGCATTTAACGTTTTATATATTTATTTTTTTAAATTCTGCTTAGGAAATTTATGTTTAACACCTGACAAGCTAATATTCAAATGATTTTTAATACATTTTTGTATATTACATAGCCTCTTAGTAGCTTCTGCTGTTACAAAAGTCTCTTCTGCATTTTTAAAAAAATATGAATACATATGAATTAATTTGTGTGCAATGCAAAATAATTTTACAAATATTTTTTTGTGTATTATTATTATAAATATAATTTACTATGCAAAATCAAGTATTAAACTCATCTATAAAGTTTTAGAAATAATCTAAAATACAAAAAAATGCAAATCTAAATGTTTTCATTTCATTGATTTTTAATCTATTATTCTTATTAAAAAAAGGTCATTTAATATATTGACCTTATCGAAATCCACTATTATAGGATTCTCTCTCCTGTCCAGAGGCAATAACAGGGAAATTTCCTCTACCTATGATCTCAAATCTATTATTGATCCATAAATTTGAAAAAATAAGTCTTGAGAGATGCTTTTATTATCTTTGTGAGCTAAAACAATCATCTAAAGATGAACCAATAATCACAATGCTTCAGAACAAATAGATGCCTGAATGACTCTGATACTCTAGAGAAGCAATTTTCCTGCTTTATCAAAATGTCTATCAATGTAGTGATGATGGTATTATAGTTGCTAATCCATATGGCGTCAAGATTGGATCTCTATGGTAATTATGTCTGCTTTGATTTCAGCTTTGCATTGAGAAAGACAGGCTGAACTGCCGTACTGTTCTGGGGTCAGAAAAAAAAATAGTTGTTTGAATATGTGCTTAACTTGGAATTTAATCTTTAATGCTTTGATTTCAGTAATTGCATTTCACAGCATGACAGATGTTATAACTGCCCCTCGAACTGCTCTGTGACCACATTTCCGTATCGCCATAACAAGCAAGGACTCAGAGAGAAAGCGTATTAGTCACAGTTTATAGAGAACCAAGGAGCATTTATTTCTGGGAGGCATTTATAAATGGGATGATGAATCCAATAGGTCAACCTTTCATCCGGGGCTATTTATTTAGCATGTGCAATCCAGTTATTTAAAGGTATTTCATAATGAAGTTTTTAGCAAGGATGCATTAAAATTGGTCAAAAGTGACAGTAAAGACATTTCAACTAGCAATTTTGGGCTTCCACAAAAATATTAAGTTGCACAACTGATTTTAACATTGATAATAAAAAGAAATGTTATTTGAGCATCGAATCAGCATATTAGAATCATTTCTGAAGGATCATGTAACACTGAAGACTGGAGTAATGATGCTGAAAATTCAGCTTTGCATCACAGGAATAAATTACATTTTAAAATATATTATAATATAAAACAGTTCTTTCAAATTATAATAATATTTCACAATATTACTGGTTTTACTGCATTTTTGAGCAAATAAATGCAGCCTTGATGTCGTGAATATCTGTGTTGTGAGTCAAGTATTTATAACCATTGTGTCTAGACTGCAAAGGAATGGTGAAAGATCACTTCCGCAGTCTTTAGATGGGCTTCTAATATCACGATCCAAGTCTGAGTTGGAAGGAAACCCAAGATTTATCCCCTGTCTTTCTGGACGGCTCCAACAATCACTCGTGTGTTCTAGTCCACTAATCTGTAATTACATTCAGTCGATGATGGTTTTACTGAGCACACGCTTATAAACAGGGCATTAGTTTTGATGTCTATCATATGCGTGTATGTGAAACAGATATAGAAGCGTGCATAGGTTATACTGGATGATTTATTACATCATTTAAACAGTTGTAGAAAGAGTTTCAATATCAGTTCCTAAAACTAAACTTTAGCTGAAGTTACTTGGCGTACCTTTTCCTTAATCTTGCAACTGCGTTTTGCAGCATTATTGAGATTTAATGCTTGCCTTCTGTCTCCATATATTTGTGAAATATTAAAGAGTTATTTATAACTCTCTAAGTATCACTGCACACAGTTTTGTCAAAAACATGAGTAACGGTATAAACATGTTAAAGTTTGGAGGGTTTATAGTCTTAAAAACTTGTTCGAAACCACTTGAAACGCCGAGGTGCTACTATAAGAGAAGCGTTCAGAAAGGAGATGCGAACTTTCCACAGTCTGTCAACTCTTAACAAAGCCATAAACCCTACTTAAAAAGCTTGTTCTCCTTCAAGCAGCATGTTTTGTTCGCAAAAACACTGGTTGTGGTGTTACTCGCAGAGAGGTTGCTGCTGTGCAACATGACACTTTGATATGCTGTATTACTGAGCAGATGTTGTTGTATTTGTGTGCAGGTTAAAGTGATGGTACGCGTGTGTCCTTCATCGCCCGCCAGCGCCGCAGAGTCCAGCTCGTTCCTGAAGGTCGATTCTCGTAAGAAGCAAGTGACCATCATGGATCCGACGGTTAATTCTCAGCAGAATCAAACTCAGAAACGCGCCAGCTCCAACCAGGTTCCTCCAAAGATGTTCGCATTTGATGCGGCCTTCTCCCATGATGCCTCTCAGGTGAGGAATTGGTGCTGGTTTTAAAGGGATACTTCTCTTTAAAATGGAAATTGTGTCTTCATTTCTTTACCCTTGAGTTTCTTTCTTCTACAAAAGATGTTTTGAAGAATGTTGGTGACCAAACAGTTTTTCATAGTATGGGGAAAAATACTTTGGAAGTCAGTGTCTACCATCAACTATTTGGTTACCGACATTCTTCCAAATATCTTCTGTCGTGTTCAACAGAAGAAAAAAACTCATACACGTTTGGAACAACTAGAGGGTGAGTAAATGATGACAACATTTTCATTTTTGGTTGAACTAAACCTTTAAAGCTAACCGTTGAAGGATTAGTTCACTTCCAGAATAAACATTTCCTGATAATTTGCTATCAAGATGTTCATGTCTTTCTTTCTTCAGTCGCAAAGAAATTACATTTTTTGAGAAACATTCCAGGATTTTTCTCCATATAGTGGATTTCAATGCTTCCGAAGGGGTTGAAGGTCCAAATTGCAGTTTCAATGCAATTTTAAAGGGCTCTACACGATCCCAGCCAAGGAATAAGAGTCTTATCTGGTGAAATGATCGATTTTTTTTTTTTTTTAAAGAAAAAATGTTTGTATATACTTTTTAACCACACATGCTTTTTACAAAATAAGGTAAAACAACAATGTTGGATGATTTTAAAGTTGAAGAAAAAGAGATGGTACACAGTACACAAGTACACAGATGAAAAACTAACTATGCATGACTCTCCAACGTGATTACATAATGCATGAAGACATGAATTGCAGAGATTGCAAAAGTAATTTGTGCTTAAAAGTTTATACGTTTTTATTATGTTTTTTAGAAAATGGCAGATTGTTTCGCTAGATAAGATCCTTATTCCTCAGCTGGGATCATGCAGAGCCCTTTGAAGCTGCATTGAAACTGCAATTTTGACATTCAACTTGAGTTAAATTATCAGGAAATTCATTCTGGAGGTGAACTAATCCTTTAAACATGCAGTGTGTAATTTCTGCCAATAGTGTCACCAAACGGAATTGCAAAAACAATTGTTTGATTGTACAAAGCAACAGCATGTTCTTAATGCAGGGACAGTCCCTTTGGAGCAGCCTGAGGTGCCTCACAGTGCTGATTAAGGTTAAAGGCAAAATGGCAGTTGCTTTTATGTCACCTCTCCTGGGATTTCAACATAAAAGGTTACCAACCCTGATCTTTAACCACAAAGCACAAAGCTGGGTAGTTGAGGAAACATGGACAGTCATTGCTGCTGTGCAGAAAATCTCTTGCACACAACAACAACAAAAAAAAAAAACAGATTTGTTTTAATGTCCAGTTAAAACAGCATCATTTAGCAAATATTTAAAGCAGCTTGGAAAGTGGAAAGATCTGCCATTGCAGTAAAACAAAATACACTTTTAGAAAACATTCTCTGAAAACAAGTTTTAATTTCTTATTCAGTGCTGCTTCTCAGGAAAATGTATCTTGTTTCTAATTATTTTACCAGGGTTCATACATGGTGCTTAATGTACTTGAAGCAGTATTACTTGAAGAGGTACTTGAAAAGTGGTTGAATTACTGAAAGACAATGTATCTATGAAATAAGTGTTTAATTTTGTCAATAAGCACGTATCTTTTCATGCAAAAACTGTGCAGTTTGAAAAACATACCTTTTTCACTTATTACAATTTATGTCAGAAAAAAACAAATCTGAGCAAATAGTACTGAAGTGTCGCATAAACATGAATGAAGATGCAAAAAGAGGAACAGATGAACCAAATCAATTGAGTCATTTATTCTGGAACCGGTCTGATTGGTTCAAGCTCATGACTTTGATTGCTCATTTCAAGCGATTCACTAAAAAAAAAACAAATCAAATTAAAAGAGCCATTCATTTTGAATGGCGAATTTCGACATCGATTTTAAAAAGCACATAGTGATGGGTGAGCTTTTTAAAATGCAGAATCAGTCAAACCAAAGTGAGATCTCTGATTGAAGTCCTTAAAAATCAAAAAAGTAGTGCTTGAAAAGTCCTTGAAAGTCCTGGAATTTATTTTATGGAATTTAATCTGTATGAACCCTGTTTTACTGAAAACAAATCAGAAAGGCTAATTGAAGCCCTTATTGCAGTTTAAGTCATGTGATTTCAGTTATTTTTGCAGGGCGTGAATTTGGCTGTTGTTTTCTTTGCAGGCAGAGGTTTGTGCAGGAACTGTGGCTGAGGTCATCCAATCTGTGGTCAATGGTGCAGACGGCTGTGTATTTTGCTTTGGACACTCCAAACTAGGTAAGAGACAAACCGCTGTAACCAAATATGTTTATGTATATGGGGTCAGAAAGATTAATGTCTCTAATATATCAGCCCATCACAAAGCAAAGTGCTTCAATTGCCCTAAACTAACACCTTGTAAGTGGGACATTTTTCTTGCCTTCGTAATGAACGTCAGAATGTCATACTGTAATGTTTCTATCTCCATCTCTCAGATGTGTTTTATGTTCAGTAAATAACCATCCTCCCCCATCCTCAGCCGTTCACATCCTGTGAATTAGATGGAATTAGTTTCATAGCACGCATGGCGGACTACAAGATGATCTCACCCTGTTTTGCCATCATTGTCCATTGTTGTTTCTGGAAGATTAGTGTAAAATTTAACCAGCCGTTTGCTCAGAAAACAATGGAAAAATGCCACTGTGGTTGCTGGTCAGTGATTAGATGACAGCGTGTAATGCCTCAGATGCCTCGTTTCCATTAACCTTTACTTGAAAACCAAAGACTGGCTCATGCATCATTGGAAAAGCATTCTACGGTGATTTCATTGGTCAGCCGCGCACAGCTAATTAACTAGCCATAATAACCCGGAGACTGGCCTGTTAGTG
This sequence comes from Labeo rohita, assembly GCF_022985175.1. Taxonomy (NCBI): domain Eukaryota; kingdom Metazoa; phylum Chordata; class Actinopteri; order Cypriniformes; family Cyprinidae; genus Labeo; species Labeo rohita. The sequence continues at coordinate 7,169,192 of NC_066885.1, forward strand.
CTTTGGAAGTAATTACCTTGGACATCGGGCATGAAAAAGTGATTGTACAAAAGAAGAAACAAAAGAATCACGGTGAACTTGAGCAGTACTCAACCCATGGTGCATGAATAAGTGCAGTCTTTTGAGATTTATCAGGAATGAATGCAGAGATTTGTTTTTGACCTTCAAGTCAACTAGAGAGCGAAATATTAATTATACATAATACATCCTGACCTCTAGATCCTGTATGTCATGCTGGTCGTGAGGATCCACACAGGCTGTATGGTGAATATTAAAGTACTCTAGCAGTGTTGTGGAATGAAGCTTTATCTCCTGTCCTGAAACTGCTTGATCAGCCCAGAGGCTTATTTATGCTTTATTGCAATAAGTCAGAAACCATAAAATTGAAGGACAAGTTGAAGCCTATAATGGATTTGTGTGTGTAAAAATTTTTAAGAGAGATGCTGTAGTAATCGAATCTCATGAGCTCTGCCTTCCCATCGTGCCACTCTGCATCCAGTCTGATTGAATTACTGACTCTCAGTTCATCTGCGACGGAGCATCCATCTTATTTTCCGCCTGGAAGTAAAAGGCTAGCGACTTTAATTGATGTGAAGGACCATTTTCAACAGAGCATGTTTGATATGTTACAGTCTGGACATAAAATAAATAATAAAATAAAAAATGAAGATGCATTAAAAAATAAGAATAAATAAATATAATAAAAAAGTACATGCATTCTAAACACATTTAATTAAATGTTATTATTTGTCTTGCAATTCTGATTTTTTTCTCGGAATTGCAAGTTCGTATCTCGCAATTCTGACTTTTTCTCGGGATTACAATTTTGTGTCTCGCAATTCTGACTTTTTCTCGGAATTTTTCTCGGAATTATCTTTTTTTTTTTTATACTTTTATACTTTATACCTTTACCTGTATAACTCGCAATTATGAGTTTATATCACAATTCTGACTTAATTCTCAGAATTGTGAGATTCTGAAAAAAAGTGAGAATTGCGCAATTTCCAATTGGGAGAAAAAGAATTGTGAGATTAAAAAGTCGCAAATACCTTTTTTAAAATTTTTATTCAGTGGCGGAAATGGGCTTCCATAGTAATAAAGTGTTATTGCTGTGGACAAAAACTAAAACCTACTGAAAATAAATGAACCATTTTGGTTTTATTCTTGTTCACTGAAATGTAGCTAAAATAAAAAAATTAAATATTAGATGAAAATTCCAAATGTAATTAAATGTAATTGTGCAAACGGCTAATCATGATTAATTTCATCCAAAATAAAAGTTTGTTTACATAATATATGTGTGAGTACTGTGCATATTTATTATGTACTGTATATATAAACACACACACTTTCATGTATATTTTAAAGAAAATGTGTTATATTTATATATATAATATGTATGTATTTGTATGTATATATAATTTAAATTATATGTAAATATAAATATAAATATAGACAAATATTTTTTAAATGTATACACATGTATGTGCATATATTTACATATACATAATAAATATACACTGTACTCATATTATATAAACACAAACTTTTATTTTGTATGCGATTAATCTTTTGACAGCCCTAAAGTGATAGTAAAACACAACTGGGAGGGAAAAAATGGAATGAACTATATTGCAAATTAGAACATAAGTGTATATTGACAAGCTAAGACAAGTCTGTCCAGTTTTTCCATTTGCAGCTCCCTTGTGAAATCAATAAACCACCAGAAGTGTTTAAATATTAGACTTAAAATCTGAAAGTATAAAAATCAGCCCCCTGTGTGTCATATTAAATCATGAATAATGATAATCTGCTGCATCTTCACCACTGCAGGATTGGCTTATGAACTATTGTGAAGTTTGACTCGCTGCGAACCGTGCAAAATGAGCGCATTTGTCCTATTTGAGCAGATATCATCTCTGATTCCTGTTTCTGTTTTCCGTTTCCCACCCAAACTAGAGGAATCCATCTTTTGAAGTTCAATCTGGTCTGAATGTGTGCTGTGACATATGGCTTTGTTTAGTGGCCCCTTTCATGTCAACAGCGGGGGTATTTATGCAAGTGACTGTGTTTGAGGGCAGTGTCCAGAAATGAATCCAGGGATGCTGCCAATCAACAGGCTGTTGTTCCGGTTCTGGTCCTGCGGGTGAACCTACGTTTAATGCCCAGTGCTGCCCACACGGCGTATGTGCTTACTCAACCACACCAAGACATATGGCAAATGTCAGCAGACTGTCAAACCAAGGGCTTTTGCTGGAAATAAAAACCCATTTAGGGCAGACATAACATACTTGTGATTAGGCACGGTACATTTTCCAACTATATTTCTAAGGGTGATTATGCTAATCTTGTCAGTTTTCCAGCTTTAATGGATTTTTAATTGTATTGGAATATGTTTGTCTAGCGCATGTGTGACATCTGTCACTGTGGTTTATGCCAGAGTGCTGGTCTGCAAGCTAAATATCATATTAGAAAGTGTGAAATAGACCACACGTATTGGCGTAATGCACTTGAGGCCAAATAGACACTGTGGCTTTTAGCACCTAACACATTTTGACTCTACCGTTCCACTCTATGCTTTTGAAAGGCCTGCCAGTCATCCATAATGCAAGAGATGTGATTGTGTTCAAAGCAACCCATCGTCAGCTTGATTTTTGGTTTCGTCGCAGGCAAATCCTACACTATGATCGGCAAGGACGACTCCATGCAGAGTTTAGGGATCATCCCGTGTGCCATCTCCTGGCTCTTCAAACTGATCAATGAGTGCAAGGAAAAGACAGGCGCACGTTTCTCCGTACGCGTGTCGGCTGTGGAGGTCTGGGGAAAAGACGAGAACCTGAAAGATCTGTTGTCGGAGGTGGCGACAGGCAGTCTGCAGGACGGTCAGTCTCCAGGGGTCTACCTCTGCGAGGACCCCATCTGTGGGATGCAGGTATAACAGTTGTTCAAATTTCTTGAGTTACACAGTATATGGTTGAGTAAGGGGTTATAATCAGCGGTGCCACATAAAGATGCGCTGAGTAAAGTTCAAACTGCTCATTTGTGCACTGACACATTTGACAGCTGTTAATCACCTTTTAAGATCAACAAACTGTAATACTGTGTAAGATTTTTATTCAAACCGAAAGCATAACTCTAGTTATGCGCTACCAGTTTCAGAGCAAATATGTAAAACTGTGACATTTCATTGACTATAAAATGTAGAGGTAAATGCAGCAAGGCATATGCTTGCCAGCAACCCGCCAAAATAAAATTTTAAGTTTGAAAATTCATATTAAAAAATAAAAAATTAAAATGTAATTAGCTTTTGTATATTTTAAGTGTACTATAAAATAATAGAATTTTTAGTTAATACTTGTTTTATTTTAAAATATAATAGTATTGTCAAAATTTCTTTATTATTTTCTTTTTTAAAACATGCAAAAATAAAAAAAATGCTATAATACTATTACTATTATTAATTATTAGAATTTTATAGTTACATACAATGGGTTACATTATGTGCAGTGTGCTTTCATGAGAACCAGACTGAAACACTTACAATATTGTGAAAAATCTCTAATTTCAACAATTTCATTATGATGTAAATAAGTAACATTAAAGGTAATGTGTGTAGTTTGTACAATGTTTAAATTTCTATCTGATCTTAATATGCAACTATAAATTAGCCTTTTTGATTTACGTAGAAAATGTACAGACTGTGGCACTATTAAAAAAAAACAAAAATAAAAAAGCAATGTTGTCTCAACCAGTGCTGTGGGTTTGAGGCTGGTGTTATTTTAGTATTATTTAAATACTAGTGTAGTATAAATTGAACTAGCTGTTATTTTTATATTTTCTGTTTTCACTTTAATTTTAGTTTAAGTTTTAATAATTGTATTTATTATTTATTTATTTATTTATTAACATTTTTACATGGCTTTCATTAATTTTAGTACTAAATTTTATTTTATTCAATTTTTTTATTTATTTATTTATTTATTTATTTATTTTCCCCCGAAAGTGATGTTTAATTCAGATTTAGTTAACAATAACAACACTGTATAGGGCAGGACTTTCTGTTTGCCTGACCAATGGTAGACAGGGAAAGTGTTTTGACACCTGTTTAATAACTAGTTAAACAATAAACACTAAGACTTCTAGATCCGTTTTGACATGATGCCAAAAATTCATGTTTTTTCATTGCTGATTCTCTCTGAAATAGTAACATAATTAATTTGAAAAAAAAAAAAAAGTTTAACAATATTGTTACAATTTTTTTGCTTTATTCTGGGAATACCCCCAGTGTTTAAAATAACAAGCTTGGTGATCAACTTCCAATAAAGATGCCATTGTTGGGTAAAATGCTAATACATGATGAGAGGATTAGTCGAGCAGAGACAACCCCTGTCTCTGTAATCCTCAGACATGTGCACTAATCTCATCTTGGACTGATACCTCACAGCAATGGATTGTAATGCCATCACTTCTCCTGTTCCTATGACAAGTCAGCCTTATCACACAGAGCCGGATTCAGACGTGAGACCCAAGGCTCTGCTGACATGATTATTGCCAAATAACAAACACAGGAATTTCGTTTTAGATATTAAGACGTAGCTGAACTGACAGCATTCAATGCTTTCTTTTTTTTTCTGTAGTATTGTTAATAGTGGTCGACCAATATAGAGTTTTTTGGTAGCTGGTGCCAATATCTTAAAGAACAAGGTGGCAGATAGCCGATATATCACTCCTTTTTATATTTATAAAATAAATATAAAAATAATCTATATTAAATAAATATAAAATAAATATATATTTATAAAATAAATATAAAAAAATGCAAAATGTTATATTATATAAAATGTTTGAATATATATATATATTTTAAACATTTTATATAATATAACATTTTAACATTTTTTTATATTTATTTTATATATTTACTAAATTTAAAAAAATGTATAATTCTATCTGTCTATAAAATGAAAATGAAAAAAAGAAAAAAAGAAACACTTTAATTTATTTAAATATTTTTATATTTACTTTATATATTTACTTAATTAGAAATAATTGATCGAAAAATAAAAATAGAAAAAAATGAAAAATAAAAAAACCTAAAACAAAAAAATAATTTGAACTTGATAAAATGTAAATCTGTAAACAAAAAAAAAAAAAAAAAAAAAACAAGAAAAGATAGATACTTTTGATAGAAACTTAATCTTATATTTTTTACAGTCAGACGTCAGAAGTCAGTGTTGTTTCTCAAAACAAATGTTCTTTTAGACAAAACCATGCAATAAAATTCACATTTGCTTCCTTTGTCTTTTTACACAGTTACAGAATCAGAGCGAGTTGCGCGCTCCTACGGCTGAGAAGGCCGCTTTCTTTTTGGATGCTGCCATTGCTGCACGTTACAGCAGTAAACCAGACTACGATGAAGAGGAGCACCGTAACTCTCACATGCTCTTCACCCTGCACATCTACCAGTATCGAATGGAAAAGACTGGCAAGGGTGGAAGTGAGTATCATTATGGGTTAGATGTATTTGCAGAAGAGATTGAACATGAACGAGAGCTAGTCTTATCAGCAGTATCTGTTCTCTATCACGGTTAATTTCGAACTTTCTCACTATACTTCCAAATGTTGCCTGTGTGGTTTATAAATAGTCTATTGCTGATAATCTTAGAGAGGGGTGTGATAACAGGCAGAAAAAAACTGCCATTGTTAATGTGAGATGTACAATCTGATCTAAAAGCTGTCATGCTAAAACTAGCTATTTCTAGAGAACAGTGCTAATTTCTCTTATCGCACAAAATGTTCTGTTTGGCACAAGCGAGTCCTGCCTTTTTCCTAGAGTGAATAGAAAGTAAAACCAGATGTGTTAGCATGGAGTTTTAGGGTATTTGAGAAACTCGAATTACCTCCGAACTGTGTATAATGAAGCTAGTGTAAGCAGAGTCATGAAATCCACTCAGGATATTTCCATGGCGCAAGTTAACTTATATAATAGAAACACATAGAGATACAATGTCACCGTTTGAATTATAGGTTCATTAACCTCAGCGTTTTCACTAAGAAGTTCAATTTATCTCTATTAGTCTACCATTAAGTTACAATAACACTTCATTATAGTATTAGATGCTCATCATGAGGCTTTTGACACTGTTTATACCTTTTAAAGTTACTTTACATTCTATTGCTTTTCCAGTTTCATACTTTAAGTAGCTATTTAAATATCTTAAGAAATTATAGAAATTACTTTTATTTAGCAAAGGATGCTTTAAATCGATCAAAAGTGATTTTTAATGTTACAAAAGATTTCAAATAAATGCTGTTCTTCTGAACTTTCTATTCACCAAAGAAACCTGTAAAAATTCTACTCTGCTGTTTTCAACATAATAATAAAAATATTTTTTTTAACCAGCAAATCAGAATATTAGAATGATTTCTGAAGGATCAAGTGACTGAGTAATGATGCTAAAAATTCAGCTTTTAAATCAAAGGAATAAAATACATTTTAAAATATTTTCAAAGAGAAAACAATTGTTTTAAATAGTAAAAATATTTTGAAATTTTATTCTTTTTGCTTTACTTCAGATCAAATAAAAGCAGGCCTGGTGAGCAGAAGAGACTTTAAAAAACATTAAAAATCTTACTGCCCTAAAACGTTTGACTGGTAGTGTGTATCATATGTTATAAACAAGGTTAGAAACTCCTATTAGAGTTTAGTTGTTAAATCTGACTCTCCGGTTGTTTTGTTTAGTGTCAGGAGGCAGGAGCCGACTGCACCTCATCGATCTAGGCAGCTGTGTTAAGGTTTTAAGCAAGACCCGTGACAGCACTACAGGACTCTGCCTCTCTCTGTCCGCCCTGGGGAACGTCATATTGGCTTTAGTCAACGGCAGCAAGCACATCCCTTACAAGTAAGACTTTTACCTTTCACTTTGCTCATATCATATGATTTAAGTCAAAACACACTGGGTTAGACTTTCCAGTCTCAGACAGATATGTTGTAACCTTAACGACAAGATAACGATTATACTGTTATGGGTGTAGTCATTCACCACTCGCTAAGCTTATTAAAGATGCAACATGTTTAGCCTTCATATCTCTACTGCTGTTAATTCTTCTCAAACACACCTCATATGAATAATATATACAAACTGACATTTCCAGCCTTTGATGTGAGCAATTATTAGTGGATTCTAATGCAACGTTGAATCTGCAGAGAGAATGTAACCTTTATCGCTCCTCAGGGGTAATAGCTAAGTGAATTAGCTCGAGCAACACAGCTATAGAGACAGATGCAGTTTCACATTCACTGGGATTCATCGCACAGACCATTTCTTTGCAACTGCTGTTTTATTTCTTTAAGCAGCGTGTTAATTTCCGTTAAACAGACAGTTTTGAGAAGGTCCCGTGCATCTTCCAACAGCTTTTTTCTAAAAATTTGCAGCGCTTCCATTTAGCCCCCTCAAGGCACGTTTGCATTTTTATGCCATGGCTCTCTAATTTAATCATGGCGAATTTACATTGCAAAGCATCATGGGGTTTAAGGCTGGAAACGCAACAGCTCTGGAGAGCTGAGATATAATTAGGGTTTATAGCCTTTTAGGAGAAATGCAACATTTGCACAAGATAAATTTAATTAATATGCATGTATCATTAATGAATATAAATCTACGCAAATCACTAATTTCAGGTAGTGATTTAATTAGAGCTAAATAATATTTTAGCTGCCTTTTATTTCTCTAATTGAATGACTTAACCTCTCTGATTTAATGTCAAATGTAAGATATTGTTCAATTATTGACTGACACATTATTAATCCACTTCATGACATTAGTAGTAATAACCAGAAACCATTTATATGTGTAGCATTATAAGTGTTTACATATTTTGCCAAAGGGTGAATGTTATTTAATGGCATATCTCAGATAACTTTATTTTTGTTACATCATGGTTAGTAAATTATGCATTCATACTGTAATTTGTGTTTTAGGTTTGTGATCACTCACTAATAACCATTTAAGATTGACTACACCCTTCACCAACCATTTTTATCATCGTCCGACAATAAACAAATTAGCAAAGAGTATCTCTGTAATCACATGTGACAATGTTTTGGCTTCAAATTCTTGTATAGGTCAGTTACATGTGCATATCGTAATGGTAGCTGACTCATCCTTGAAAAGCAGCTTTATATGTCACCTCTAATGGTTGCCATGGGGAAGGCAGACAGAACAGGAAATGCCAATCCAAGTCTCTCTTTCTCTTTCTCTGTAAAAAGAGACTGTCTGGCAGCCAAGGTTTTTTTGAATCAGGGTCAGCTAATGAAATGCCCGAAAGGGTCTATCCATTCTTATTATTAAAGAGGGTTACATTACACGATTAGACTGTTTGCTAGAAGTGGTGCAGGTATGCGTTATTGAAAAGAAGCTATTATTCCAAAAGCCTTGATTTTTGAATGCATCTGGAATTTTCCAAATACATTTTATTTTGAAAGGGTTAACTCATTTTACAAATCACGTATCTTCACTTTTAATCATTTAGTTATACATCACAGTCTTTTTGCCAGCTAATGCTCTTGCATTTTTTTGTTTATAGAGATAGCAAGCTAACCATGCTGCTACGAGAGTCCTTGGGAAACATGAATTGTCGCACCACCATGATAGCCCACATTTCCTCGTCCCCCAACAACTTTTCAGAGACGCTTTCCACCCTTCAGATCGCCTCTCGTGTTCTTAGGCTGAAGAAGAAGAAGGCTAAAGTAAGCGTGGTATGACCCTGTCCATCATTTTATTGAATTTCTTTTAGCACTGAGAGATTCATCATTGTATGTTTATTTGTTTAAAATGCTGCATTTTTTTTCTTTTGTAGCAATACACATCCAGTTCCTCTGGTGGTGAGAGCTCATGTGAGGAAGGAAGAATGCGTCGCCCAACACAGCTAAGAACGATTCATTCTAGAAATGTTGTTGATTCAGAGATGCCCCTGCTACACCTCTCCAGTGACCCTGAAGACTATTCCAGCAGCGAACAGTCATGTGACACAGTTATCTACGTTGGTCCAAATGGCTCAGCCCTCTCAGACAAAGAGTTAACAGACAACGAAGGTCCTCCAGAGTTTGTTCCTATCATCCCATCCCTACATAAAAATAAAGCAGATCTTAGTAAGGCTTGTTTGACATCACAACCATCTCAACAGGTTGTAGCCCCACTTGTTCAAGCCTCTGTTCAGTCTGTTCAACCTTTGCAGACTGTTCATCCCCAGCCACTTCCGCCTTTGCCAGAGGAAGGTGCTGAGCCAGGTAAAAAGGAGAAAGATTGTCTTAAGTGCAACACTTTTGCAGAGCTCCAAGAGAGGCTGGACTGCATTGATGGAAGAGAAGAGGTTACAAAATTCCCATTTGAGGAAGTCCCTGCCAATAGAGCTGCCAAATTTGAGCCTGGCAATGGTCAAGTTGTTAAAGGTAGTCAGCAATCCAGTTCTCCCAAGAGGATCTCTGACCAGCAACTGGAGGAGATCCGTGAGGTGGTTGAGGAAGCAGAGATTGCTCAGTCGATTATTGAAAGCTTGACACAGTCTTCAACAGGACTCTCCAGCAGCAGAAGTGTGACTGGAAGCAGTGGTATTGGGCAACTAACTCCTCTTCACAGAGCCAAGAGCTCTAGTTTACATGACAGCAGAGAATCCATCAGTGGTGGGAGCAGCAGTGAGAGTAAGTCTCGTCCTATGGGCTCCCCACGGTTGGGCATTGCCAGTCTTACTAAAACCTCAGAGTACAAACCACCATCCTCTCCCTCTCAACGCTGCAAAGTGTACACCCAGAAAGGAGTAATGCCTGGCACGCCACCTCACTCCTCACATAATCTCAATAAAGACTCTAGAAAATCATCTACAGAGTCTTTGCTTAATCCCGAATCCAGAACCTCTCCAGTGGGGATGAGCCCACAGGTCCTAAAAAGATCTTCATCAACAAATAGCCTTGGATCAGCTGAGACACTGTGTGATGATGTTCCACAGCTGCCTTTGGACAGTAAGAAAAATGCGAAGGATGCAACAGCGACAGTTACACTGGAGCATCCTTTGGAACCCAATGGAGAAGATGAACTGGTGTTCACCCTAGTGGAAAAACTGACAATTAGTGGGGTGATGGAAAATGGCAGACCAACAAGTATTATCAGCTTTAACAGTGACTGTTCGGTGCAGGCCATGGCATCAGGTTCAAGGCCTGTTAGTATCATTAGCAGCATGAGTGAAGACCTAGAACATTACACCACTGCTCCCTGCACTACCACTGCCACTATCTCACAAGTCAACATTGCTAGATTCCTGCCTCTCAGCAAGATAGAAGGGGACACGCAGGCTAGCCGTCGTTCCTCAATCAGCTCATGGCTGAGTGAAATGAGTGCTGGCAGTGATGGTGACCAGTCATGTCATAGCTTTGTTGCCCAACAGTGCTTTGGACAGGGTGAGGCAATAGCTGAAGACAGGCTTTTAGAAATTCAAGAAGAAGGAGATATAGACACTGAGTCAACTGACCAAAAGAACTCAGACAAAGATAATGATTGTAACAAAACTGAAGTGAATGATAAAACCACAGCTAAACACCAACTAGACAAGCTGTCCTCAACCTCAAGTGGCTATGTTCCTTTTAAGACCAATATGACAACTCACCCATGTGCTGCTGTTAAGCCACTGGTTGTGCAGGACTTGCAAACCAAGTCTGCTCCAGTCAAAGATCCCAAATCCCCACCTGTTCCAATCTCAAGTGAGATCAATTTTGACGACCCTTGGATGAAAAGAGAGGGATGTGAAGAGACGAAGCCTTTGGAAATTGTCTGTGATGCCAAGTCCGAGAAGAGAACATCTGAATCTGTTAAAAGGAAATGGCAAGTTGACAAGCACAACTCGAGTGAAGCAGCATGTTCCCCTGATTCCATGAACCGGGTGGTGGATGGCTGCGAGATGATCTTTAATGCATCCGAAAGCATAACTCAAGTGTACTCTGCAGACATTCTCAGGACGGGTAGTCTCCCTCGTGCATGGCATCGGTTGAACAAGCAGGATGATCTGGAAGACACCACATACCGTTACATGAGTGGAGAGTATAAAAGCCTTGGGGTTACAACCTCCACTCCCTGCAGTCCAAGAGCCACACTTGAAAGAAGAAGTTCAGTGGGGAGGCAAGGTATCTTTGCCCGTCAGAAAGGAATCCCACCATTGCCACCTGTAAGGAAGTCTAGCCTTGACCAGAGGAATCGAGCAAGTCCACAGCATAATCCTGGAAATTCTCAGCATCTGTCTTTCCTTGGAAGCACACCTGAAGACCTGGGCGGTAAACATAAAGGACCAAATGTAGAGAGCAGCAGACTCTTCAGTGCCAAACTTGAGCAGTTGGCAAACAGGACCAATTCCTTAGGACGGTCCCATGGGGCACATTATGACTGTCATTCTTTAGAGAGGGCAGAGAGTCTGACCTCTCTGGGCTCTAAAGGAGCAGTTACAAAGGACAGTACAATGCCAAGGACAGGTAGGAGCATCACTCGTGGTTTGCTCTCATCACCCACCAACGGACCAAATGGCAACAATAATGCACCACAATCACCCAAAGCAAGTCAATCCAAAATCTCTGCAGTAAGCAAACTCCTTATGGCAAGTCCCAAAGCTCGAAGCTTATCGACCTCTAGCACTAAGACCCTAAGTTTCTCCACCAAGTCCCTCCCGCAGTCAGTAAACCGAAGCTCAAGTTTGCCTCCCAACGGAAAGAACCAAAACCAAAATTCATGGTCAACCCAGTCCCTAAGTCGCAGCCGGGGGACAGGGTTAGCTTCTAAGCTACCTTTAAGAGCAGTCAACGGACGAATCTCTGAGCTCCTACAAGGTAGCGCCAGCACTCGTGCTGCCCAAGGACGAGGGGCTTCAGACACAGAAGAGAGAGGAGCAGCAGCAGTCCAAGGAGAAGAAAGGCCAGTGGTCCATACTTTGCCCTCACCTTACAGTAAGATCACCGCCCCAAGAAGGCCTCACCGTTGCAGTAGCGGACACGCCAGTGATAACAGCAGTGTGCTCAGCGGAGAGCTTCCTCCAGCCATGGGAAAGACTGCTTTGTTCTACCACAGTGGTGGCAGCAGTGGCTATGAGAGTATGATACGAGACAGTGAGGCCACAGGAAGCACATCGTCTGCTCAGGACTCAATGAGTGAAAACAGCAGTTCTGTCAGCGGTCGCAGGAGCCTCAAGAACTCAAAGAAAAGAAGTAATACAGGTAAGCAAATATAATTTCTGAAAGATTGTAAACCTTCTTCACTCAAAATTTGAAGGAATATTAGCTGTAGGTATACCACTGTTCTACTAACATGTTTGACAAAATATCTAAGGCATTTCAACAAACCTTTATTTAGTGGGAAACACAGTGAACAAAATTAGAGAACAGTAATCACTGTAGCACAAAAGAATATTTTGGAGTGCTACAGCTGTCAGAAATTAGTAGGAAGTGTAGAGGCTCTTGCTTTGAATGACTTCCGCACATCTGTGGCTGCAGGACAGTAGTTTCTCAGACTGTGCTGGTGTTATCCTGGTCCGCTCTTCTTCCAATCTCTTCCATAATTTGGTAACTGTAGTGGGTTTCTTAGCCATAACTTAGATCAGGACTCTGGCCTGGCCATTTCATTATTTCAGTGTTCTTGGCTTGAAGGAACTGCTTTGCAGTGTGAAGGGGGCATTGTCTTGCATGAAAATTGTAGGGTGATTGGGAGATGCTTGCAGGGAATAAACCGCATGTTGCTGAAGGAGGTTCTGATAAACATTTGCATTCACCCTGCCATGTAGCTATATAAGAGGCCCAACTCCTGCTGCAGAAAACATTCCAAAACCATGACACTTCCTCCTCCACCTTTCACTGACTTCTTTACGCATTTGGCCTTCAATCTTTCCTCAGTTTGACGCCAAACAAAATGTTTCCAAATAAACTGAACTTGGTCTTGTCACTGAAGTGAACTTTTGGCCAGTTCACCTCTGTCCACACATACATACTCCAACATACTTGGTCACTGCAGGGAGTGCTTTTAGTATGACTTCTCTTAAACATGCAGAGACAGATCCTTACCCTGATCATTGCCGAACTGGCAAGCAATTCCAGCTGCAGTGTTGAACCAATTCCCCACTGAGAGTCTCTGCATTATCCTATCTTTCCATGCATTTGTCTTACATGGACAACCAGCCTTTTTGGGGGACTGAAAATTAGATGAATTAGTATCATTGTAAACCTGCAGTATTCGAGAAATCACAGATTTGGAATGACCAAGAGTTTCAGACACTATAGAGTGGCCCGTCATCTTGCAATCTCATTGAAAATTAGAGGAATGCTGCCAGTTAAATAGGTGCCAGAATTCAAAACTTGGAGTATCTATAAGTGTTCACTAATTAGGGGGCAATTGTGCCCTAATGGTTAGAGAGTCTAACTTGTAATCTGAAGGTTGTGGGTCTCAGGTCCGGCAGGGACCTGACTGAGGTGAGACCCTTGAGCAAAGCACTGAACCCCCAACTGCTCCCTGGGTGCCGCAGCAATATGGCGGCCTACTGTTTCGGGTGTGTGAGCATGGTGTGTGTGTGTGCACTTAGATGAGTTAAATGCAAATTAAATTCTGAGTATAATTGAATATAATTAACTTTTTTACTTAATGATATTTGAGTTCTTTTTCAAATATCTCATTTAAGTTTTTTATACTGTGCCTAAGAATACAATTCATTTATGAAATGTGCTTAAAAACTGCCCTTCCACTCCTGTTATGATACCTTTAAATTTAAAGTAGTGACCTTGAAATGAAAATTATAGGTTATACTCTAACACCCTACTTCACCCTAGACGGGGCTTATCATATGTGTGTGTATATATATATATATATATATATATATATATATATACACACACACACAAATATTTATTTATTTTTTTTACTTTTATGTGTATAGTCTGCTTCTGAAGTCTGGCAAGCGTATTCAATGGCTCATCATGGAACCCATCTGCATTTCAACAATACAAAGATCTCAGCACAATTTATGTAATCCCAAATGAACTGTGCTCAAGAAAATTTATTGTACTACGAAGCTGTCAGGACTCATTCCAGATTATAGTTGGAAGCAACAAAACTTTTTAAACAGCTCTACTCCCCTGTACATGCTTGGATGATCTGTTATGATACCGACTGATAGCAGTTGCCAAACGTATCTGTGGGTGGTCTTTCAATATTTAGTGCTGCCTAAATTCCTGAATACACACCTCCTCTCCCGTTTCCTCAGGCAAAGAATTTCACTCTATTTCTCGCCACCGCAAATCTTTGCATGGTGGGAAAACTGAAAATTTAAATCCTGGCTCTGGAACAACACACACAAAAGCTAGACCAGTACACGTTAAACCGCAAATAAACATAGTATTGTAATCAGGCTGCGAATACCTTATTTGAAAAGGTCTTTGCAAAGATATAAAAGCATAACCACAGTTTTACATCACAATTTACATCAACCGCCAACCGCCAACGTTCTCCTGAATTCAGAGCACTCTCTCTCTCCGAGACTAAAAGGTTGACCTTTTTGGTGCTGTTTCCAGACCAAATGACAAGCTGAAACACATTAATATTACCTTGTTCCTTGGATCCAAATCAGATAACTTATCAGCAGACCTGGAACTGTCAATTTCTATGCAAATCGGGAAACCACTTCTGGCAAATTCATCATTGTAGACTTCGTTCCTCCAGAGTGGTCAGATAAGATACTGTCCTGCTATTATCTCACTGCTTTTTTTTCATTACACGGCTGCATCGAATTGCTAGGAGTGCAGCTCTATGTAGGTTAAACTTTGGCTTAGCATTGTCACACACTTTGACGCTTCTTTGTGTTTTCGTTGTTTAATTACAAAACAACTCAACATTGATTTATTCCTAGGGTCCCAGAGACGCCGTCTAATCCCTAACCTCACCTTAGACACCTCCTCTCCCGTGAGAAAGCCGGTCATCAGTCCAGGGGTACGCTGGGTGGACGGTCCCCTCCGGCCCACCCAGAGAGGTTTAGCTGAACCTTTTGAGATTAAGGTTTATGAGATTGATGATGTTGAGCGTCTACAGAGGAGGCGAACCGTAGGCAACAAGGTAAGAGTGAGCAGTTGGAGAGTGTTTTTACAACAGTTCCCTTGACTGCGCTCTCATTTATTATTGTTGTGCCCTCAGGAAGTGGTATACTTTAGTGCCAAACTAAAGATTTTAGAGCATCGGCAACAGAGAATCTCAGAGGTGCGGGCCAAGTACGATTGGCTGAAGAAAGAACTGGAGCAAACTAAGCAACATCTAATGTTGGAGCCAGAGAAATGGACCACTGAATGTAAGTCATTGGCACACTTTGAGTTGATATCAATGTTACTGTTTCTAGAGCCCTATGAAATCCATTTTATTTTTAAAAATATCATTATTAAGGCTCTGTGAAATCTGTTTTATTTTTTAAAAACTGTTTTATTTATTTATTGCCGTTTTCCCCCAAATTCCATTTTATTTTTTTCCAAATTCTGATCCAAATTTTAATTTTTCTGCATTCCGTTTTTTTTCCCATTGTAATTTTTCTAGACTCTTTTAATGGTAAATTTAAAATATTAATAAAAAATCATAATTGGTCGGCGCCGATAGCCTTGTGGGCAGCATGCTGACATACAGCGCCTTTGCGCTACGGGCTTTACGTGTTCGAATCTTGACTCTGGGACCTTTTCCGATCCCGCCCCCCTCTCTCTCTCCCACTTCACTTCCTGTCATATCTGATCTGTCCTATACAATAAAGACAAAAATGCCCAAAAAATAAATCTTTTAAAAAAAAAATCATAATTGAATATTAATAAACAAGTCTAATTGAAATATGAAACTCGCACAATTTAACAGCAGTTTATTAAATGCTAAACAAAAATGAAATTTTTAAGGCCCTATGAAATCTTCCCCCCAGATTCTGTATAATTTTTCCCCATTATAATTTTTCTGGATTCTGTTTTTTTTTTTCTAGACTCTGTTTTAATGGTTACAATACAAATATTAATAAAAAAGCATGTCTAATTAATTGAAATCATGAAACTTAAACATTTAACAGCAGTTTATTAAAAGTTTAACAAAAATTACATTTTAAGGCCCTACGAAATCCTTTTTTTTTAATCAAATTCTGTTCTTTTTTTTTTTTTTTTTTTTTAATTTTTCTTGATTCCATTTTTCCATTTGAATTTTTCTAGACTCTGCATTAATGGTTAAATTAAAAACATGTATAAAAAAGCATGTCTAATTCATGAAACATACACAATTTAACAGAATTTTTAAAGTCCTATGAAATGTTTTTTTTTTTTTCCAAATTCTGTTTTTTTCATTTAAATTTTTTCTGGACTCTGTTTCATTGGTTAAATTAAAAATATTCATCAAAGGCATGTCTAATTATTTGAAATCGTGAAACATACACAATTTAACAGCAATTTATTAAAAGTTTAACAAAAATGAAATTTGTAAGGCCCTATTAAATCAGTTTTATTTTTTCTCAAATTCAATTTTTTTTTCTAAATTCCATTGTTTCAGTTTTAATTTTTCCTTCATTCTGTTTTTTCCGTTTTAATTTTTCTAGACTGTTTAAATGGTTTAATTAAAAATATTAATCAAAAAGCATGTCTAATTAATTGAAATCAGAAAATTTACACAATTTAACAGTGATTTATTAAAAGTTTAAAAATAAAATTTTTAAGGCCCTGCGAAAAACGTTCTAGTTTTTTTAACTTCAGTTTTATTTTTACCAAAATCTGTGCATTCCACTGATTTTCTGCATACCATTTTAATGGGTTCATTAAATTTTAATAATCAAAATTATTTCTAGGTAATTGATTTTTTTTTTCCTTTAATTTTTTTTTTTCAGAAATAGAGTTGTGTATTTACATTTTTCTGGTAAAGAAATTCTGACAAATAATTTATCTGGTAAATATTGCTTTAAAAAATAATGTTTTAATAATAATAATATAAGTACTATATATCTGTCACAGTTTCTTCAAGTTAAAGCGAACTTTTATTTTGACGAGTTGCTGTGACCTTCAAGTTTCTGTTTGTTTATATAACAATAGTTTTTCTCAAAAGAAACAGTAAAATGTTCATGAAGTGAAGTCTTGAGATTGTGTTTGTGTTTGTGTTCACGTACTCATATACTGAAGCTGAAAACACTGAGTGTCAAGCTTGCTTTAGTATGTGTGTAGTAAATGAAACCACGTCTGCACCATTAATTTGCAGAAACACAGAACATTCAGGATTCATATTTAAATAGTCTTTTGCAGCTTAATATTCACAGACACTAGTCCATATCACATTTTGATGTGTGTACTGACCTACTTTAGATTTATTCATCCAAAGAAATAATAAAATCAATCAAATAGCTGTGCAACCTAGACATTGTAAAATGTTTTTAAGACAAAAATATGAGTGTGGTGGGCTTAACTTCTATCAGCTAACATCCGTTTTTTTCATTTTTGCAGTTGACCTTCAGCAGACGTTTGAAGTGGACTCTCTGGAGTACTTGGAAGCTCTGGAGTTTGTCACGGAGCGACTGGAGAACCGGGTCAACTTCTGCAAAGCTCATCTGATGATGATCACATGCTTCGACATCACCTGTCGGCGACGGTAGAAGATTCGCCAAGTGTAAAGGACAGTTGGAAGTGGAAAAGGCTCAGCGGGGTGTACGTGAGCAGTGATGGCGAAAATATTTTTTCTAAAATGGATTTTAGTGGGGAATGGAAAACGCTGGACTTGGAGAGTTGATTGAAAGAAAAAAAACATTGTCCCACATAGACAGATGAGCACTTTGGAACTTCAGAGGCGTTGTTTGAGAAAATGGCTTTGCTCGCTTGCTGTGAACAAACTAACATTGCCATACGTGGATAAAAAAAAAAAAAAAAAACTAATCGTTAAAGAAGACGAATGGAAAAACAACAAAAAGGACGACAAGTGCCTTGCGAACACTTCAATATCTTGGAAATCTATGGACAAAAAATCCATATTTGTGTACAGATGGTGCTAGCTTAAAAAAAATGCATACAAACAAAAAAAAAGTTTAAAAAGTAAAAGAATGAAAACACTGCTTGTTAAATTATGTGTTTAAACTCTTCGATTCTGTCTCGGTATTTGTATTGTTATACACTAGTCACATTCAACATGAACTGTTATGTGTGTTTTATATTATTTTTTGTATTCTTGGACACACTGAGACCACATAGAGTGTTTCGTATTCCATGAAATGGCACAGCACGACATCTCGAAGAATGATTCTGGCACTGGCTCATTGATTTTTCACATCCCCTGCGGTTATGTTGGCATTTTCAGCAGTGTGACGCCTCGGGCTGGGCCGCTCCGGCGTGTCACGCTTGAGAGGCGAGAAGAATCCTCAGTCTGGCAGGACCAACAAGGATCTTTAATATCAATAAAACGTCAGGAAACTTTAACGCACGGCCATTTTTAAGGCAAAACTTCCAATTTGCAGATCGCTGCATTCGGCCTTTCCTCTATGTGGTCTCATTGTGAGTGTGCTGACACTTTGGTATAAATCTGTTTATATATACAGTATCTATATGGTGCTTGAGACAGTTTCAGCTCTAAACGTTTCTAGATGAGTATATAGCCTGTTTCTGGTACTAACTAAAGACTTCATACGCTTTTCCATTCCCGCTTCACTCGCCGAAGCAAAGAGGAGCGACGTTCCTGCTGCCCTTTTGACCTTTTGGCATTGTAATGAATGAAGGATATTATTTATTTTTTACCTCAGGAGGCCTGTATGACAGAGATGCTTATATTCTATAATTTATTTAGCCTGCAAAGCACTATGCATTAAAATTGTACAGTAGCTAAATTCATGCCATATATATAAATATACTTATATATTTCCCTTTTGCTCTCCTTTATGTACGATAAAGGGTTTTTTTGTTTTGCATTTCTTTGTAAACGTCTATCGCCAAATCACGGGAGACGAGCGAACAAGCAATTTCTGTGTTTACTCATGAAATGTTTTTTCATCACAACCCGTCATTCTTCAGCATCTGTGGATCGTTCGAGTAATGCATTGTGTGATATGCGGTACAATGTAAAACAAATATCGTCCTTACGCGCTTTAATGTTCACGAACGCGGTTGTGAAACTAAGGCCTTTCACAAAGTCGTGTGAATAGAAAGGAAAGACAAAAAGAGTGAGAGTCTGGCATTATAGATGTATGAGGGAAGATGAGAAAAGTTGTCAACATATTGCTTCATGTTAATACTGCGACAGTCGGCATGGTTTCTTGTTCTGTGGGGAAAAACACAGCCTGAATGAGAGTTTGATTGACATACAGATTGATGTAAATAAAGGATGTTTTGGAAGCTGCATTCTTTTTCTGCCTTATTCTGAACAGCTAATTAATAAGTAACATTTTTAATGTTTCTCAGATACGCTAAAGTTTTATTATTAGTTGCCCACCACATGCACGAATCTTGTTTTCTGATGGAATTTCTTATAAAATGGAATGAAAGCAACTTTTAGTTGGTTTGTTTTTATTTATTATTTTAATTGGATATACCCTAAGCTTCATTTTAGATGTCTTAATCTTCTTGTAGATGAGATCGATCTTTATAAGCTTTAATGAACAGGCATTAACCACAGATGCCGTTTGATAGAAAATCATATCAGACATCAGAAGAGCACAAGGGACTTTATGAGCTTTACAAGTATATGGTAATTCACTCTAAACCTGACAGGATGAATGTAGATGACACATCTTATCAGTGATGCTGATGCTTAGTGTGGATCTCTTTGTAATAATAGAAGTGAAATGATTTTTATCAGTTCCTTAGTATGAGGAAATAAGAGGAAACCATTTCTGTTGTCTCTTAAAAAAGGAGCAATCTCTCTCTTTCTGTATTGAACCTCATTGGTCGTAAATCTCATTTCCTATAATCTTATGTTGCTTTTCTGTCAGTTTTGACTGCTAGTTTTTTTTTTTTTTTTTATGATTAACCTCAAATTTGGAAAAAATATATTTAATATAAATGTTAAAAATAATCATAATAATAGTCATTTTTTTATAATAATAAACAAACATTTACATTTAATTTAATTCAGTTTTAGTTTCATTTTAAATGTAATTTAAATAAAAAACAGTCATGTCAAAAATTTTCATAATAATAAACACATATGTAGGCATGACATTCAAATTTAATTGAATTTTAATTCATTTTAAATGTAATTCAAATTTAAAAAGTCATAATATTCCACATTTTTCATAATAATAAACTTGTATGTAAATGTAACATTTAAAATTAACAATTACATTTTAATTTATTTTAAATTTAATTTAAATTTAAAAAGAGTCATAATAATAGTCATTTTTTTAAGAATAATGAACTTAAAATGTATACAGGTGCATCTCAATAAATTTGAATGTCGTGGAAGAGTTCATTTATTTCAGTAATTCAACTCAAATTGTGAAACTCATGTATTAAATAAATTCAATGCACACAGACTGAAGTAGTTTAAGTCTTTGGTTCTTTTAATTGTGATGATTTTGGCTCACATTTAACAAAAACCCACCAATCTCAACAAATTAGAATACTTCATAAGACCAATTGTGAATACACGAGTTTCACAATTGGTCTTATGAAGTATTCTAATTTGTTGAGATTGGTGGGTTTTTGTTAAATGTGAGCCAAAATCACCTTGGTTTCCAAATGAAATACAAAACTTGCTCTCATCTGAAAAGAGGACTTTGGACCACTGAGCAACAGTCCATTTCTTCTTCTCTTTAGCCCAGGTAAGACGCCGCTGACGTTGTCTGTGGTTCAGGAGTGGCTTATCAAGAGGAATACGACAACTGTAGCCAAATTCCTTGACACGTCTGTGTGTGGTGGCTCTTGATGCCTTGACCCCAGCCTCAGTCCATTCCTTGTGAAGTTCACCCAAATTCTTGAATCGATTTTGCTTGACAAGCCTGTCAAGGCTGCGGTTCTCTCGGTTGGTTGTGCATCTTTTTCTTCCACACTTTTTCCTTCCACTCAACTTTCTGTTAACATGCTTGGATACAGCACTCTGTGAACAGCTTTTTTGGCAATGAATGTTTGTGCCTTACCCTCCTTGTGTCAGATCAGCAGTCTTCCCCATGATTGTGTAACCTAGTGAAACAAACTGAGAGACCATTTTGAAGGCTCAGGAAACCTTTGCAGGTGTTCTAAATTGATTAGCTGATTTGCATGTCACCATATTCTAATTTGTTGAGATTTGAATTTGAATTGGTGGGTTTTTGTTAAATGTGAGCCAAAATCATTACAATTAACAGAACCAAAGACTTAAACTACATCAGTCTATGTGCATTGAATTTATTTAATTCAATTGGAGTTTTACAATTGGAGTTGAATTACTGAAATAAATGAACTTTTCCACAACATTCTAATTTACTGAGATGCACCTGTATGTAAACATGTATCTAAATTGAATTTAATTTTAAAAATAGTCACAAGTCTAAATTTTTACATATATGTAAATTTAATGTAACATATTTAAATTTAATTCAATTTTAATTTAATTTTAAATTTAAAAATAGTCATAATAGCCAAAATGTTTTATAATAATAAACTTAAACGTATATGTAAACATAAAATCTAAAATACATTTTAATTTAATTTTCAATTACATTTAAAATAGTCATAACAATAGTCAAAATTTTTCATAATATGCACTTAAACATATGTAAATGTAACCTTTCAATTTAATTTAATTCTATTCAATTGTAAATTTAATTTAACATTTAAAATAGTGTAAATTAAAAAAAAATAAGTAAACAAACTTTTTTCTTTCATTTTTTAAACGTAGGGAATAATTTTACAACCGTTTAATTTGGAAATTTTATTTGCAGGTCTATGCTCAAAAACATTTATTTATTTAGTTTCGCCTGTCACACAAGCAGCACCTGAGGGCTAAGTAAAATCGCATTTTCATTCCTTTTGATTTCTGGTGAAACATGACTCAAAACAAGATTTGTGGTTGGACTTGTTCACGTTTGGTTAGGAATGATGTCATAGGCTTAACAAAGAGCTCAGAGCATGAGTTAGAGATTGGACTGCTGACAACTCGTCGCTCTGTACTAACTTCCTCTATTCCCTCTTAAGCCTCATTCTATCCAACAGAATGACATTTTTTAAGATGTTATCTCATCTCCGAGAAGCGCATCTCCAAAAGCTGTTTGCTTTAGTGGCCACAGAGTTATGAGAGGAGAGGAGGTGAATGAGACGTGTAATCCCGTCTATCTGTATCCTGACACTCACGAGGGTTAAAAAGATTTAGCAACAATAACACGTTCTGGAAAAATGGCCGGAAAAGTGTCGTCTGTGCTGATCCAGACCAACAAAACACCTTTATTCCAACATGTATAGATTCTCAGTAAGAAGCTCAGACACAAGCGTTATTCATAATCTGATTATTTTCACAAACTGATGTTTATGCTGTTGTTTTAGCACCAAAATGACATCATTTCCTGAAAGATGATATTATTAAGAAAAGCCAGTTCCTTAGACACTACAATAAAACTAAAGAACGTGATATTACGCTCATGGGAAATTACAATTACCAGTTAAAAAATACATTCACAAGAAAACAATAAAATGCCAGTTTTTCATGTTAGCATATAAATCTGCAACATCTGTTCAAAGCAGAGTATTGAAATTATATAATAAAATGATAATTGTAAAAACGTACTAATGTGATTTTCATCCTTAAAAACTATTTGATTCAACATATGAAGACATACGATAGAGATATTTACTGAAATGAAGGATTGACCCACATTACAAATCAAGTACTGAACTGCAATAACACAATCCAGATGGTTAAAGAAGAGCATAAAAACATAAAGCAGCTGCTGAAATATGTTTATGAAATCAGAGCGAATGGCGTGGTCTTGCCAGAGTAACTCTGATGATTGAAGTTAATGATGAGAAACTGAAGCACAAATCGGAGGTGCGTGTTATGAAGCGCAGCAGTTATTGCCGAAAAGATGTTGCCTTTCACAACAGTTGATTATGTGATAGTCAAACTTACGCTATAGTCATTTTTAAGGGTCATTAAGTCCAAGTTTAATAAACAGTTTTGAAAAGCTACTACAGTTCCTCACAATAGTTTGGGTAAATGTACTAATGTGCTAATGGACATTCCTGAGGTTTTTCCAAACAACACACCTCAAATAAAAAATTTCCTGGACTTTCCGTCTCATTTGTATCATTTTTGTTTTCATTAGATGTGAAATAATATAAAATGGCAGTCTAAAAAGTCATATGAATCAGTGATGTTATTGTTAACAAAAACTGAAATACAGGTGAAATAAAAATAAAATTAAAGTAGATGTACAAAACAGAACCTAAAAAAAGAAACGCTGACTTGCCAAAAAAAGTTGTTTTGAAGTACTGAAATTGTTAAAACTAAAACAGAAAAAACTACAATAACTACAATAAAAAAAACCAAACAGAAATAAAAAAAATGAAAATAAAATATAAATAATAAATAATACTAAAATAACAATTTTTTTGACAACATGAAACATTAATGTCAGATTTTACTGAATATTCAATCAGATGCATTTAAATGCTTTAATGATATCAAACATATTTTTATGAATCTAAGAATCTGCAGCTACTAAAAAAAAATTATTCAAACTTATGACTTGTTGCATTACTGTACATTTGCAAAGTGTCACTATTGTTTAGCATTTAAATTTAATATTAATGTTCTTGTTGCAACCACTAATTTGAGATTAAAATACTTAGAAAATATGGAGGAAAGAATACTATACTTTAGATTGAGTGTTAAAAATGAACATTTGTTTAGGGGGCAGCAAGTGGAAGCTCATTTTGACCACTGAATAAAAAATTAAAAAAGGTTATTGCGACTTTTTATCTCACAAAAAAAATGTATAAACATCTAATTGTGAATTACAAAGTCAGAATTGCAAGATACAAACTTGCAATTCTGACTTCTTTTCTTGCAAATGCGACTTTGTATCTTGCAATTCGGACTTTTCGTGCAATTCGTGTGAGATATTAATTTTGCAATTTTGAGAAAAAAAATTCATAATGAGATATGAGACTTCCAACTGCAAGTTTATATCTCAATTCTAAAAAAAAAGTCAGAAGTGCACGAAAAAAGTCAGAATTGCAAGATATAAACTCTTTGTGAATTGTGAATTTTTATCTTGAAATTTTGACTTTATTACTCACAATTGAGTTTAAATCACGCAATTGAGAAAAAAGCAATTCTATTTTTTCAGAATTGTGAAATATAAACTTGCAGTTGCGTGTTATAAAGTCAGAATCGTTTTTATCTTGAAATTCTAACCTTATTACTTGCAGTTTAAATCATGCAATTCTGAAATAAAGTCAGAACTGCACATTTGTATTGAGATGTAAATGTCAGAATTATCTATTGCAATTTTCTTTTTTTTTTTAAATTTTTTATAAACATGTAATTGCGAATTATAAAGTCAGAATTGCAAGATACAAGCTCGCAATTCTGACTTTTCTTGCAAATACAAGTTTGTATCTTGCAATTCATACTTTTTTCGCGGAATTATAACTATTTTCTCAAAATTGTGAAATTGCGTATGAAGTCAAAAGTGTAAGATATAATTTTGCAATTCTGAGAAAAAAAAAGTCACAATTGTGAGATAAAAAGTCAGAATTGCAAAATACAAATGTACAAAATACAAAAGTCCTAACTGTGACTTTTTATCTTGAAATTCTGACTTTATTACACACTACTGAGTTCAAATCATGGAATTCTGAGAAAAAAAAGTCAGAATTGTGAGTTTGTGTTGAGATGTAAATCACAATTGTAAGATGAAACTTCGCAATTCAGACTTTTTTGTGCAATTCTAACTTTTTTCTCAAAATTGTGAGATATAAACTTGCAAGTGCCTGTTATAAAGTCAGAAGCGCAAGCTATAATTTTGTAATCCTGAGAAAAAGGTCACATTTGTGAGATATAAACTCGCAACTGCAATATCTCAGAATTGCACGAAAAAAGTCAGAATTGCAAGATACAAACTCACATTTGCAAGAACAAACTCAGAATTGAAAAAAGTTTGTATGGAGATGTAAACTCACAATTGTGAGAAAAACCATCAGAATTGTGAGATATAAACTCGCAATTGTGTGTTATAGTCAGAAGTGCAAGATACATTTGTAAGTTTGTATTGAGATGTATAAGTCAGAATTGTGAGATAAAAAGTCTCAAAAAGTCTCTTTTTTATTATTCAGTGGCAGAAATGGGCTTCCATTATTGGAAAAAAAATTCCACAAAAAAAAAAAAAAAAAAAAAAATTTCTGAAATGGAATGAAAAAGCACAGCTGAGTACTGTAGATTTTCCCCTTTGGAAAGCTTAACAGAAGAAGCAGAGAAAAATGTTCCTTTTTTTTCAGTTGAATACTAAACCAGCTGGTTTGATACACAGTGGCACAAAAGCAGGTGGCAGACACAACCATCCACAAACATCCCATTTGAGAGCAAATATAGCGGCGTGTTGATTGACAGCTAATGTGTCACAGAATCGGAGGAGATGAGTTTGGGACTGCAGGTCTCTGTATGATGGCACACATCAGCCTAGACTCGACCCAGCTCAGCCTGGCACTCGCTCAGTTTTCTCCTCACCTCATTAGTCAGGATGTGAGCCGTCCCGTGGGTCACCTTCATGATGTCATAGGCCTGAGGAGGGAAGCAGCGGGAGGAAGAGAGATGGTTGAGTTAAACGATTGTCATGTGGGGGTAGAAAATTCATTTAAAGGAATGAAACAGGAGCTGTGAGAGTCCAAAGCAGCCGTTATGTTACCGTGGGATTTGGCTGCTGCACCAAGAGCGTCATGGGCGAAATTTTTGTTGGTGAAATGTGGGATATTAACACCCTTACATAATAATTAAAAGGTAACGTCAAAAACAAAATCTAATTATTATATTATATTATATTATACTACATTAAATTAAATTAAATTATATTATATTACATTATAATAAATAAACTACTGATGCCAATCTTATTTCTATTTCCATAAACCCAATAAAGGCAGTGATTTAAGTCTATTATTTGGCACATATTCTGGTGAAATTTTAGTGGGAGAAATGTGGCATTTCAGTAAATTTAAAGATAATATTTTATTATAATATACAAATCTATTATATTATATTATATTATTTAAACTTTTCGTGCCTTTTATCATATTTCTGTGAATATCTGTCAATTTTTGTGGGAGAAATGGTTCATATTTCATAATAAATAAAATGTCAAATTAATGATAAAATCTATTATTACATTATATTATATTATAATATATTGTATTATAATATTGTTATATTGTAATATAATATATTATATTATATATATTATATTATATTAAGTTTAAATATTTAAGGTCTCTAAATGTTAGTGATTGTTTAGTGGCAGAAAAGTTCAAATTAAAGACAAAAATTATTATATTATATTATATTATATTATATTATTTTATTTTATTAATAAACTTTTGGTGACTTTTATCATATCTTTGTGAATTATCTTTCAATTTTAGTAGGAGAAATGGGTCATATTTCATAATAAATAAAAGGTAAAATTAAAGAGCAAATGTATTATTATATTATATTATATTATATTATGCTATGTTATATCATATTATATTATATTATATTATATTATATTATTAAATTAAGGGTTTTTAAAGAGGTTTATGTTTTTAAGTTTATAATTTAGCCCACATAATCTAAATGAGAGTGAAATTTAAGTTGCATAAATGTTAAAATTAAAGACAAAATGATTATAATATTATATAATATTATATGAATAAACTATTTATGTCACAGCCTTTTCATAAAATCAATAAAGGTTGTGTATCAAGTCTAAGCATCAAAATAGCAGCATTTTTGTCCTTATTTTGCCATGTGCACATAGTCTGTCTGACTCCGACTGCCTTTAAATCACTAAATCTGATCTAACAGATCAGCAGCAGCAGACAGACAGTGGAGTCAATGCGGAGACATTTACACCACCGTTTAGACAACAATCAGACTGCAGGGCAGAATGCAGCCGATGACCATCGAGGGTCTCATTACGGTCCCGATCTCTCTGTAGTCGGTTATGAGCGTGTGCTAACAGACCTGTGTGAAGCTCCCCTGAGCCTCCTCCAGTCTACCCAGGTAATGCTGCAGTTTCCCCACCCGCAGCAGCTCCACCGCTCTGGACGGATGAGGATCGCTGTAGTATAATCTGTGTGAGGAAACAGAAGATTATTGTAGCGTTGGCAAAATAAATGGTAACAATGTGAGCTTTCAAGTAGCCATTGTTTTTTCTGTTTTGTGGTTTGGGGTTTAAAAATCTTGGCTAATGACCGGACGTAGGTTCAAACGCTAGGAAGTGAGTTTCATGGCTTACCACAGAGATATACAGAAATGCTATTTCAGTTTTCAAAATGTCATGTTTGATTCAGTGTGTTACTCGCCATTTCTTGTAATTAACTGTGATAATTACTAGCAATTTCTGAGTCAAAATTGTTTTTGCAACAAATGTTTTTGTAATTTAGTGCAACTTCAGTCCTGGAAGGTTGACTACACCAGAATATTATAATACAGAGATTTATAACTGAATCATGCCAAGCATTATATTTGAATACATTTTAAATAAAAACCACTTAAACCAGTGTTGTTATTGTTAAGTACAAATAAAACTACAACAACTGCTTTTGTTAATTAAAATAAAGCTGAAATAAAGCAAAATATAAATATTAGATAAAAACTCAAATAAACAATTTAAATAATCAAGTTTAAGCTGGCGTACTAAAAAAATTTAAACTAAGTTGTATTAGAAACAAAAAAAGGGGAAAAAACAACATAAATTACTAATACTTGAAATAAACTGGAAAATATATATAAAAAAGCTAAATAAAATATAATTATAACAAATACTATAATACTTTATAAAGAATACTAAAATAACACTGCCTTCAACAAATAAGAATTACATGCCCAAAGGCAAGAAGAAAATATATGTAAATATAAATATATTTAAATATATTACAATTACAAAATATATTTAAAATATATATTTAAATATATTACAATTATTTATATTACATTATTATTTAAGTTCATAATTTGGCCCACATCCCCAAAATGAAAAAAAAAAAGGTGAATTAATTAAGAAAAAGTCCAATAAAGTTACATAAAATTAAGAAAAGTTAAAATTAAAGACAAAATCCTTATATTATATTATATTATATTATATTATATTATATTATATTATATTATATTATATTATATTACATTATATTATATTTTAATGTTTATTATTATTAATTTGTATAATATGTTTATAATTTAATTTATTTAGTTTTAATTTAATTTATTACTTATTTAGGATTTATAATCCTCAAAATGTGAGTGATATTTTAAGGGTGGAAAAGTTAAATTCAAAGACAAAATGATTATATTATATTATATTATATTATATTATATTATATTATATTATATTATATTATATTATATTATATTATGTTATATTAATAATATTTTTGAGCTTTTTATTATATTTCTGTGAATTTCTGTCAGTTTTACTGGAAAAGTGGGTAATATTTCATAATAAATAAATAAAAGGTTAAATTGAAGATAAAAAATTATTATATTATATTATATTATATTATATTATATTATATTATATTATTTATTTTTAGTTTATATATATTTTTTTTATGTTTGTATATTTAAGTTTATAATTCTTAAAATTATAGTGGTGGTAAAGTTTACTTCAAGTCACACCAGGGCAACTGTTGTAAAAAAAAAAAATATTATATATATATATATATATATATATATATATATATATATATATTAGACCAGCATCTGCAAGAAGAAATAAAAACACTTTCCCTGGAGAAGTAAATACACTACACGACTGCTGTACCAGACACAAAACCCTGATCTGATCCCGTCTTATATTTCATCTGTTCCTGAAGAAATCAACATTTCTTCTATTGGATTTTTTATACATAGTGTTTGAGCACATCAGATTAATAGCGGCGATCCTGGCAGGAAACATGCGAACATCAGCATATTTCCAGGCGCAGGAGCGTGAGGGTGATGTTCCCTGTCAGAAGCGCAAGAAAGAAAAGCCTTTATTCCACATTTCCCATTCATCCGCACTGAGCCGAGGGCAGTAGGCCAGGCTTACGGGTGATCCGCTATGCTGAGACGTGCAAACCAGAGACAGGCTGATTGTCTGCCGCTCTAAAACCAGGACATAAAGTCACAAAGCCCTCTTCTAGCAAGATGATAACAATATTTAAATATTTCTCTGGATATACTATGAAAACATCAGAGTTTTACTGCAGTAACATGAAGTACATCCAGAATATTCAACCAAAAATTGATTTCAAACACATATGATACTACATTCTGTATCTTTTGTGTTTAACTCAGTAAAACTGCTCAGTAAAGCTGTGCAGATTTCATCTTCATGGCCTTGACTGACTTTCACTTAAAGGTCAAATGCTTGGCAGTAAAAGCAATGATGAAGACGAGCACTTACAGTTCTTCAAAACTCTCTGGGGTTTTTGTACAGAGAAGCTCAGTCACTGTCTGGACACACTTGTATTGTGAAATATTTGTGTGCTGGGACGCCTCCTGACAGTCTTCATCACGCAGTGCAGATTTTTATTGTCGTGGGTTATGGGTCCAAGGTCGTCCGATAGCAGTGATTGATGCTCTAAGCTCCTTAGGTTCGTTTTAAAGACCCTTGTGATTTTGCTAGTTGTAAAAATGTCTAGAAATATCAGATTGTTTAAACGTTACAACAAAAGAATGAGGATTCAAGTTTCACAAGGACAAATGCTCGTGGTATGTGAAAGGACTTGATGGATGTGAAATTATATTGTGAGAAATATTTATACAACTGACAGAAAAGAACACAACAAAAGCCCTGTAAAGGTATATATACAGTTAAAGTCAAAACTTTACATAGACCTTGCAGAATCGGCAAAAAGTCAATTATTTTACCAAAACAAAAGGGATCATACTGTACAAAATGCATGTTATTTTGTTATTCAGTACTGTCCTGAATAAGATATTTCACATAAACGAAATTTACATATAGCCCACAAGACTGTTCAAAAGTTTACATACGCTTGATTGTTAATACACTGTTGTTACCTGAATAATCATAAACAGCTGCGTTTTTTTTGTTTAGTGATAGTTGTTCATGAGCCCCTTGTTTGTCCTGAACAGTTAAACTGCCTGCTGTTCTTCAGAAAATCCTTCAGGTCCCACAAATTCTTTGGATTTCGAGAATTTTTGTGTATTTGAACCCTTTCCAATATGATTTTGAGATCCATCTTTTCACACTGAGGACAACTGAGGGATGCAACTATTACAGAAGGTTCAAACACTCACTGATGCTCCAGAAAGAAACAATGCATTAAGTGCCAGGGGGTGAAAACTTTTTGAATTTGAAGATCAGGGTAAATTTAACTTATTTTGTCTCCTGGGAAACATGTAAGTATCTTCTGTAGAATCTGAAGGGCAGTCCTAAATGAAAAAAAAAAATGATGTTTAAGCAAAATAAGAAAAATGTACACATCTTCACTCTGTTCAAAAGGTTTCACCCCCGGCTTTTAATGCATCTCAATGCATACAGTCATAGTTGGAAAGGTTTTAAATACACAATAATGCTATTTTGTATGATTCCCCTTATTTTGGTAAAATAATTAACATTTTGCAGATTCTGCAAGGTGTATGCAAACTTTTGACTTCAACTGTAAATGCTGTTCTTTCAGGCCCCACAAATTCTGTGGTTTTTCAGCGTTTTTGTGTATTTTGAGATCCATCTTTTCACACTGGGTTCAAGAGGGTTCAAACACTCACTGATGCCTCAGATGGAAAAACGATGCATTAAGAGCTGGGGGTGAAACTTTTGAACACAATGACGATGTGTGCATTTTTCTTACTTTGTCTAAAAATCATATATATTTTTTTAAATTTAGCACTGCCTTTCAGATGCTACAGGAGATACATGTTTCCCAGAATACAAAATAAGAATTAAAATTTACCCCCAGCTCTTAATGCATCGCGTTTCATTCTGAAGCATCAGTGAGTGTTTGAAACTTCTGCAATAGTTGCATATGAGTCCCTCAGTTGTCCTCAGTGTGACAAGATGGATCTCAAAATCATACAGTCATTGATAGAAAGAGTTCAAATACACAAAAATGCTGTAAAACCAAAGACTTTGTGCAACCTGAAGGATTTTTCTGATAGCAGTTTAACTGTTCAGGACAAACAAGGGACTCATGAACAACTATCACTACACAAAACAAAACAAAACAAAACAAAACAAAACAAAACAAAACCAAAAAACAGCTGTGGATCATTCAGGTAACAACACAGTATTAAGAACAGGGTACATTTTTATAAACTCAACTATTATTTTTTCTTGTTGACTATATGTAAACATCTTTTATGTGAAATATCTTATTCAGGTCAGTACTAAATAAAAAATAACATGCATTTTATATGATCCCTCTTATTTTGGCAAAATAATTAAGATTTATCAGATTCTGCAAGGTGTATGTAAACTTTTGACCTCAACTGTAAAGTAAGTGCTATAACCATTTGAAAATCCAATTATTAATTTTCAGTATTGTTCTTGAAGAAAGTACCATTTATTCTTGGGACATAGGAATGAAATGAAATGAAATATTTCACATTACTCTACATTAAGCCAGACTATCACTTTATTTGCTGAGGCCATTAATACAAATAGAAGTGATTTTAATTAAAATGTACCCTAAAGCATCTTTGTCTGCACATTATTGGACTATATTAAATAGTATGATAGATGGGCCTGTTGATATATACCAAATGAAAAGAAAATGATTTGTGAGAACAAACACATTGTGGACGCATTCACTGTTATACAACCTGAATGAAACCTGCCAGAGAAACAAAATCAATGCATACACATAATCAATGCACATTTTGCCAATAAAAATAAATCACCAACCAAATATGACCAACACAACCACTGCACAAAACTAGTATGTTTCTGCTGAAGTCCATCCTCCATCACTGGTCTAGCCTGAACCATCGTCACTATCAGAGCGGCACTTTCTGTTGCTGTAGCAACAGTCAGAGGAGGGGCGGCACGCCGCAGCGACCTGTTAACGCTCCCATTAGTGTTAGCTCAGCCTTTCTATTCATCTCCACGCTGGATCATTACCA
The DNA here is from genome assembly GCF_022985175.1 of Labeo rohita. NCBI lineage: Eukaryota > Metazoa > Chordata > Actinopteri > Cypriniformes > Cyprinidae > Labeo > Labeo rohita. The sequence continues at coordinate 7,201,480 of NC_066885.1, forward strand.
AGAACAAAGAGCCGTATCTCTGCCGGGACCACTTTGGAGGAATATTAAATTGTGATTTCTATCTCCTCACAAACAGCAACTTGTTCGGGAGCTGTAAAGAAGCACCGCGCCCAGGAAAGACAATAGCCTTTATCGTTAATCTGCCCGGCAGACAATGACAGCACATTAACAAAGCCCCGCGTTGTAATCTGCAGCCTACATCTCATGCATTAAAAGTGCTTTTGTCATGTGATATCAATCTCAAATAACTCTCTCTGAGCAGCAGACAAGTCAACGTGAAGGTTGTTTGTAGTGCTGATGCTACACAGGGAAAGGTTGTAGTTTCATGAGTACAACTTGTGTAATGCTTAAAGTAGTTATTATTTAAAACATTCTTCATATTACCTGACAAATATGTTCACTGTTAGTTCATGTTCATTGTTAAAACATGAACCTTAACAATTTTATTATGTTATCATGATAAGATCGGAAAAAAAAGAAAAAAATGTAAAAAAAAGTAAAATAAAAAATGAAATATAAAAATAATGGCGATGTGTTTTATTTTTTTCCACGCCATCATGTTATCAAAATGAGGAAATGTTTTTATAAAAAATAACATAAAATAAAATAAAATAATGGTAACATCTATAATTTTTTCCACTCAATTATGTTATCATAATGAGATAAACATTTTGAAAATAAAAACATAAAATAAAATAATGGTGACTTGTATTAGTTTTTCCACTGAATTCAGTTATTATAATGAGATAAACCTTTTGAAAATAAAATAAAATAAAATAAATAATGGTGATGTGCATTACTTTTTCCCACTCCATCATGTTATCATAATGTGGTAAAACTTTAGAAATAAAATTAAATAATGGTGACATCTATTATTTTTTTTATCATAATAAGATAAACCTTTTGAAAATAAAGCAAAATAAAATAAAATAAAATAATAAAATAAAATAAAATAAAAATAAATAAAAATAAATAAAAATAAATAAAATAATGGTGACATATTATTTTTTCCAATCAATTTTGTTATATGAGATAAACTTTTTGAAAATAAAAAAAATAAAAAAATAAAAAAAATAAAAATAAAATAAAATAAAATAAATAATTGTGATGTGCATTTTTTCCCCACTCCATCATGTTATCATAATGAGGTAAACCTTTAGAAAACAAAATAGTAAAATAAAATAAAAAAAATAAAAGTGACATGAATTATTTCTTCCATTCAATTATGTTATCATAATGAGATAAACCTTTTGAAAATACAATAAAAAATATAAAGTTAAATAATGGTGAAATGTATTATTTTTTTCCACTCAATTGTGTTATCATAATGAGATGAACCTTTTAAAAATAAATAAAAAATTATATAAAAATAGTGACGCATATTTTTTTCCACTCAATTTAGTTCTCATAATGAGATAAAACATAAAACAAAATAAAAATGAATTGAATTGGAATAAACTGAAATAAAAACAAAACAAAAGCATTGAAAACGTAACGTAAAACATGAAAAAAAACAACAAGATGTTGGAGGAACAGGGTAGGAAGAAGGTTCAGGAAACCTGTTTGAAAACAGTCATAATCTTGCAGTTTTATTTGGCGGAGCAGAAATGACACATTTCACCTTAAAAACTTTAATGAAACTCCTATATTAAGCTTCCCGAGTTACGAAAGATCAACCCTTGAACACTAAAATCTCATTTTGAAAGCGTTCGTACACTGCCGCTAAAAAAAGAGCCTGTTTTCTTTATAAATACCATTTATTCATGAACATGTTGATGTACAAGAATCTTCTGTGTCCCTGCATCTCCCCTTTATGTGACCCCTCTCCTCCAGAGCATGGGAACATGCTTGGTTAAACCAGACTCACACTATCACCTATATGACTCATGACATTACCACCCTGACCTCCCACTCACCTTTATATCGCCTCTAACCGCCCACCTTTGACTCCATCTCCGAACCCTCAGACTAGTAACAAAGCCCTCCATTACAAATCCAATCCTGCCGAACCCCATCCCTTTCCCTCCCTGTGCTGCAATACTTGGTTTAGTCAGCACCCTGTCTGTTACCCAGACTCCCACACTGCGGTCTCAGTGTCACTAATGCCTGCCTGGGCCTCCGGATCGTTCTGGCAGCTTCTCAGAACTGTGTGTGGTTCTGTTTTTTATCTGTTTTATGAAGCAATGCTGTAGGTGTCCCCATAACAATCCCTCTCACACATTTCACACCCATTTCCCCTCTGAACCGCTGACAGCCGACACATATTTTTTGACCCCGAAAAACCGAGGAGGCTTTTAATTAAATAACTGCGTTGTGTAGCGAGATCGGGTTCGCTTTGACCCCGGCCTACACTCATTTCTAAGTGAAGTGAAGTGGAGAACACGCTCCAGAGATGAAGTTCTGGCACCGATTCAGCAGAAGTTTAAGTTTCCAATCTTTCTTCTGAGTCATGACAGTGAGATGAGGACAAAAGAAGGGCTTCTACCTCACACAGGAAACTTCAAGGAAGCTGTCAGTGCAACTAAAGACCAATAATATCAGTTGTTGGAATAATTAAAATAATTTTAAACATGCATTCTACAGGTTATATGTAATATGAAGAGGCCCCAAAATGTATTTTGACACTTTTGGGCACTTAAAACAATAATTGCAGCTAGTTTTGACCTCATTACAAAATAAAAAAGAACAGTGTATTGTTTTACATGTGAAAATCCACCAAATGCTGTTTGGTTGTTTGTTTGGTAATTAAACTAAATTAAATTATTTAATTTTTTTTATATTGTATTATATCGTTTAAATTTAAAAATCCACCAAATGCTGTGCTTGTAATTAAATTAAATTAAATTAAATTAAATTAAATTAAATTAAATTAAATTAAATTAAATTAATATTATATTATATTATATTAACAGCCAAAGGCTGTTAAATTTAATTTAATTTAATTTAATTTAATATTTAATTCAATTTGACTTAATTTAATGTAATATTTAACATAATTTAATTTTTAATTTTTTATATTGTTTTAGATTTGAAAATCCACCAAATGCTGTTTGTTTGTTTGGTAATGTAATGTAATGTAATGTAATGTAATGTAATGTAATGTAATGTAATGTAATGTAATCTAATCTAATCTAATTTAATTTAATTTAATTTAATTTAATTTAATTTAATGCAATTTAATGTAATTTAATGTAATTTAATTTAATTTTTGACTTACCTGAACTTAACTTAATTTACTATTTTTTATATTGTATTGTTTTACATTTGAAAATTGAAAATCCACCAAATGCTGTTTGTTTGTTTTGTAATTCGATTTAATTTAATATTTAGTTTATTTTAAAAAATAATAAAAAATAATAAAATAATAATAATAATAAAAAAAACCTGTGCAAATCACAGTCAAAAAAGCTGGGTTTGCTGGAATTTCACCATAAAAATATGGTAACAACATTTTATACTCAACTAATTGAGGTCAATACTAATAAGATAATAAAATAATAAATAATAAAAAGAAAAAAATGTATAAAATGACCCATAGTCTCACAGATGACTGGGAATGTCAATTTCCATTTTCTTTGTGTTGTAAATTATATAAAGATTAATTTAAATTAATTTATTATTTATTTATTTTTACACTTTTTTACAACTACATTTTTTCCCATATAGAGTATTACCAAAACTACTAATTTAGTTTAAAATTAGTAGTTTTAGTAATATTTAAAATTTAAAATGTAATTTAAAAGTAATTACTAAAACTAAAAGTACAAAAGAAAAAAAAATAGTTTTACTGTAGCATTTTTACAGTCTTTTACTGTTTACATTTATGATCATTTTGTTACAGCGTTTCTTTCCAATAAACAACACTTTTGGTATTCTCTTATATTCTTTTAGACATTCATACATTTTTAAGTGTGACTTCAGTGTCCAAATATGTTTTGCGGCCAGTGTAAATTGTATAAAGTGGCCTCTATTTGTCTTCCCCAGCTAAAAGTCTGCAGTAAAAGCAGCATCCGAAGCAGAAGAGATTCTTCATACATATTTAAATATAACAGGCCTGTTTCATACAGCATCTATGAATAGAAATACGCATCTCTGAAGTACTGACGCAGAATCCTGAGCTTTTCTTTACACCACCTGTTGGTGTTTTGGTAGTAGGTAAAATATACATATCAGTAGCAGCTCATTAAAAATAATTAGGCTTTAATTGGCATGACCGAATATATTAAGTGGGAAAGACTGAGGAATTGAAGATTGAAGTGTGCAGGGCTGAATGCAGCAATGTAGATAGGCAAAACATAAATGTCTGCACACTAATAATTAAGCTCCAAAATGTTTTACTCAACCAGCTAGCAATGTTTAAAGCTCACAGGTCTTCATCAAGCCAATCTGGTGTTATAATAGAAGTGTAAGTCTTTCTCATTAAGCATCTCAGCCTTATAGACGATTCGGCAGGTGAGCTATAGATAGGAATGGAGCGCTAAGAGACTCTCACAGCTGAAACGCCCCGGGATCTGCTGCTTTGTGCTGTGAACACTGCTGGATCTGCATAAATCCACATTTGATAACAGCGCTGAAACTGTGCAAATGCTTTCTAAATGTGCATTTTGTCTTGCCAACATAGTGGAAATGGATGTGCAATTACATTAAATGTGTGAAATCATTTTAGCGTCTCTGTATTCGCTGCAAGAGGACACAGTATTGTTTGCTATGCACAGGTAGTGTGTAGTGGCTTCAAAATGTCATTTTTATTTATATAGCATTTTATACAATACAAAAGTAGCTTTACATTCAAGGAATAGCTCAACAAAAAAAATTACTCAACCTCAGAGAATCCAAGATGCAGATTTGTTTGTTTCTTCATCAGAACAGATTTGAAGAAATTTAGCATTACATCACTTGCTCACCAATGGATTCTGTGCAGTGAATGGGTGCCGTCAGAATGAGAGTCCAAAAAGCTGATCAGGGTTCGTACAGATACTGTAAAATCAAAAATTCCAGGACTTTTCAAGCACTACCGTTTTGATTTTTAAAGACTTCAATCAGAGATCTCATTTATTGAACAATGTCTTCCATTCCAAATTCTAAAAAAAGAGAAACAGATATGTAAAAATATACTAATAAAAATGGCAAAAATAAAGTAAAGCACAGGCAAAGTATTACTACAAACTATACTACACTTTTACTAGTAAAACCACTCTTCATTTTCTCAAGGGATTTGTATTTGTGTATACCTTCTTTTATCTTTTTTTTTGGTTTTGGTTTTGGTTTTTATAACTATACTGCATTAATGGTTTGATGTTTACAACTGAAAAAAAAAAAAAAAAAAATCAATACATAAATAGAAAATTAAATCGCACCGAAGTCCCAATCTGAATCAAATGATTCGTGATCCACACTAAATTTGATTTCGATCGGAACTTCAAATTGTGTATGGCATCATTCAATTCACTAAACGCATTCTGATCTAAATGATTTGTGATATGCCCTCCGAAGTTCAGACCTGAACCAAATAATTTGCGATACTCAAAGTTCCAATCTAAATCAAATGATTCACGATATGTGATTTCAAGGCCTGATCTAAATCAAATGATTCTTGATCTATGCTCTGAAGTTCCGATCTAAAGCAAAAGATTTGCAAACCCGCTCCAAAGTTACTTTCTAAACCAAGTGATTTGCAATCCACGCTCTGAAGTCCTGATCTGAATTTGATTTAGACTGGGACTTCAAATTGCGTATTGCATCATTTGATTTGAATCATCCAATTCGCTAAATGATTACAAACCCGTTTCGATTTAAATCAAATGATTCATTAAACGAATAGTGAATCATTAAACGATGCAATGGTTTAACCGATTCGGAGTTTCAAAAATCTCAGTTTCGCCCATCACTTTTAATATAGTAAAACCACTGTTACTTTTCTTAAGGGATTTGTATTTGTGTATACCTTCTTTCTTTTTTTTTGTTTGTTTGTTTTTATAACTGTACTGCATTAATAATTTGATATTTTCAACTCTTTTTTTTTTTTCTAAAAATCCTGAAACTAATGATTTGCGAACCCGCTCTGAAGTGCTGATCTGAATTTGATTTAGATCGGCACTTCAAATTGTGTATCACATCATTTGATTTGAATCATTCAACTCGCTAAATTATTCATGAACCCTTTCCAATCTAAATCAAATGATTTGCGATGTGCGCTCCAAAGCCTCGTCCTGAATAATTTGCGATACGCGAAGTTCCAATAAGAAGTTCCAATAAGTGCTCCAAAGTCCTGACCCGAATCAAATTATTTGTGATATGTAAAGTTCAATTCTAAGTCAAATGATTTGCGATACGCGATTGAAAGTCCCGATCTAAAACAAATGATTCATGATACGCGATTCAGTTGGAGCACTTGAAATAGTAAATCATTTTGTGACGCAATGGTTTAACTGATTCAGAATTTTGAAAAGTTCTGTTTCGCCCATCATTACCTGCTTTTTAAAATTGCTACAAGCGATGTCAAAATTCAAAAATGAATGGCTCTTTTAATTTGATCTAGTGAAACGCTTGAAACAACTGATTGAAGTCAATGAGTTTGAATCACTCAGAGCGGTTCCAGCGTATTAAACACTTATTTCATAGATACATTGTCTTTCAATAATTCAAGCACTTTTCAAGTAGCTCTTGAGAAATATTGTTATTTTCAAAGGTTTTCCAGGCTTTAAAAGTCAAATTCATGTACTTCAAGCACTTTAAGCACCGTGTACGAACGCTGTCTGATAAAAACATCACAACAATCCACAAGTAATCCACACCACTCCAGTCTATCAAATAATGTCTTGTGAAATAAAAAGAAAAAAACAAAAAAAAAACACACAAATCCATTAAGATGTTTTAACTAGTCCTAAAGTTGTCATGTCTGAATCAGTAGAGAAATATACAGAAATAAAGAACTGTTTACAAATGAAAGCAGTTCAAAACATTTCTAATGAAATATGCTGGTGGATTTTGATGTGAGAGCACAACAGGAGATGGACTTTTTCACTGTAGGAAGCATTATTCTGGATTATGGACTGGTATTTTGGCCAGAAGCAAAGGTTTAAAGTTAAAACGCCTTAATGATGGCTTAGTATTCTTTTACAAACACGCAGCCTTTTGCTTCACAAGAGGTTAATTGAAGGACTGGAGTCATGCGGATTACTTACGGATTATTGTTTCAGCTGTTTGGACTGTCATTCTGAAGGCACCCATTCACTGCAGAGGATCCATTGGTGAGCAAGTGATGTAATGCTAAATTTCTCCAAATATGTTTCAATAAAGAAACAAACTTATCAACTTCTGAGATGGCCTGAGGGTGAGTAAATTTTCATTTCTGGGTGAACTATTCCTTTAAAGGAGCAGTTCACTTCCAAAACAAAGATTCACATATAATGTACTCACCCCCTTGTCATCCAAGATGTTCATGTCTTCTTTTCTTTAGTCGTAAAGAAATTATGTTTTTTGAGGAAAACATTTCTGCATTTTTCTCCATATAAAGGACTGGTATGGTGCCCCGATTTTGAACTTCCAAAATGCAGTTTAAATGGTATTTAAATACTTTTTAATCTCAAACGCTTGTCTTGGCTTTCTCTCCCTGAACTGAACTCTGTGTATTCTGGCTCGAGACAGTTAGGGTATGTCGAAAAACTCCAATCGGATTTTCTCCCTCAACTTCAAAAATCATTTCAAAATCATCCTACATCGCTGCAGAAGTACTGACCCCATCTTTGCAAAGTGAAAATGCAAAGAAGATCAAACACCCTTAACAATAAAGGTAAAACAGCGAAATAGGACAATTTTGAAGTTGAGGGAGAACATGAGATGGGAGTTTTTCGACATACCATAACTATCATAACCGGAACAAAAACAGTCCAGGCAGAGAAAGACAAGACGAGCGTTTGGCATTAAAAAGTATATAAATTGTATTATTTTTATGAAAATGACCGATCGTTACGCTAGATAAGACCCTTCTTTCTCGGCTGGGATCGTTTACAACCGCATTTGGGATCGTTTGAAGCCGCATTTTAAACTGCATTTTAGAAGTTCAAAATCGGGGCACCATATCAGTCCATTATATGGAGAAAAATCCTGAAATGTTTTCTTTTAAAAAGCAATTTCTTTACGACTAAAGAAAGAAAGACATGAACATCTTGGATGACAAGGGGGTGAGTACATTATATGTGAATCTTTGTTTTGAAAGTGGACTTCTCCTTTAATAAACCAAAAATAACAGTGTTAATGTTGTAAAAGCATTAATTACGAATCAAAATGCAGCTCTACAAAAGACTACAGTGTCATTATTAAGCTTAATTTAGAGTCAACGCAAAGTCAGCTATACTGATTGAATTCAGTCCAATAACATGTCAATGTTAGTGCAGTTAAATCAATAATATTACTCAATATTAATTGTCTTTTAAAGATGTATATGGATGCAATTAAAAGGTCTGAATGTCATTGCATTAGATATCAGTGAGTTTAGGTAATCTATTGTTCTAAACATCATGTTGATGGAGGTAGGTCATTATTTTTGCAATTCTGTTTGGTGTCGCTTGTGGCATAAAAATTACATCACCGTTCAATGACAATTTGGAGACAGAAATAGACCAAACTTGTTGAGAGCAGTATGCTGTTGTGCATCAGTGTAGGTGCCTCAAGCAAAGACTCCAGACTATGTAGACTAATGAACTATGACTGAACCTCCTGTGAATAGATCAGATGCCATTTAGTGATGAGATAAAAGTGATGCCTTAAAAGCCCCACTAGTGACTAAGCTTGACTTGGTCAGTAGTCAATTAAATTTTCATAAAGCGCAGAAGAAAGTAACCTACAGCAGTTATAAATATAAAAACCCTGCCCTTGTGGGCACAGTAATACAAAAACTCTGTTTTGAATAAATGCAATCTAATGAGAAATGACAGAAAAGATCAGGTCAGGTTCTTTCACCAGTCCTGGAGATTTCAGCTAAATAAAAACAAAACAAAGCGATCTAGTGACATGTGCTTCTCTTGTTTTGTCTGATTTTTGCATGTAAATGATAAACATGCTGTGAGTCAGGTCAAAAGAATGCTCTGTTTACAACTTAACTAGATGCACAATGTCTATTGCTAGTTAGAGGCAAAGCAACACTTCAGGCAATGGGACAAAGTACATAAACATACGACTAAAATCACTCTTGAACCTTCAGCAAACATCCCATGCAGAGCTCCGAAACTGTCAAAGCTGAGCGGTCAGAGTTTTGCTGCAACGAAGGGGAACTCCACAGACCCGGATGCCCTTGGCGGTTCATCGCGTGGAGCCGGACTCTCAGGAATGTTCCTTCTTCCACTTCATTGGATTAACTGCTTAATAGTCTAATTTGCATATTAATGACACACCAGCTCGTCTCGCTTAATAGAAGACTTGAACTGGTCTGGAATGTAAGGAAGAATGCTTAACAAGTGACCTTTAACTAGAATGTAACCTCAAAAACAAACATTCGTTACTTCTACATTATTTTAAACTTAATATACCTATATACACCACCAGTCAAAAGCTTTTGAACAGTACGATTTTTAATGTTTTTTAAAGAAGTCTCTTCTGCTCACCAAGCCTGCATTTATTTGAGCCGAAGTACAGCAAAAACAGCACAATTTTGAAATATTTTTACTATTTAAAATAACTGTTTTCTATTTGAATATGTTTTAAAAGTTGAATTTTTAGCATCATTATTCCAGTCACATGATCTTTCAGAAATCATTCTTATATTCTGATTTGCTGCTCAAAAACCATTTATTATTATTATGTTGAAAACAGCTGTGTAGAATATTTTTCAGGTTTCTTTAATGAATAAAAAGTAACAGCATTTATCTGAAATAGAAATATTTTGTAACATTATAAATGTCTTTTTAAATTCTATCAATTTAAAGCATCCTTCCTAAATAAAAGTATTAATTTCCATAATTTCTTCACCCAAATAAATAAATAAACAATTATAATAATAATGTTTCTTGAAAAGCAAAACAGCATATTAGAATGATTTCTGAAGGATCATGTGACACTGAAGACTGGAGTAATAAATTACATTTTAAAATATATTCAAAAGAAAACAGTTATTTTTAAATAGTAATTTTTTTTTAAATCCTACTGTTTTTGCTGTACTCTGGATCAAATAAATTTGAGCTCAAATTAAAAAAAAAAAAATTCTACTGTTCAAAAACTTTTGACTGATATGTGTATAGTATCGCATCAAATTAAACTGCATTGTATTAAATGCATGTAAATTGTCTACGTAAAATGTGAAATTAATGCTAAAATATGGGTGAAATAATGATTCATCGTCATTCAGCGTAACAGATATACCACATACTTATTTTGAACTGTACTTATTAAAGGGATAGTTCACCCAAAAATGAAAATTACCCCATGATTTACTCACTCTCAAGTCATCCTAGATGTATGACTTTCATCTTTCAGACGAATGCATTCTGAGTTATTTAAAAAAATGTCCTGACTCTTCCAAGCTTTATAATGGCAGTGAACGGGAGATTTTGAAGCCCAATAAAATGCATTTTTGGGTGAACTATCCCTTTAAAACATATAAAAGAAAAAGTGGTCATACAAAATTGTAATATATTTTAAATGATTAAAAACAAATGGGTAAACCTAGTGGTTTGAAGCATAGTGGCAAATATTAGTTAAAGACTTGGGGGGCTCCACTGTAATCTTTAGACAGAGTCTTTTAACGTCACCTAAATATGCCTGATAAGATTTTTTTGGAATATGAACTAATTCTAATGTATGGGGAAAAAATGTAAAACTTTCATTATTTTGATGCTTGCTTTCTTCGTTGACCTATATATAGTGACTTTTAGAAACCTCACCTGCCAAAACACCAACAAAATTACAACGCAGCCACGTATCCATTCCACATGAGTGAATGACATGAATCCAAAACATTCATATTGCAATGTATTGTTAATGAGCGAACCGCAGTTGAGCTATTGATAGCACGTTCACCTGGATGTGAAAATGCAAATAGTTTCTGCTTCCAGGCTGAACAGCAGGTACCAGAAACCTGTGATGTGGTTAAACTGATGGCTGCAGTCTAACTGGGTCATATATTGTGACTTTAACTTGATAAACAGTGAGAGAAGCGAAATCTATAGTGTTATAAGAAACACTTCTCTGTGGGTTTGCTTAATTAACAGCACCTTGATAAAGTGCTAAAAAACGTCTGTTATTTTAACAAAAATTAGCAGCCACACAGCAATGACAGGTTATTAAATAAATAAATAAAATGTTAAATAATAATAATAATATGTAAATATATAAAAATACATATACACAGTATATTGTATATTTCTGTATATCTACATCTGTAACAAAAAGTAAAGGGATTTTTTTTATTTTTTGATAATTATTTAAAAATTATTATAAAAATAGACAAATATATAAATTACATTTATTTATTTAATTTATTTATTTTTTTGCATTATTTACTGCTAACTTAAAACTTCGTTAGTTTTAATTTGGGCTCCTGTAACAGCAAAACATAGATCAGACTAATCAGCCACTATGTAAGTTGTCAAATCATTGAATATCCCTGTGTCTAGGTTTTAAAGATCGAATAAAAGTTCAAAGTAAAATGCAAAGCATCGTCATACATAAATAATGAGAAGCTGCAATGGTAATTTTCTAATCAAATTAATTATTGTGAAAAGACTGGCTAAAAACAGCATGCACTAATGAATCACTTTGCATATATTAAGCACTTGAGCAATTAAAACAATTCAGAGGCTCTCACTAAACTGCCTGACTGATCCCCAAATAGAATCGGTGCATAAATAAATGTCTATTTATCTCGCAATAGCCAGCAGCGACCTTACTTAACATGCAATCCAGTTCATTCTGCAAATGAATCAGAAAACAATTCTTCAAAAGTTTCTTAAGGTAACCAAATTTAATTTTCTTCCCGTGTTAAAAAGTGATTGCGAGGGCGTTCGAGCTCTCTTGTGATGTGAAGGATCTATTATTGCTTTGTCAGGTGGCCGCTCAGCCAGTATCTCTTTCCAAACCTCTTGTAGCCTGAATGACAAGAGGAGGGGGGCAGGACCACTTCTAATAATTGCCTGTTCAGAAAGCATTCACACAGCAAACACAGGAGCAGCCAATTCCAGAAATAATTTGGGATCCCAGACAAGGCCAGTAATGAACCTCACAATTTTGAAACGCAGAACAAAAGCGCATGACGAATACCGAATCAAGCTGTAATGGAATGTCATGAAGCCCCGTGTTACGTGATGACTGGAGCTGTCACTTAAACAAAAAGGTTTTCACAGCCTTCATAGCCATGTTGTGACTTTTACTGATTTTCTGCCCAAATGTTTGATGGATATTATGACTCCTGATGACTCCCAAACCCCATTTTCAAGCCAGTAAAGAGGGCATTTGCAATGATAATGTATTAAAGCTGAAAAAGCAAGGCACAGTTGGAAACTTTTTGGTCAGGTGTATGGACATTATTACTGTAATGTGTTCATTCTGAGAGCAAACAGCTTTTTCTCCACTGACAGCAAATCAAAAGGGCCCTATGACTCCGCGAAGCAGAAAACATGGATGGAATCACGGAAGAATTCACTGTGTTGTGTGGAATGTAATGGAATTTGACACCTTTTCGATAATTCAAAAGTAGGTCAGTACACTTAAATCAAAACACAATACAGCCGCAAAAAGACTATTTAAATATGAATCTTGCATGCTCTGCGTGTCTCTGTGTGAATGAATGGCGCAGATGCGCAGTTTTGTTTACTAAACACATACTGAGGCACGGGTGAGACTTGCGGCGGTTTCAGACTCTGTGGCCTCAAAATATGAGTACATGAACACAAACAAAATCTCTAGAACTGCTCTGAGAGTCACTTAATGAGCATTATACCGTTTCTATTGAGAAAAAAGTATCGTCATATACAAAACTCCTCAAAATAAAAGTTTGGTTTAACTTGAAGAAAATGTGATAGAAATACATTACTTAATGTAATGATAGTATTACTACTACTAATAAAATTATTATTAAAACATTATATTTTAAGGAATATTTACCAGAAAAAAAAATATTTACCAGAAAAATATAAATACACAACACAGCATTTTTGAAGGAAAAAAGAAAGAAAGAAATAATAATAAATCAATTCTTTACAAAATCAATTAATTAGACATACTTTTGATTATTACAATTTAATAAAACCATTAAAATAGAATTTAGAGAATTAATGGAAAACAGAATTTGGTCAAAATAAAACTAAATTTGCGAAAAAAATAAAATGTATTTCGTAGGGCCTTAAAAATTTAATTTTTGTTAAACTTTTAATAAATTGCTGTTAAACTGTGTAAATTGTGTCATGATTTCAATTCATTAGACATGCTTTTTGATTAATATTTTTTTAATTTAACCATTAAAACAGAGTCCTGAAAACTTAAAATGAAAAAACAAACAGACAAACAAACAGAAAAACAGAATCCAGAAAAATTAAAACGGAAAAACTGTATGTGCTAAAAATAAAATTGAATTAGAGAAAAAAAAAAGTACAAAAAGTATAAATTGCTGTTAAATTGTGTAAGTTGCATGATTTCAATTAATTAGACATGCTTTTTGATTAATATTTTTTATTTAACCATTTAAACAGAGTCTTGAAAAATTAAAATGGAAAAAAACAGAATCCAGAAAAATGTAAACGGAAAAAAATGAATTTGGTAAAAATAAAAGTGAATTTGAGAAAAAATAAAATGTATTTCATAGGGCCTTAAAAATGTAATTTTTAATAAATGCTTTTAATAAACTGCTGTTAAATTGTGTTTTATGTTTTCATGATAAATTAGACATGCCATTAAATAACCATAAAATTATTATTATTATTATTATTATTATTATTATTAAAACCATATAACTATTAAAAGAGTCTAGAAAAATGAAAATGGAATTTAAAAAAAAAAAAAAAAAAAAAAAAAGCAGAAATTGGGAAAAAATAAAACAGATTTCATTGTGCCTATTAGAAAGCATGTAAAAAAAAACATTCTAATATGCTGATTTGATGCTCAAGAAACATTTCTTATTATTATTAATGCTGAAAACAGTTGTGCTGCTTAATATTTATCCAAAAACAATATTTTTTCAGCTTTCTTTAATAAATAGAAACTTCAAAAGAACAGCATTTATTTGAAACAGAAATATTTTGTAACATTATAAATGTAATTTAATGCTTTAATGCTTCCTTGTTTTTCTAAGCATTAATTTCTTAAAAACTAACCAAAGTTTTGTACAACTCCCAGGTATTTCCATATATGATTAGTATAGTATTTCAAAACATAAACCTCTTTGAGTAGCATATTTCAGCACTAAATTCTCTTGGTGAAGACAAGTAAAGAAATCATTGTGAAAGCAGCAATTATCAGCGCTTGACGGATATGCAATGAAAATGACCAAATGGTTGAAATATTCCTATGTGGCCTATTTATCTTTCTTTATAACGTGCATTTATCTTGTTGTTCTAACAGCAGAAACTGCGGCGACATTGGCAAGCATCAATCTCGATGTCAATTCGGCATTTAAAGAGCCATTTTAGCAGCATTTTTCCCTCTTCCTTGCATTGGCGGCCCTCCCTCGGCACCATAAACATTAATCAGACGCAGTATAAAGCCAGAGACTAAGAATCCAACAGGCAATATAAAAACTTATTCATGCTTTGCATGAGCTGACATGGGAAGACGGGATCCAGCGCTGTAGAAAAATAACAACCGTATTCATATTCCCCCCATCTGACGGGGGAAAAGCTGTTGGGTAATTTCACTTTTTTTCAAGGTCCAATGCATCTGAAGCTCTGATCCGACTGTTTCTTCACTGTCTACTTTCGGATTTAGTGGAAATCACTGGAGGTCCACCGCCGCTACAAACTGACATCTGCAGGAGCTTGAAGTCAATAATCTCTTTGCGTTTAGCCTGGAGGTATGTATTATTCGCAGCACTATGGGGAAGAGACCTTTCCAAACAGCTTTTTTTCAACAACCACAAATGAAACACCACAGTCGAAGAGTCCCAAACCTCCTCTAGATCTGCTGTTTTAGTTGACTACACGAATGCACTGATAAACACCTGATTCAAAAGAAGACCAGTGTCTGTTGATCTGTTCTACACGTCTCAAGGGAAGTCATTCATAGTGGCTACGGTGCACAATGCTAAGATTGGTGTTGTGCACATCGATTCAGTAGTAGTTGGTGATGAATACTGTCCTGCGGTGCATGTCACCTGGGGTCTGCCCTTTCCTAAATTGATCCATTTGTCCCATTTAAACAAAGCTGAACAAGCTTTTTTTTTTAAAGGTTATAGAAAAGACCCCTGGTATTAGGACAGGCAAAACACAATGTCCTGAGATTTAAATGTACAATGTTTTTGTCAATATCTCAACATCTGGTAAATAAACCACCTAGCAACTCATACAAAAACAAAACCATGGTTTCCTCCAAAACTGTGGTGTTAATAGTAGTATAACAAAACAACTAAAAATATTCTGCCAGCTACATTGTTTAAAAATCCCATTTAAATTTGTAATGATTTTACAATAGCAACAAGTAGATTTTTATATTTTCTGAACAAAATGAGAGTGGTATTTGCCAATCCAAAAATGTTAACATGTTGCTATATGGTTGCAAGTCACTGTCACATGATTAGATTTTTTTAAAAAAAGTGTCTTATATTAATAAAGGCTGAATTTATTTGATCAAAAAACAAAAGAAAACTGTAAAATATGTTTAAATATATGTTATCTCTATATAAATATTTTTTAAACTTTATTTATTTATAATTGCAAAGCCATTGCTCCTTCTTCAGTGTCACATGATCATTTTGAAATAATTATAACATGCTGATATGGATGAATGAATGAATAAATAAACAAACTTTTTTATATATATTTAATTTTTAATTTGAAGAACAACAGTTATTTAAACAATTTTTTAGATTATAAGTTTACCAGTCTTTATTCTTATTTAAATTGAGCAAATTTAATGCATCCTTTCTAAATAGATACATCATTTTATATTATACTTAATTTTATTAATTATATATATATTTTATTAGTAATTTAATTTAATTTGATTTTATTTTAATTATTTATTTATTTTTAGAAAAAGCCTCTTATATTCATAAAGGCTGTATTTATTTGATTAAAACAGAACAAAAACAGTACAATATACAAAAATATTTATTTCAAATATATTTTACACCATAATTATTTATTTATTTATTTGCTTGATTTTCTGTAATTGCAAAGCATTTTCAGCAGGCATTCGTCCTTCTTCAGTGTCACATGATTATTTTGAAATAATTATAATATGCTGATTTGGTTAAACAAACAAACAAACAAATAAAGTTTATTTATTTTTCTCTTTTAATTTCTTAAAAATTTTAAAGAGTTATTTTAAATAGAAACATTTTATGAAGTTATAAGCTTTATTGTCTTTATTGTCATTTTTGATAAAAATTTAATGCACCCTTGCTCATTTTATTTAATTTTTTATTATTTTGCTTTAATTTATTTTATGCATCCTTGCTAAATAGAAGTATCATTTTATTTTATTTTTATTATTTTGCTTTAATTTATTTTATGCATCCTTGCTAAATAGAAGTATTATTTTATTTTATTTTATTTTATTTTTATTATTTTGCTTTCATTTATTTTATGCATCCTTGCTAAATAGAAGTATTATTTTATTTTATTTTATTTTATTTTTTTTTATTATTTTGCTTTCATTTATTTTATGCATCCTTGCTAGACAGAGGTATAACTTATTTTATTTTATTTTATTTTGTTTTGTTTTGTTTTATTGTATTTTTATTTTTTATTATTTTGCTTTTGTTTATTTTATGCACCCTTGCTAAACAGAAGTATCATTTTATTTTATTTTTATTATTTTGCTTTAATTTATTTTATGCACCCTTGCTAAACAGAAGTATCATTTTATTTTATTTTTATTATTTTGCTTTCATTTATTTTATGCATCCTTGCTAGACAGAAGTGTAATTTATTTTATTTTATTTTGTTTTGTTTTATTGTATTTTATTTTTTATTATTTTGCTTTTGTTTATTTTATGCACCCTTGCTAAACAGAAGTATCAGTTTATTTAAAATCTTACTGACATTGAGCATTTGAACGGTAGCATATTTTCAAAAAATAGTAAACACCACTAAATAAATGTTGTAACAAAATCACTTTGGCTAAAACTATGAATTTAATTTTAAAGGCAGTTTGTGACTAGGTAATTTTTCTCTATTACAATCAAGTGTAAGTATAGATGAAATATAAATAAATAAGATTGAATCACATCAAGCTTTCTAAAACGTTTAAAAACTAACCTACAGGCAATGAATAAAAGCTACCAATAGAGAAAAAACTCAAAAGCAGCGATCTATTCGTGAATACTGCCTAGTGTTTCTGTGAACTAAATCTGCACTTGTCTGTTTTTGGTCTTCAGACGTGAGCGAGTCTATGTGAGTCACAGTTATAATGGGACTTTTATAGATTTGCGGGTGTGATGGAGGTGTATTCCATGGAGATTTACCAGGAAAATCTGTCAGTAAAGAAACAAAAAACACTTTTTGATGCAGACACTCACTTGTAAGACTCCAGAGCTCTATTGCCGTACTCCAGCGCCGTCTCATAGTCATCCAGACTAATGCAAGCGTCCGTGGCCAGATCCAGCAGCCTGAGCACATAGATGTTCCTGTCCGGGACGACATCTGTGCATCTGTGCAAAAGAGCCTGGCTCTCTTTCAGCAACTCCTCCCAGCCTTTTGATTAAACAGTTAAGGACACAATTAAACAGAAGCTGAAATGTATTACGAAAACTACAGTTGCTAATATCAACAACCACCAGCACACAAAATCCAAAATGAAATCGATGCTTATTATTTCATGGGGAAGATAGCCTGCTTTTTCTTTTACATGTTAGACGCCAAAGGGGTAAAAGCAAGTGTGCTAGACAGAACTGACAAATTTAACCTCACACCTTTCACTGCAATGTCTGACTACAATATCAGGCATAGTTTGCAGAGACTAGCAGTTGTTTCCAGAGTAAAAATGCTAAAGGCTAGTTCACTTCACCCTGCGAAACTTTGAGATAGAGTCAGTTATCATCCACTGAGTGTCAGGCACTTTACCAGCCCTTGATTTGACGGTGAAGGATACGCTGCTCCGACTGAAGCTGCTCCAGGTGAGGGATGGTGTCTCTTAAGGATGTCCATGCTGTCTTCTCTCCAGCCAGCATGTCACAGTCCTGTTCACAAAATGTCATATGAATTAATTTAATTTAATTTTTTTTGTCATTTTAATTTTACTTTAAATGTAAAATTTTAAATATCATCTACTTTATTAATGTATTTATTGTCATCAACAGTAATTATAAATATATTTATTTATATACATTTATAAATAAATTATGTATATTTATTATATATATAGATTTAAAAGAAAAATCACTATATAAAACAACAGCACAAATGACAACACTGTATGAATCAAATCAAGTTTTTTAAAAACGTATTTACACCCTTATTTTGTGTGAATAACATCTTATATAAATTTGCAATATATTTATTTATATTTAAAATGTACATTTAAATTGTATTTTACATTTTTAAATATTATGTATGTATGTATACATTTACTTATTTTGTAATTTATTATATTAAAATGCATTTATATTTATACATCTATCTTAGATATGTGATATTAAAAAGACCATTACACTACAAGATAAATTACACTACAAGTATGAATTAAGTAATGAATTAATAATGAATGTAATTAATGTAAGTGATTAAATAATGAATGAAAGTCAATCAAAAGTTGCTATTTTTAAAAATTTGTAATTATTTATTTACACTTTTACTAGGTGTGAATATTTATTTTATGTTCATAAAATACTATTATTATAAATATTATTTTATTACTTTATAAATGTACTTAGTTAATTAATTAATTTATTATTTATTTATTTATTATAAAATATTTATAACGTGCTGATTTGGAAATAAATACGTTTTATTTATAAATATTTATTCAAATATTGTTTCGTTACTTTATAATTGTACGAAATTTATTATTAAATTTATTATTTATTTATATTGTATTTATTTATTCATTTATTTGTTATTATTTATTGAAATAATTATAATATGCTGATTTGTAAATAAATAAATATATTTTGAATTTAAAAATAATCATTCAAATATTATCTGATTAATTTATAAATGTACTTTATTTATTTATTATTCATTTATACATCTGTAATTGCAAAGTATTTTCAGCAGCCACTGCCGCTTCTTCAGTGCCACATGATCATTTTGAAATAATTAGAGTATGCTGATTTGGAAAAATAAATAAATAAACAAACAAACAAATAAATAAAGCATTTTCATTATTTTTGTAAAATTCCTTGAAATTTTGAAGAACAGCAGCTATTTGATTTGGAAACATTTTGTAAAATTCACTTTTGATAAAAATGTAATGCATCATTCTAAACACAAGTATCAATTTATTTGAAATCTTTGATTTGAACATTTGAACTGTAGCATACTTTTGAAAAATAATAAAACACCACTGAGGGTACCTCCGAATTTGAAGACAATTTGTGACTAGGTCATTTAAATACATATACTTATTTCAAAAGAGACAATTAAAAGCTGTTTAACAAAAAACGTACATCCTTATTTTGATGCACCATGCATCACAACTTCTCGTTCAAATGTGTCCTACACCAAAATGGCCCTATATTAGAACTGAAGCTATCAAAGTTATTTGAACTTTTACTGCATGATAGCTCAAATGTGTCTGTGTGGTGCAGTGATGCTTAAATTGTGAAAGATGATGATGGGGGGGTGAGGAGGTCATCAAACATCAAAGCGTTTCATCCCTACAACAGAACAAAAACTTTAAAAGGAGAACGAGAGAAGCTGTCAGGATTACAGAGCCGTGAGGTGCGTGAAGACTGAACAGGCTTGTTTCTGAGAGGGCAACTTTATTTCAGGATAAGTGTGATGACGAGTCGGAGCCATGGGGGGTCTGTCAGACGCTCAAATCCCTGCAGAGAGACGTGTGTGTTTGTGTGGCCCCTGGGGATCCACGTATAAGTGCCTCTGAGACATCAAAGCCCTTGATGTATCAGAGGTGAACAGTCACGGCACTGACAATACACTAGTGTGACTGCCTGAGCACTCGCTAACCTCAATCACACACACAGAATCAATTTAAACACTTTCGCAGAACTGCTTCGACCCTAAAAACACCTTTTCATTATGTCATTCTCACTAAATAACTCTTGATTACTCTTTGGGGACAGTAAGATTTTTTTCTTGTTTAATATTTTCATTCATAACGGACACAATTTGTCAAAAGTGACAGTAAAGACATTTATACTGTTACAAAAGATTTCTGCTTCTGTCTTCTGTCTTTTTTAACTTTCCAATCATGGTTTCCACAAAACTATTAAGCAGCACAACTGTTTTCAGCATTGATAATAGACATGTTTCTTGAGCAGCAAATCAGCATATTAGAATGATTTCTGAAGGATCACGTGACACTAAAGACTGGAGTAATGATGCTGAAAATTCAGCTTTGCATCACAGAAGTAAATTACATTTTAAAATATATTACAATAGAAAACAGTTATTTTAAATTGTAATAATATTTGACAATATTACTAATTTTACTGCATTTTTGATCAAATCAGAAGAGACTTTTTGAAAAATATTTTAAAAACTTTTAAACTTGCCATAAGGTTGTAATACTATGGTACTATGGTACAACACGGTAGTGTCCCAAGAAACATGGTATTTTCCTTTTTTTCCATGTTGTTTTTTTTTTCTTTCTTTGACCTGCAGATATTTACTTTTTTCTCTTTTTTTAATATTCTATAAGCATTTTACCCTTATAAAACCAGACTATGGTCTATGGTGGTTTCTCCTGATGTTTTCAAAAATAATCTTTAACTAATATCTAATATAAACATGATTTACAACACACATAAAAAAAATGACAAAGACAAAAAATATGGCACTTAAACAAAGACTAATAAAAATAATAAAAAAAAAAAAAAAAAAAAAAAAAAAGAATGAAGATCACATTGTCCATCTGAAATTCAAACTTTTACATGCTTTTTAAAAAAGAAACAATAAGAAAAAACAATTAAGTGCCACATACAGTTGAAGTCAAAAGTTTACATACACCTTGCAATCATACAAAAAAACCTTGAGATCATACAAAATGCATGTTATTTTTTATTTAGCACTGACCTGAATAAGATATTTCACATAAAAGATGTTTACATATAGTCCACAAGAGAAAATAATATTTTAATTTATAAAAATGACCCTGTTGATTCTTAATACTGTGTTACCTGAATGATCTACAGCTGTGTTTTTAACATTTTTTTTTTGTGATAGTTGTTTATGAGTCCCTCGTTGTCCTGAATAGTTAAACTGCCCGCTGGTTTTTCAGCATTTTTGTGTATTTGAACCCTTTCCAACAATGACTGTATGATTTTGAGGACAACTGAAAGACTCATATGCAACTATTACAGAAGGTTCAAACGCTCACTGATGCTCCAGAAGAAAAAACGATGCATTAAGAGCCGGGGGGTGTAAACTTTTGAAAAGAATGAAGATGTGTGCATTTTTCTTATTTTGCCTAAATATCATATTTTTTTCATTTAGTACTGCCCTTCAGAAGCAGTAGATACTTGGATGTTTCCCAGTAAACAAAATAAGTTAAATTTACTCCATTCTTCAAATTCAAAAAGTGTGAAATATTTTTTATTTATGTGAAAACTTACTCAGGGCAGTACTGAATAAAAAATAACATGCATTTTGTATGACCCCTCTTATTTTGGTAAAACAATTCACATTTTGCAGATTCTGCAAGGTGTATGTGAACTTCTGACTTCAACTGTAAACATGCATAAACATCAATCTTACTGCAGGAAGTATTTTGGATATTTGTATTATTCAGCCAAGGGTTGAGAAACTAAACGTAATTTTGTAGAGACCAAATAGACTCAGATATTCAGTGAGCTGTACGAAGCATCCTGTTATGTGTTTTTCTTCAAGTGCACTCAGTCCATACAAACTATGCAGGTTTTATAAATCATTTATCAGATAGAGTGCATGCTGTCCAAAATGCAAGAGAGATATGTGGATGTCATGAGAGGCCAAAAACCCGCAGGCCATCTACCAATGAATGCTCCACTGGACCACAATCCTCTGCTTCTACAGTGGAATCACTAATAAACTCATAACTGTACAAGAAATTACGTATTATGGCAAACATGCCACAACTTGTAAATCACACCAAACATCAGACATCATTTTGACATCAGACAAAACAAACAGTCTTTTTACCTGCATGTTATGTAAGAATTCATTTTACATTCTGGTCAAATCTCTATAGTTATAAAATGGCTTTGAAGCATGAAATTATATATCTGTTTGCACAAAGGAAGAACTTTTTTATTTGCTGCTCCTTTTCAATGAAAAAGCCAGCCTAATTATAGGGAGAGAGCCAGGAATCAAATTGTAGACGGTGGTTCAGACTGTTTATTAGTGTAAATTGAATAATCATGTTACTCATTATAGTACTGTTCAGAGTGCACCGAGTATAAAAACATGCCAGTGAACAAAGCATGACAGGAAGTCTAATGCTTTAGCAAATGCCTCCCTCATACAGTCCGACTACATTAAAAGCACTTTGCTGGCAAAAGTACATTCATGAGAATATATTAAGAAAACATGCAAAACTATAAAAAAAAATGTATTGGGAAAAAAATGATGTGCATGCTTTTTCAGCAAATATCTGTATACAGGTTTGGGAAAAACATTCTATAAATATTTGATGGAAAAGCATGCATATGTAATATTTATATATAATGTATATAACATGTTACACATACACACTACCAGTGAAACGTTTTTGAACAGTAAGACTTTTCATGTGTTTTTTAAAAAAAGTTTCTTCTGCTCACCAAGCCTGCATTTATTTGATCCAAAGTACAGCAAAAACAGTAACATTTTGAAATATTTTTACTATTTAAAATAACTGTTTTCTATTTGAATATGTTTTAAAATGTAATTTATTCCTGTGATTTCAAAGCTGATTTTAGCATCATTTCATTATTCCAGTCACATAATCCTTCAGAAATCATTCTAAGTACATTATGCATTATTACTATGCATTATTATTATATATCTAATGTTATATTATATTATATTATATTATATTATAATGTTGAAAAGAAAGTTCAGAAGAACAGCATTTATCTTAAATAAAACATTATTTATCATCACTTTTGATCAATTTAAAGCATCCTTGCTAAATAAAAATATTAATTTCTATAATTTCTTTCCCCCAGGAAAAAACTAAACTAAAATAAAATAAAATAAAATAAATAAACTCTAAGCTTTTGAATAGTATAACGTGTATAATATTACAAAAGCTTTTTATATTTTTAGATAAATGCTGATCTTTGCATTCATCAAAGAATCCTGAAAAAAATTTACTCAAGTGTTTTAAATATTGATAATAATAAAAAATGTTTCTTGAACAGCAAATCAGCATATTAGAATGATTTCTGAAGAATCGTGTGACACTGAAGACTGGAGTAATAATGCTGAAAATGTAGCTTTGATCGCATAAATAAATTACATGTTAAAATATATGTTATTTAAAATAGTAAAAATATTTCATAATTTTACTGTATTTGCTGTACTTTGGGTCAAATAAATCCAGGTTTGGTGAGCAGCAGAGACTTCTTTAAAAAACACATGAAAAGTCTTTTGACTGGTAGTGTGTGGTAGTGTATATATATTTGTTAAATCATATGTGTAACATGTTATATAAATCATATATAAATATTACATATGCATGCTTTTCCATCAAATATTTGTTATATGTTTTTTTCCCAAAACTTATTTCTTAAATATAATAATTGTTAAAAATAAAAATAAAATAAATATTAATACTATTTTTTATAAATGTTACATTTCGATTGATTTGTTGACTTTGTTGAAAGGAATAGTTCACGCAAAAAGGAATATTTTTGCATTAAAAAAAGGAAACAAGCATTTAAAAATCTACATTGAAGACGTAGATGAGTTTGCTTCTTCACTGCATCACTTGCTCACCAATGGATCTCTGCAGTGAATGGGTGCCGTCAGAATGAGAGTCCAAACAGCTAACAAAAACATCACATAATCCACAAGTAATCCACACCACTCCAGTCGATCAATTAACGCCTTGTATCCACAATTGCCTTTCTGATGGCACCCATTCACTGCAGAGGATTCACTGGTGAGCAAGTGAATGCTAAATTTCTCCAAATCTGTTCCGATCAGGAAACAAACTCATCTACATCTTGGATGGCCTGAGGGTGAGCACATTTTCATTTTTGGGTGAACTATTCCTTTAATGCATCCCAAAGGATCTTGCATAGTATTTAGAATTGATGGTATGTAAATTGGGACACAGCCTATTTTATCAACAGAGTTGTAAAGAAGATTCGTTGGCAATGTGAAAGAACACTGAACACTAAAACACTAAAAAAGCGGTAAAATGTATGGCCAGACAGCCTTCATGAACAGGAGAACATCTGTGACCCCCCACACGACTGTCAGTCTGAATCACATCTCCGGTCGCCGGAGGTTCTGGGAAGGTGATAACCTGATTGTCCCTCCCTGTACTTTACTGCACATACAGCTGCTCTGTTGTTTTAGCGTGTTAGTATGTCCTATTGCACTCACACGGGCTGTCAGATTACCGCAAAGCCGGTGGTGAATCAACAAGTCCCTCTCATCATAATGTCATCAGTGTAACACTTTACACACCTCACCTGTAATTACCTCATGCACACACATATACACACAATGACGGGCTTTGATGGAGTGCGATGATGGGAAATAACAAAAACAGTGGAGAAAAACACAAACTAGATTTCTGTTGTACTAATTTTCAGAAGAAAAATGATTTATTAAATTAATATATCAGACTCTACGACATTCTGGCGCTTAGGCAGAGACCTCGATTCACAACAGAGTTTATACCACATATCAGGTGTCCTAAAATTCAAACCTTACTTAAAAAACAAGCTTCCTCTGTTTTGGATTCAGACCCAGAAGGAACTGAAGGCAGGGACGAAACCCAAGTCTCCATCTCGGCAGCCCTGAGCAAGAGCGTTTATTCTTATCTGCAGTATCTGACAGATGACTCAAGCAGAGGTCAGTCTGAGCAGCTGTGTAGGTGTTAACAGCAGGGATAAAGCCTCTTTCTCTTGAGCTCAGCTCCGAGTTATTTAGCATGGTATGCCTGCATGCAGGTGCAAAATAACCACAACATAAGCCTGCAGGGAACTTGTGTATTCCAGTGACATGTTTGAGCACACATGCCACAAATTCTGTATGTCATTCATAATGCATTTGAAGAGATAGTTCAGCCAAGAATGAAAATCATTTACTCATGTCATTCCAAACCTTTCTTTGTTCTGTAAACTACAAAAAAAAAAGACATTTTCAAAAATGTTTTTGTCTTTACAGTGGGGTCTAAAATAGCACTGAATCCCTTCCCCATTTCATTGTATGGGCAAAACAACCAACAGAGACATTTTTCTAAATATTTTTGTTGCATTTTGCAGAAGAAAGTAAGTCACTGAATTATCATTTTGAAATGAATTATACTTTTAAGATGAAGTGTGTAATTTCTGAAAGAATAAAAAAATAAAAAAAAAAATAATAAATGTTTAAAATGTTAAAACGTTTAAAAACTATAATCTAGTCTATGATCCATCTATCATATTATTATTATTATTATTATTATTAATATAAAAACAAAAGTAGTAATTACTAGAAAGCTCATAATAAAAATAATAATAATAATCAATTTGTTTAACATCTAAAATGAATTATTAATTAAATATTTAAATCTATCTATCTGTATTTCCATCTATTATTATCATTATTATCATTATTATTATTATTATTATTATAAAAACAATAGTAGTAATTACCAAAATAATAATAATCCTAATAATACATTTATTTAAAATGTAAAATTGCCTTTTCCCGGCAATCAACACAGAAATGGTTTACTTAGAGTAGTTTGTGCAGATGGAGGAAAAAGTATTTTAACATCCCAAAAATGACACACTTCACCTTTAAATTCCCATCTCTCCTCACTCCATTTTAGTCATTCATTCATCCGCTCTCTTGTACTCCCATGCATGCCATCCAAAGCTTTATTCCTGACACGCTCCTGTCATCGCAGTGATGATCACAGATGACAAGGCCTGCTGAGGACGGGCTCCCCGGGGCAGCGCGGTGAGACCGGTGATGGTCTAGGACCGGTCTGACAGACTCGACACATCATCAGACGCTTCCGAGGGCTGAGTGGGACAGACACGGAGCAAAAGAGCGCGGAAAAGAGAACACGAAGGAGAACGGGGATGATAGATAGTGATCCCGCCAGGACACAATGAGGCGGGGAGAAGCCCTTTTTCAGGAGTGATGGGGTGAAAGTGAGAGGAATAGAAAAATGAGGATAAAGGGAGGATCAGAGAAGGGAAGACAGATCTGTTGATACTCCTCACCTTGTCCTCAGTTGTACAGCGCGTGCACTGACACAGGAAGTGGTACTGCTCTTGTAAATGAGAACGTCTCTCTTTGCTGGTCGCGAGGATATCGGTGTAGCTTATGGTGAGCTAAAGGAGAATGAGAAAGAGAGATGGTTAAATGAAAAATCACAGACAACTAGGCGAATTATCTAAGAGGGAAATACAATAAACACAATGACTCGCTTATACAGACAGCTTACTGGGGTTCGGATCGTAGCCAATGTCTTATGGCTGTTTTGTCTTGAATAATGAAAGTCTGCCTGCTGAGCTAACATTTGAAAACCACATGTTCTTTTCCCTTTGGACCAATTCTGAAGGATGTAAACAAAATAGAAAATGTGTCTGCTTTGCGTTATTGTGCATATGTTTGTGTTTATGTGTTCAACCACCTTCTAGGCTGTTAGCAGAACTGACATACGGATAATCGGAGTGGAAAAGGTTGAAATATTAGGAGGTAATCGTTTCTAAAGTGTTTTTATCATCCAATGTGACAGGTGACTCAGGGGAAACTGAACAATGGATGTGTTTTCATATTTTCTGATGTTTCCCGTCTTTAGAGCTTCAGAGCCTTTTCTTTCTTTCTTTCTTTTTTTATTTGATTATTATTATTATTATTATTTTTATTTTTTTATTTATTTTTATTTTTTCCCATTTTTCCAAGTACATCCAACTAAAGATGTGTTTGGAGTTACATACTATCTGTTATTTTTTTTCAAGAAATGCATTAAGTGCCCACAGAATCATATATTAATATCACTTTTTTATGTATTTACCTTTTTTAAAATTCTTATTATTTGTGAGTGCAAATTGTGAGAGACACATCACTTTCGTAAATGGTGCAGTATAAAACAACAGAAAATCGCATATAAAACTATATACTATAATTTAATGTGCTTCACAATCCACTTCCCTACATTCAAAAAGCTCAAAAATGTAACTTTTGAAGAATATACT
This sequence comes from Labeo rohita, assembly GCF_022985175.1. NCBI lineage: Eukaryota > Metazoa > Chordata > Actinopteri > Cypriniformes > Cyprinidae > Labeo > Labeo rohita. Next base: position 7,229,132 of record NC_066885.1, read on the forward strand.
AATGTGAATTTACTAATCTATATTAATTATATATTTTGACCATTTTTATGCAAAAAAAAAAACCTGACCAAATTATATTTGACATTTATGCTAAATACATGCTGTGAACAGACAAAAATATATATTTTTAAATATATAGTAAAATATACTTTTAAAAAGGCCAAATTTATTTAAAAACTATATTAATTATATACTTTGACCAATTTTATGCAAAAAATAAAATAAAATAAAAAATCTGACCAAATTATATTTTAAAAATATGCTAAATATATGTTGTAAACAGCCAAAAATATATTTCAAAAATATTTTTTAATGAAATTAAATATATTATATAGTAAAACATACAAAAAAGGCCAAGAACGAAGCTTTTGAAAAATATAATAATAATGTGAATTTATTTTAAAAAATTATATTAGTTATATATTTTGACCATTTTTATACAAAAAAACCCTAAATAAATCTGACCAAATTACATTTTAAATATATGCTAAATACATTTTGTAAACAGCCAAAAATATATTTTTTAATATAATATAGTTAAATATACTAAAACAGTCAACAACTGAACTTTTGCAGAATATACTAATGTGAATTTATTTAAAGATCTACATTAGTTATATATTTTGACCATTTTTATGCAAAAAAGTGACCAAATTATATTTTAAATATAAGCTAAACATATGTTGCAAACAGCCAAAAATATTTACATTTTGAAAAAATATATTACATAGTAAAATATACTAAAAAAGGCCAACAACTGAACTTTTAAAGAATATACTAATGTGACTTTATTTAAAGATCTATATTTGCTATATATTTTGACCATTTTTACGCATATTTTGAGTTGAATTATTAAAAACTATAATCTTTTTTTGTATTAATCAGAAGCAACATCAACCATGATTTCGAACATCACATTTTGACTAATTTAATTTTAATCCTAAGAGTTCAGAAATATTTCCACCTTAAAATTGCATAAATTATTTAAAATAGCCAAATATATTTTTAAGGTGATAGCTGGACACCATTTAATAAATTAAATATGCAATATAGTAAAATCATGTGACAACAATCTAGCATTTTTCTACTATAAAAATGTATCTGTACACTATTTCACCTGTTATCTACAAACAATAGTATGCAGCAAACAGTAAATAGAGCACAGTACGCAGAAAGCAATTTCATTTCCAAACCTCTGTCAGGTCAAATATAGAAAGCGAGAGCGAATTGAAAACAGATATTCCAATGAATGAGTTATTGAGTGAAGACAGAGAGTGAGAGACGCAGGTACATAAAACTAAACAATGAATAAACACAGAAAGCAACAGAAACAGGAAGAGGAGAAAACGAAAAACAGATCCAAAATGAGCATGACCCTTATGGGCAAACAGCGGCGTGTGTACAGTGTGCAGATGTGTGTGGGTGTATGAATGATAATGGAGCCGCGTGTACGTGTGTGTAAACAGTCCGTGTGGGACGACGAACGCTCATGTATTCTACCGTCGTATATATCGTACACCTATAGTGTGAATTCTCATTACGTCCTGTGTACAGAGAGCTTGCTGGTAATTTCATTCTCCAGTTCACTTCCTCTCTTCACGTTCCCTCCCCCTGTCAGAAGTAAATTAAGCATGACCGCCTGAATTACTTGGGAATATCTAAACTTTCAGAGCTGAAATAAACACAACGGCTGCATAATGAGAGTTTCTCTATCTTTGAGGCTAAAAACCACATCCCGAATGGATTCAGGTGTTAATGTATATGAATAATGTATATGCATATCTACTGGTTTTTCAAGCTGGTGGAGTGTGACGGATGTGTGCGGTCATGCAAATAGGTTTAAATGAGCTTCGATTAGTCTGCAGGACGCTCTGAATAAGAGCGGATGCTAAATGCAGTAAATGTACATGCGGGATGTTGCTTTTTGTCTTCAGATGACTGGATTAGGGTTGGTTAATCTGGCAGGAGACTCTGTTAAGTGTCTGCACTTGAGAAACGGTGGTGTGATGTGTGTAATTTCATGGAAGTTAAAATACTTTCTCCTGTCTCAGATTAATATGAACAGACAGCGCAAGGAAGCTATTTGCGGGCTGAAAAGTATAAACACTGTGGCTCCATGGCACTATGAAAATATTACTTTGTTTATTTGAGCGGTCTGACATCGTAACTTCTGGCATAATCAGTGGAGTAAGTTTGGGGTGAAAGACAGGGTTTTTTTTTTTTACTAACAAAAACTGACTGAAAACCTTTTCATTGAGGGCAATAGAAATAAAAATGAACATTACTGGGAAAAAAATTAACTAAAACACATTTCCAAGACAATAAAACTCAATAAATACAATTAAAATATAATTGATATGCTAAAATAATTTACTAAAGTATATAAATATATACTAATTAAACAATAAAAATAAAAACTGACATAATAAAAAAGGTAAAATGCTCTTTTGCTAAATGCTAAATTAAAACGAACAATAATAGGGTGGGAATTAATTAAAAAATAAAATTATTATTATTATTATTATTATTATTAATTAAAACTGAAAGAAAACATTTTAATTAAGGGCAATATAAATACAAATTAAAATGAACATTACTGGGAAAAAATGTAAACATACATTTTCATGACTCCAAAACTTAATAAATATAATTAAAATATATGCTAAACTAAAATAATTTTCTAAAGAATATACTAATTAAATATATACAAACTAAATACAATAAAAAAGGCTAAAATGTTAAAACTAAACTAAAACTAACAAAAACAGGGTCAGAATTAATGTAAAAAAAAAAATCTACACATTAATACGCTATTATTATTATTATTATTATTATTACGACAATACATTTTCATGATTCCAAAACTTAATGAATATAATTAAAATAGATGCTAAAATAATTTAATACAAACATATTCATTAAATATATACTAATTAAATATAATAAAAACAAAAACTGACTAAATATGAATGTGCTATGATTATTATTATTATTATGAAAACTGAATGAAAACATTTTAATTAAGGGCAACAGAAAGAAAAATTTAAATGAACATTACTAAAAAATACATTTTTATGACTCCAAAACTCAATAAATATAATTAAAATATATGCCAAACTAAAATAACTTAGTAAAAAATATACAAATTAAATATATACAAATTAAATATAATACAAATCAAAACTGAAATAAAAAAAGAGAAAATGACAAAACTAAATTAAAACTAAAAACTGAATGAAATGTTAACAGAAATAAAAACAGAAATAAAAATTGACATTAATGGAAAAAATGATAAAATGATAAAACTAAATGAAACTTTCTTGATTCTAAAACTAACTACCGGTAAGTATAAATAACAATATATATAAGTTATATATAATAACAATATATTATAAGTATATAAGTAAATATAAACTATACAGAAATAAAAATTGACATCACTGAGAAAAATGTAAACTAAAATGGTAAAACTAAATTAAACATTCCAGTATGTATAATATACATCATATATATATATATATTTTATATATTTAAACTACATAATAAAAAATACTAAAACAAATACATAAAAATAAACATAAAAAACATGATAAAGCATGGCCAAAAACAATAAAATTCTAAAACTAACCCTTAAGTGAAACAATAAAAAAAAAAATCTAATAAAAATAATTTCCAAACTTTAATGTGTTTGAAAAACCTGTTTGCAAAAATCCTTGAAATTCCATTTGGTGTTGAAGAAATGGCTAAAGAATAATAAAAACTGGCAACTGGTAATATTGTCCTGGGCCCTGTGACCCATGCTTATAATTTTCTCTCGGGTATATGAATTTTAATATCCCTGGGTCAGGGCAGGAGAAAAATGACATACATTAAGAGAGAGAGTGAAAAAGACTAGAAAAAACAGACCGAGAACTAAAGTGTGTGTGAGTATGGATGGACGTATACTGTACCTCCTCACAGGGTTTGATGAGGCGAACAGCTCGCAGCGTAAGTCTCTTGCCCTCAAAGATCATGACACAGTTGGGCTGACAGTCGTGGTTCAGCAGAGACATGCTGGGACAGAAAAAAACAAAATAAACCCTTCAAATATGTTGAAGCACAATTCACCAGCACAGCGTCTCAATGCATCCTCTCAATCCTTAATTAGGATAACAATCGGCACTAGAAGGGTTATATGACAGAGTTTGGTCGCTTTGGATAAACATCAACTCAAGAGTACGAGAAAAATTCACTTTACTAGATAATTTATCCTTGTCTGTTGTTTGCACAAACCCAGGCTGATTTAACAAATAAGACCCAACGATGGTGAATTTAGTTCAGCCTGTCAAAAAACAACTTATACAAATTCATAGCAGTTGCTATTTTTTATTCTCTCTCTATAAATACATTATTTTTAAAATAGTTTTTCCTCATTAGACACTGAGATCAAATTAAACTGCAAATCCCTCATACTCTCAATTTCTCCTGATCCGAATAAATAATGCACAATGACTGTTACTAAATAATGGAACATAAATCAGGCATCACTAATTAATTAAGTAAAGAAACAAGTTGCTACAGACTGGAGACACAGAAAACAAGAAAGCTGACATGTCTGCCAGCGGGACATTTGTCCTGTTGAATGTGATATGATAACCTGCCGCTTTTACCAGCGAAGACAAAACCAAAGGCGTCAAGGTGAGAATGACAGCAATGAAAGACACTGATGTGACACCGATGATCTTTTTAAGAGCCTTGTGCTTTAAAGTGACATCATCACTGCTGATGCTGTTAGTGACGTTTATAGATGCTGATGTCACACTGCTAATTTACAACTGCTATTTTTATATTTACAAACATGCATCTGGACAAATCAGACATTTAGTGATAATATCAGCATATATATAATATATATATATATATATATATATATATATATATATGTCTGTCTATCTATCTATCTATCTATCTATCTATCTAAATTAATTAATTAATTAATTATAATAAATAATTTAATATACACAAGTATAATGTACTAACTTAACTTGTTTTCTTAATAAACTATATATAACAATGTATACAAATTAATGTATATAGAAATCTATCTATATAAATAATTAAATAAAATAATAATTAGTAAATTAGTATAATTTCTTAAATATATACACACACACACACACTTATTATTTGTGTGTGTGTATATATATATATAAATATATATAAATAATAATACAATTTTATTTAATAAATAATAATAATCAATAATAATAATAATAATAATAATAATATAATTTAGTAATTTAATAATTATTTTCTTAATTATTATTTTCTTTTTGAAATAGTTTATTTAACATTTTTTATTTAACATTTTTACTCATGCTGTCCCAATCCTATATAATGCCGATCTCCAAAAAGAAGGAAAAGTTATATAGTCAAAATTCAGAACTGTCATATTGACAACAATCTAATTAATTAATTAATTAATTAATTAGCTAAAATAAATCATTTAACAACAAATAATTTAATTGTGTTAATAAAACTTATATATAGACAACTTTTAATTAGTTATATATTTTGACCATTAAAAAAAATTCTGGCCAAATTATATATACATATATATAGCCAAATATATATTATAAAATATTTGTAAGTATATTATATAATAAAATATACCTAAAAAGGTCAAAAACCAAACTTTTGAAAAATACACTAATGTGAATTTATTTTAAAAATCTATATTAATTATAATTAATTAACTATATAGAAGACCAAATTATACTTTAAATATATGCTAAATATATGTTTTAAACAGTTAAAAATCTATTTTTATCCTCTGGGGCCTGAGGTGATTTTGAGGCCCTTGTTTTTTTTTGACATGCCCTGACATTTTTATTATAATTATATTACTTATATTTTAAATATATGCTAAATATATATGTTGTAAACAGCAAAAATACATTTTTTTAAAACATAAACTTTTGAAGAATATACTATTGTGAATTTACTTAAAAGTGAATCAATCTATCAATCTTAATGAATTAATTAAATATAATCATTTTATCAAATATAATTCAAATCCATCTGTAATAAATAATTTTATATAGAGATTTATAATTTACTAACTTAATAGCTTGGTTTCTATACACACTTGTCTATTAATTAATTTAGCATTTTTTATTTAAAATATTTACTCATGATGTTCCAAACCTATAATGCCAATCTCCAAAAAGAAGGAAAAGTCATACAGTCAAAATTAAAAAATGACAACAGAAAAATCAATAACACACAGGTTTGAAACAACACGAGAGTCAGTAAATAATGAAATTTCCATTTTGGGGTAATATATTCATGTGTAATCCATGTTTGAAGTCTCTTCATGTCAGATAGTCCTCCCTTGTGGTAAGATTTGAGAAGATAGTGAGCTGAATGCATGTATTTACATTCACACAAGCATGACAGAACAAACACAGCAATTATAAATCAAGCACGAAAGCACAATTATCCTTTGTATGTGGACAGGAATACATGCTATCCTGCTCTTCCAGGCTTCTGCTAATGCATCGGAAGTCATTCAAAGAGCCAGAGCAACAAATTACTTGTGTTTGTCATGGTCTGGGGAAGATTCAACAGCGCCTAAGTACAGCGCATAAAGCGGGCTTAGAGTCGGCCCACCCAGCCGACGATAAACAGACGGGCCTCGCTCTCACGGGACAATCTTTCTGCGTCATTATAATTTCTCTGAGACGTCGACAACAATGTCTGAAGCCTTGATTCTGCCTCACATCCGATCTGAAGACTTCATAGCTCATATCTAAACAACAATTTCGACATCTGCCTTTCTGGTTTTGTTTGTTCTCGGTAATCCCACAGGCTCATATTCATAGACGTGAAATGTTTCCCATGGATGGCGAATATGGAAGTCGTGCCAGTTTAATGGCCCACACAGGGAGGCTGCTTCTAGATATATCTGAAGACATTTTATCTTTAAAACTGAGATATTCTGCTCTGCTTTCACAGGTTGCTTTGCTAGAAACATCATAATAATGCAATCTCCCATGATTAGCCAGAATAAATGATGGGATTATTAGCCAATGAAATGCACTCGTGCAAAGACCATGGCAACAAGCCACACCCTCTCAGCTCTGATGAGCTTCACACGTCAGCGCATTTTTATTTACAGTACATTGTTAAGGCCAACTACTTTCTAAAAGGAATAAATTAATTCAAATCAAAAGTGAAATCAATTCACAGCTCATTTGCACTGAAATAAAATTACATTGTTCTGATATCAAACAACAAAAATTCAAGTTAAACTGAAATAAAGCAAGTAATAATACTAATACAAATAATAAATATGTGGGTTTCAATTTTTTGTCCGTTTTTTTTTTTAAATGTTTTCTACTTTTGAATGAAAAAATTAACTTTTAAAATGCAAAATTTATTTGGAATATTTTGGAATGTAATGGAATGCAAATGAGAATGAGCTCTCAACTAATTTTTTTTATTTTAGTGCTGTCAAACAATTAATTGCGATTATTCGCATCCAAAATAAAAGTTTTTATTTACATACAATAACAATATATATATTTTGAAAATAATTACATGTATATATTTATACTCATATAATTGATATATATATATAAATTATATGAGTATGAATATATACATTTAAATAAAATAAATGTATTAAAAATTATCTGATATTTTATATATAATAGATAAATATATAAACAACATATTTTTCGTAAATATATACATGTATGTCTATGTATTTACATATACATAATAAATATACACAGTACACACACATATATTTTGTAAACAAAAACTTTTATTTTGGATGCGATTAATTGCAATTAATTGTTTGACAGCACTAAATTATTTCTATTTAGAAAATGGTATTTATTATTATTATTATTATAAAGTATATAATTTAAATATAGGAACAACACAAGAGTCAATAAAAACATACAAAATATACGTTTTTGCGTATTCAATTATTCAGTTCAGTTATTTAAGTATTCAATTAAACTTTCAATTAATTAATTAATTTAATTTAAATAATTACAGTCAAAATGCGTGCACCAAAAACAGACATAATTTAGTTTTAGTGCTGTCAAACGCAATTAATTAATTAATTACTTTCAGGAAAAAAGTTTGTTTGCATAACATATGTGTGTGCACTGTGTATATTTATTATGTATATATAAATACACACACATACATGTATATATTAAGGAAAATATGTTAGATTTATATATAATATATTCATATAAAATATAAATAATATACAAGTATAAATATACAAATATTATTTAAAATATAGACATTTATATTTATATATAAAAACATTTAATATGCAAACATAATTTTTTTTATATAATATTATTTTATTTATATATACATAAATATACACAGTACACACACACAGTATGTAAACAAACTTATTTTGAATGCGATTAATTGCGATTAATCATTTTGCAGCCCTATTTAATTTGACCATTTTCTACTCTCTCTCTGGTCATACTAAATTACTGTACACTTACTGTACCTTTAAGACTTTTTTATGTAAATAAAATCTGTTATGGTTGTCTAACCTCTATGTAGTAGTGTTTCACACTGTTGTTCATCAAAAAAAAAGCAGGTTGCTGCAGTGAACAGGTGTTAAAGTATAAATGTGGGCGGTCATATATTAACGTGCTCATGTTTATGACGTCTGAATTCTAATTGACCAAATTTTGCTGCTTAGTTCCCATAAACGCTTTGTATTGCTTTGGCTTTCAAAGCAAACTGGGCTCTTTTATTTTAAAAGAGCAAAGAAAATCCTGTTTTCCAAGACATGCCTTTGTTAAGCCATATCAAAAAAACATAACCAATTTGAGCTTATCAATGCTGTCAGAAAATAGCTGTTAGCTAAGCTCTTGTCTGCACATACACAAGACATTTAGCTCAAAGCAGACTATTTAACCTGAGTGAAACCCTCTTTTATGATCCTCCCTTAATCTGCGCTTTTGATTATTCACCCATAAACAGCCCCTAAGAGCCTCACGCTCCTCACTTACACACACTCGGGCCTAAACTCAATCTTTACATGTGGTTTCTAAGTAATGCCGAAAGAAAATATATCTCATTAAAGCGAGTCTGTGCTTGTAGCTGTGAGCGCAGGGCTCTGTCAACAGAAGACGAGCGGAAAAATGAAATAATGCCGAACAGAGCAGGGTAATGAGAGAATATGGAGGACAACGGGGTGAATTCCTCTTATCTTCTGCAAAACATAATACCTGGGTATTGCTAAGCAGCCTGAAACATTAACAGACAAGGCGAATAGCAATCCGCTGTGGTCATTTATTAATGTTTCCAAATAACAGTGCTGAAGGTGGCCATTAACTCTGCCGGAAAACAGAAAGGAAAGCTGTTCCTGGCACACCCTCACACCTGAACACAGCTCAGTTTACTGCATTTTCACAACAGCCGAGACTGACGCAACTGATATGAGGAAATGATGTCAACATCACCCACTTAGCGCTAACTACTCTTGGCCCGCGTGTGGACTTTTATAAATAAACTCTCTTAAAACACACTTAGACTAGTTTAGTTTGACTGCTAAAAGTGTTTATATATGCCTTGCCAATTCTGTTCTGAAACGTCTGTATGAACAATGAATATTCCCATCACATTTCAAATTATATATATTTTGCTGTTATGGAAATTATGGTGGTGCCCTAAACATAAAATTATAATAAATTAAATAATATGTAAAATAAATAAATAAAGCAAAATGTTCTTTCCTTTTGCATAATTTGACAAAATAACCGTCTGCTGAAAATTATGCCAATTAAAATGTATAATACATTTATAATAAATTATATATATGTGCAGAATAAATATCTGTATGAATAAAAATGAATGAATAAATGAAACAAATCAATAACTTTTAAATAAATACACAAATTTATAATAAATAAATAATATGTAAAATAAGTAAGGCAAATAAAATTTTTTGTATCATTTGACAAAATAACAGTCTGCTGAAAATTATGCAAATTAAAATGTATAATAAATTATATATATGTACAGAATAAATATCTGTATGAATAAAAATTAATGAATGAATAACAATAATTTTTAAATGAATAAATACACACATTTATAATAAATTAAATATGTAAAATAAATAAATAAATAAGGTAAATAAAAATGGCCTTTTCGTATAATTTAACAAAATAACAGTCTGCTGAAAATTATGCAGATTAAAATGTATAATACATTTATAATAAATTATATATATGTACAGAATAAATATCTGTATGAATAAAAATGAATTAAAGAATTAATAAACAAATAAATATATAAAATTAATACATTTTTAAAATGAATAAATACACAAATTTATAACAAATTAAATAATAAGGAAAAAAGAAAGATACATTGATAAATAATAAAACAAATTATTATTAAATAAATTAACAAACAAACAAACAAACAAGTAAATACATAAAGACACATGGATAAATAAAAAAAATGCAAATGTTCTTTTTGCATAATTTGACAATAATAAGTTAATAATGCAAATTAAAATGTATAATAAATGTTTAATAAATTAAATATATATGCACAGAATGAATGAATAAATAAATCATTTTTGACAAACTAACATGCTTTTGGAAATTGCAAAACTTTTTTGAAAATGGAAATTAAAATGGATAATAAAATGGATAATAAAATATATTTATATCTACAGAATAAATAAATAAAAACAAATAAACATGGACAAATAATAAAACAAATAAAAATGTTTTTTCTTTTTGCATAATTTGACAATAAAAAGCAGTTGGAAATTATGCAAATTAAAATGTACAATAAATGTAAAAAAAATAAAATAAATAAAACAAACAAACAAACAAATAAACATGGATAAATAATAAAACAAACAAAATGTTATTTCTTTTCCAATAATTTAACAAAATAAATTATGCAAATGGAAAGTATGCAAATGAAGTTTAAATAAACAAACAAACAAGGACAAAAAGAAATAAAAATGTTCTTTCTGCATAATTTGTAAAATAACAGATTGTTGGAAATGATGCAAACTGCCACAAACTTTACCTTAAAGTTTTCTTCACACTTTACACACATATTTAATCTCAAGATTTTTAGACTATCATACATTTTTATAGTCATTTTCTATTATTATTTTAAAATGATGATTTTATTTCTGTGATCAGTTATGAAATTCATCATAAAAAGAATAAACTAAATATTTTTGAATATTTAACTTTTTTTTAAGATTGATTGAGGTTTAAAGTAAAAAAAAACAAATAAATAAATAAAATAAAATCTATAATCAAACAATAGTCTGTTTCACATAACAAACTGAGTAATAATAAAGTTATCCAATTAGTTTTAATAGTTACTATTAGTTTTAACAAACCCCTGGGACCTTAAAATGTGGCCACTGCTGAAGAAACACCCAATTATCCCTCACTATTTCCAAGACCTGAATGGGGTGTTAAAGTGGGAAACAAATAGTCACAAACGTTCCTGGGTTTCACGGATGGCAGCGTCTGCATGCGGTAGGGCGTCTGTAAAATCTTTATGGATTTCTGCTGCTGGCTTTTGTCAGGCCACGGCACAACAGAACGCTGGCCACGGGTTTGCTGGAGCTTAATTTGGGAACCGCATATACACTCTCCTCCCCTGATAACCGTGTCCGGACGGGGCTGCGAGTGTCAGCACGGAGCCCTGGCCACGGAGGACGTCTGACAGCACAAATCCTCCGGCGAGCTCCAGACACAACCACAGGGATTAGCAGAAACCGCTGGTTCACATCCAGCCAGAGAACAAGTGTTACACTGGAGTCGTCACGGCTGACGACTTAAACACGCCACAATATGCTCTCGCATTCGGCAGCAGAGCAGAGAAAACTGACAGCGCACGTCACATTTCATGTATAAAAAATAGACAGGGATAAAACACCCGGTTATCATTTATAAATGGATGCACTGTTCATTGGGGGGGGAATTTTTCACTTATTTTCTCACCACATGATTTGACACATCAATCAGGTCTGTAGCATAAACTGTGCAAGAGTTATGCCAAAGTTAAACACACCAAAGGTCATTACTAGGGATAGAGATGTAAAAAAACAAAAATGCCTGCCTTAGAAAATACACTTAGAATGTCACAGCCTAACATTTAACAATCAAATCAAATCCCAGTGGATAAAATAAAGCCATTCTCTACAATGTGTCTTAGCGAATAATCTACTTTATCTAAATTATGGCACACCGCGAAAGCCGAACGCTTTGTGAACGTCATTCCATGTCGTCTTGAAAAAACACCACCGGGATGTGTTTTAATAGGTCTTTAGTAATGGGAAATTCCACCGTACCATCATGACCCCATCTAGAACTCATCTGTAGGTGAAAAAAATGGCAACTGGTGACAATTGTGTGCATGAAGATTAATTATGAAAGACGTCAGCACTGATAAAAGTGTAATTTAAGAGCAGTTCATCTCTGGGTCTCGGCCCTGCCACCGCCTCAAAGGCGGAGCGTGACGGGACTGCTGCACTGACACTGGCCTGTCACATTTTAATTGCTATCACCCTCTACAAGAAAATAGAGAGAGGATAAAAGAAAGGGCCAAAAAAAAGAACAGAGACAGTTCTTGTCATTTTTTGTGTAAGATAGACCCATCAAATAACCCTATACAGAAGGCTACAATATATTCTATATAGATTATTTGAGAGAAATTTTGCATGCATTGTATTACCATTAACTATACACATTTCTAATATACAACCAGTACTAAACTACACTGTGTGCAAAATTATTAGGCATGTTGATAATCTGGTCATAATTTTTTCCCAAACACATTTTACCAATTCTGCCAATTTTGTATTTAATCAGTTGTAAGTGATATATAACTGTCCGTGAAGGCTGGAAGTGAAAAACTCCTTATATTCAGGTGTGCATAATTATTAGGCATGTGTTCTTTTACAGATAAAATGAGCCAAAAAAGATATTTAACCCAGACTGAAAAGTCCAAATTATTAAATGCCCATGAGAAGGATGCAATACTAATGCATTACAAGAATTTGCAAAGTTAAGTCTTGACCATTGGACAGCGAAATGCTTGTTGAGTCTGCATGGTCAGAAAAAACAGGAGGAGAAGAAAAGATGCATGTTAACTGCAAAAGAATTAGGAATTAAGGTGAAGAATTAGGTGTGACACCATCAGGAACCGTTTCCAGTTCTCCAGCGCCACCATTTTCCAGAACTGCAACCTACCTGGAGTCTTCAGAAGTACAATGTGTCAGGTTCTCAGAGACTTTGCTTGGTAAAAAATCCTAAAAAATGCCCCTGACTTAATAAGAGTAACAAGCTGACGTGTTGTGAAATACATGAAGACAGTTTTTTTTTTTTTTATAGGCTTTATAGATAGATAAGTTGAGAGTGACTGTTGAAGGACAAGCATCACATCCTCTTGTTCCTCTGATTCAAGAATTTATCTTCCAAAATCTGGCAGTAAGCTTTGGGAGTTCATTTTAGTCCATCTCTGCAAGTCAGACTTTTCAGGATAGGAGACTAAACATGAACTCCCAAAACTTACTGCCAGATTTTGGAAGATAAATTCTTGAATCAGAGGAACAAAAGAATGTGATGCTTGTCCTTCAAGAGTCACTCTCAACTTATCTGTCTGGATTTTTTACCAAGCAAAGTCTCTGAGAACCTGACACATTGTACTTCTGAAGACTCCAGGTAGGCTGCAGTTCTGGAAAATGGTGGCGCTGGAGACTAAACGGTTCCTGATGGTGTCACACCTAAATCTTCAACTTAATTCCTAATTCTTTTGCAGTCAACATGCATCTTTTCTTCTCCAACATGCAGACTCAACAAGCATTTCGCTGTCCAATGGTCAAGCCTTAACTTTGCAAATTCTTGTAATGCATTAGTATTGCATTCTTCTCATGGGCATTTAATAATTTGGACTTTTCAGTCTGGGTTAAATATCTTTTTTGGCTCATTTTATCTGTAAAAGAAAACATGCCTAATAATTATGCACACCTGAATATAAGGAGCTTTTCACTTCCAGCCTTCAGGACAGTTATATATCACATATAAATGATTAGATACAAAATTAACAGTAGTTATTAAGACTGAAGTGGTTTGGAATTGGTAAAACGTGTTTGGAAAAAAAATATGACCAGAATATCAACATGCCTAATAATTCTGCACGCAGTGTAGAAGAGTAGTGTTCGCGAACAAACTTTGACTTTGGCTTGCAAATGCCTTATTGAGAAATCCTTAATTAAATATGTACAGACTAACTAAATAAATAAATAAATAAATAAATAAATACAGATACATGGATGAATAATAAATAAAAACGTTCTTTCTTTTTGCATAGTTTGACAAAATAACAGGCTGTTGAAAATGATGCAAATTAAAATGTATAATTAAATTTATAACTAATTAAATATATGTACAGAATAAATCAATTAAAAAAATAATGTATACTAAATAAAAAAAGATAAATAAAATAAATAAAAAAGAATGAATAAACAAACTTATAATAAATTAAATATGTACAGATAAAATAAATAAATAAATAAATACAGATAAATCAAAAATGTTTCAAGCATGCTTGGCATGTTATTAGCATGTTTCAAGCATTATTAACACGTTAATATGTTGCTAGCATGTTTCTAGCATTATAAGCATGTTGTTAGCATGATTAGCATGTTACTAACATGTTAACATGATTAGCATGTTGCTAACATGTTAGCATGTTGCTAACATGTTAGCATGTTAACATGTTTCTAACATGATTAGCATGTTGTAATCATGTTTCCAGCATTACTAGAATGTTAACGTGCTGCAAGCATGATTAGCATGTTGTTAGCACATTGTTAGTATGATTAACATGTTACCATTTTTCTAGCATAATTAGCATGTTGTCTAACATTATTACTGTTATGTTAGAAATATAATTGTAGCATTATTAACATGTTGTTAGCATGTTGTTAGCATTTACATGATTAACATGTTGAAAGCATGTTTCTAGCATGATTAGCACGTTGCAAACATGTTTCTAACATTAACATGTTCGCATTTTGTTAACATTTAACATTAACATGCTTTTAACATTTTTCTAGCATGATTAGCGTGTTGATAACATGTTTTCTTACACGATAGGCTTGTTGCTAACATGTTTTTAGCATTATTAACACACTGTTGGCATGTTTTTTTACATCATTGACATGTTGTTAGCATTTGGCTAACATAGATTTAACATTATTAACATGTTGTTAGTATGTTTATAGCATGGTTAGCATGTTGTTAGCATGTTTCTAAGATTTTTACCATGTTAACATTTTGTTAACATCTAGCATTATTAACTTTTTTAGCATGTTGTTAGCATTTTTCTAGCATGTTTAACGTGTTGATAGCATGTTTATAACATGATTAGCATGTTGGTAGCATTATTTGCAATTTGTTAGCATGTTTGTAACATGAGTAGCATATTGCTACCATGTTTCCAACATTATTAACATGTTAACAATTTGTTAACATACTTTTAGCATTATTAACTTTGTTAACATGTTGTTAGCATTTTTCTAGCATGATTAACCTGTTGATAGCATGTTTGTAACATGATTAGCATGTTAGCACGTTTTTAGCATGATTAGCATGTTGCTAGCATGTTTTAGCATTAACATGGTGTTTGCATGTTAATAGATTGAAAAAAAAAGTTTGAAGAGTAGATCAGCAACAAGTCAGTTTTAAAATGTATTATTTTCTTATGAGATGCATTTCAGCTCAGAAGATTCTTAAAGACGTGCACAAAGCAATTTGCAAAGGAAATCCCCTGTATTTGAGCGCTCACAATGTGTCTCGGCAAGTTGTAATTTAGTCACATTGAAAGGCGAACGTCTGTTTATGTGTAATCATTCCCGTTTCTTGTGCTGCACTTCCTTCAGCTCCTCGGTGTGTGAATGGGAGCTTCCCTCAGGCATGTTCGGTAGCAGCATGTAATTCTAACTCATGTCAGAATCCCTCTTTATGACGGCAGAGCTAATAATACAAACATGTTTTCTGTCACACAAATCAAAAAATAAATTACTTTTTCTGAAGACCTAGTTTAATATTTCATCTCAAGCATTCCCTTTAATGACACATTTCCTTAATAAACAAGCACACTAACTTTTTGGAGGAAAAGCCATTATTAATATAAAAAATGTTTATTTGTGGTTAAAACGATGCCTAAAATGATGAACAGATATTGTGTACATATCAACAATTTTACCTGTTTTAATTTATTTTTTATTATTTTAACCTTTTTTTTGTTTTTAACTTTATGTAATTAACAGCTTCACAGTTAATTTTTAATAATTAAAGGAAGTATTAATAATTGTACCTAATCGTTTTAATTTATTTTAATTATTTTATTATTTATAATTATTAAAAATAATTTAATATATAATTTAATGTATTACTTCATTTTAAGTACAATTTAATTTCATTACATGCAATACTTTGCTCACATAATTTATGCAATCCATTTAAGTATAATCATTTTTATTTCATATAATAATTTTTATATAATTTTATATACAAAATATTTAAATAAAAACATTAATTCATTTTAAGTACAACTTAAGTTTGCATTATATGCAATATTTTTTAATACTACTTTTTATGTACTAATTGTAATTTTATGCATTTGAATTTCACTTCATTTTAAGTACATAAGTTTCATTTTAAATACTTTTTTTCATGTAATAATTTTAATATAATTTTATATGAATTAAAATAAATGTAATATATATATTTCAATTCATTTTAAGTACAATTTTTTTATTATATATAATACCTTTTTCAAATTTGTAATTTTATGTAATAATGAATCATTTTATTTGGTTAATAATTGTATGATTCTTTTTATTTATTTATTTATTTATTTATTTATTTATTTATTTCTAAGTATGAACACTATTAACAGTGATGTTTTTCTTAGTAAATACTAATAATAATGTCCACAATTTGGGATGCTGGGATGTCCCTCATGTCACTCACCTGGTATAATTGAATTATATTGTGAACATATTAATTTTTTTTTTTTCTTAATTTTATGTATAATGTATATATATATAGCTTTTTATGAGAAATTATTTTTTTATTGTAGGCAAGAAAATTTATTATTCTTAATTTTATGTGATAATTAATAATTATATAATCATTTTGTTTGATAACTAACCCTGAGTATGAAAAATACCACTTTTCTTAGCAGCTAGCACTAGTAATGTCTACAACAAGTCTATGTTCAGTGCAAAGCATGCTGGGATGTCGCTCGATCATGTCACTCACCTGGGGTAAAGTCCGACACCCACGTCCTGCAGCTCTCCATCACTGATGCTGAAACAGTTGCAGGTCACCTGTGTGAAAACATGAAAAAATGCCATAAGACAGACATCTCTGCATCTCTTTGAGAACATGATATTCTCCTTACCTCATTAGTTCTCTGTTGTTAATTTGACTATTTGTGTCTTTTTCCCCCCACTGAGACAGAAATTATGCAGCCTGCCAAAAACCATTCATGCAAATCTAAATGAACTCATGATTTGGTGATACCAGACTGGAATAAGTTGTTCTGATTTCAACCAGATCCCAGATGTTCATTATCAATCCCCACATGGAAGAGCACGAGGGGCTCATTGAGTGAGATGTGTGTGTGTGTTTGTCCGGTCTGATTGCTGCAGGGATGCTATGCTGCAGAGTTCAAGCTGGACAGAGTCCATCTCCTGGAGAGACGGGGCAAACACGTCCATAACGACTCACAGCAACCCCAAATGAGAGAGGAGAGGATGGCACTGGGCGATTCTGACGGGTTTTTAGATTGGGCTCCACGGGATACATGAGTGACGTGCGGAAGGAGAAAAGCAAACAGAACACACTCACAAATAGACAGTGTGAGCGTTGTTGACACGGACAACACAGTGTGTGATTTCAGGCACTGAGAGAAATATTACAAAACAATCAATTATTAACACTGAGAAAACGCATCCAAAAATGAACCCAATCGATTGTGCTGTGGGGTCGCAGATGCCACTGGATGTTTAAATAAATCATAGTTTAATAGGTCTGTACTCTTAAAGGGAAAGTTCACCCATAAATAAAAAAAAACTGTCATGATTTACTCACCCTCATTTCATCCCTGTTTAACTTACTTTCTTCTCTGGGAAACAAGAGATGTTTACACTGTTCATTTCCATAAAATGAAAGTGAATGTGAATTGTGTAACAACATGTTTTCTAAAACTAAATCTATTAAAAATCGGTTTTGTTAATTAAGTTTAATTATCAGAAAAATCTAATCTAAATAATAGATAACTTAAAACTTAACCCAAAACCTAAAAATAAATAAATTAATTAATTAAATAAAACAAGTTTAAGTACTAAAATTACTAACACTAAAACTTAAATAAGCAAACAATAAATAGCAATAACAAAATAAATACTAAAATAAAAAAATAAATAAAAAAAGAAGCTAAACAGAAGTATTTACAAAAAAACTAATAAAAAAAGGACAAAAGCACATAACTAAAACTTAATTTAAAATTAAAAACAATTTGAAAGCTTAACAATTAAATATAAAAATAACAAAAATAAATAATTTATGCCTTGGCAACTAACTAAAATAAAATGAGTGAAAATACTAAAATCAATCAATAAAAATAAAAATGAAGTTAAATAGAAATATTAATAAAAAACAAATTAATATAACACAACAAGCATATAACAAAACTAAAACTTACACTAAAATTAAATTAAATTGTTTGAAGGCATGAAAACTGAATATAGAAATAACAAAAATAAATTAATTAATTACAATTAGAAAGGTTGCCTTGGCAACTATCTAAAATAAAATAAGTTAAAATACTAAAATCAATAAAAATAGAAAACGAAGCTAAATAGAAATATTTATAAAAAATATAATAAAAATGGCAAAAGCACATAAACTAAATTAAAAATAAAATTAATTTAAAAATTAATAAGCATAAACAATTTATATGAAACTATAAAGATAAACACTAATACAAAATATTTAATTACATAATAGTTTAAAATAATACTAAAAAACAGAGCTATAGGGAAGATATTCAGATTCACATTAAAATTTAATGAGGGTGAATAAATGATTAAGGCATTAATTGATGGACTGGAGTGGTGTGGATTACTGTGATGTTTTTATCAGCTGTTTGGACTCTCTTTCTGACGGCACCCATTCACTGCAGAGGATCTATTGGTGAGCAAGTGATGTAATGCAAAATTTCTCCAAATCTGTTTCAATGAAGAAACAAACTCATCTACATCTTGGATGGCCTGAGGGTGAGTAAACCTTCAGCCCACTTTCATTTCTAATGAAATATTTCTCGAGACTGCATTATAATAGTCATAACCACAGGCATACTGACCCAGAATTTGCCCCGATCGAGCGCAAACATCACCTCATCGCCAATGAAGAGCGTCAAACTCTGACTGATGCGAATCGATTTAAATAAACCAAAAACAGTACCACGCACACAAGATAAAAGAAATGAAACGGTTGACAGGCGAAAACACCCACAGAGGCGTCTTCATTGATGTTGCCCTTATATTTATCGTTGAAAACATACTTCTGGCACATGCCCAACTAATTAATGGCTAATATATGTGCGGAGCTGCTGGGGAGACTGGCGGCTCCTCATGTGGCGCCGTTGCAGAGTCTTTCATGTGGGGAGCGTGAGATGGGTTTCAAAAGGTGTGACTGAACGACTGCTTGGCCGTGGACTCGCTGACGACAGGTTGAAGAGCGTGTTTGTGTGCATACAGTATAGGTCTCGAGGCGTCTCGCTCCACGTATCTGCACTCCACAATCGAGAAATGGATCCAGGGCTAAAGCATACTGTATAAAGCATACCGGCTCCCATTGAAGTCCACTATATGGAGAAAAATCCTGGAATGCAAAGTGTTTATTCTGGAAGTAATCTTCTTCTGTAATCTTCTGTAAGAATCTTGACAGGATCATCTAATACTGTCATTATAGCTTATTTAATCTGATCAACATCATATGCAATACAGGAAAAAAGCATGAAAGTTAGCCTTTGTTTGAAAACCAAAGACAAAAACAGAGTCACGGTTCAGAAATGTCCACTCATCCTATTTTGGTTATATGCCTCATGTATTGTTTTCTAAATTCTGGAAATAAAATCATGCAATGCAGGAAAAATGATCTCTCGTAATTATAATAGGAACCAAAAAACAAACATGGACGATGTGAGATAAATAAATCATTGTGAAACCATCCAGATCTGAATGTGAAAAAAGTGTTAACATCTGCCCAAGTAAATGTAAGAAGACCTCTGTGCAACATAAAAACTGACAAACTGACAAAATGACATTGTATTCATTTGCATTTGCTTTGGCAAGTGGTGAAGTTCTCAAAAGAGCAATTCGGGCAAAGAGAAGTACTGCAGGACAAACAAAGACGGGTCAAAAGACCCACATTAAAGATTGTAAAATATCAAAACATACAGTATATGCTAAAATGAGGAAAGAGAGAGACAGAGAAAATAATAATTTTGTGCAAGTATTTAATGGTTGAATTTTAGAAAATAAATAAATAAAATATTATATTTTGCATCAAAACAATGCCTGTTTTAATGTCCATTAAGACTGTGATGTTGTGATATGATTTTAATTAAAATACATTTCCCCCATGACATGCTTGGACATAACCAATGTTAACTAATGTACCTTACTGTAAAGGGTTTTTTTTTTTTTGTATTTTGTATATTTATACATTTAATTAATTGTATATTTTACATATTTACTTTTTTACATTTAATAATGTAATTCAAAATATGCATCACTTTCTTGATTTAATGGATGGATGGATTTTTGAACAATGGATGGATAGATGGATGGATGGATGGATGGATGGATGGATGGATTTTTGAACGATGGATGGATGGATGGATGGATGGATGGATTTTTGAACGATGAATGGATGGATGGATGGATTTTTGAACAATGGATGGATAGATGGATGGATGGATGGATGGATGGATGGATTTATGAACAGTGGATGGATGGATGGATGGATGGATGGATTGATGGATTTTTTAACAACTGATGGATGAATGGATTTTTGAACAGTGGATGGATGGATTTTTAGTTTAGTTCAGTTTAGGATTTTTAAACAATGGATGGATGGATTTTTGAACAGCTGATGGATGGACAGATTTTTGAACAATGGATGGATGGATGAATGGTTACATTTTTAACAATGGATGGATGGAGTTTTGAACAACAGATGGATTTTTGAATGATGGATGGATGGATGAATGGTTGGATTTTTGAACAATGGATGAATAAATGGATTTTTTAAACAATGGATGAAGGATGGATGGATTTTTGAACAATGGATGGATGGATGAATAGTTGATTTTTGAACAATGGATGGATGGATGGAGTTTTGAACAATGGATGGATTGTTGAACGATGGATGGATGGATAGATTTTTGAACAGTGGATGGATAGATGAATGGATTTTTGAACAGTGGATGATGGATGATGGATTTTTGAACAGTGGATGGATGGATGGATGGATGGATGGATGGATGGATTTTGAACAATGAATGGATGGAGTTTTGAACAATGGATGGATTTTTGAATGATGGATGGATGGATGGATGAATTGATAGATTTTTGAACAATGGATGGATAAATGGATTTTTGAACAATAAATGGATGGATGGCTGGATGATGGATTTTTGAAGAGTGGATGGATGAATTTTTGAACAATGGATGGATGGATGGATGGATTGATTTTTGAACAGTGGATGGATGGATAGATGGATAGATGAGCAAGCCACAGGGGACAATAATTTTATGCATGACAGACTTCCAGATTGGAGCTTTTGGTCTATTACTGGAAGTCAATGATTGCACCTCCAGTAATAGCCAACGAAATGGAAAAATTAAACTAAATATGTCCAT
Source organism: Labeo rohita (assembly GCF_022985175.1). Lineage (NCBI taxonomy): Eukaryota > Metazoa > Chordata > Actinopteri > Cypriniformes > Cyprinidae > Labeo > Labeo rohita. The sequence continues at coordinate 7,251,156 of NC_066885.1, forward strand.
TTTCATTGATTTATTTAATTTCTTATTCAACTTTTCTCAAGTGGATAACTGATGGCTCAAAAATGACTATATATAATGACAATATTTTTCCTATTTAAAACTTGACACTTCTGTAGTTACATTGTATACTAGAACTGATGGAAAATGAAAAGGTGCAATTATCTAGGCTGATATGGCCAGGAACTATACGCCGAAAAGAGAGTATAGTTCCTAGACATATCAACCTAGAAAATCGCACCTTTTCATTTTCCATCCATCTTTGTACACAATGTAACTACAGAAGAGTCAAGTTTTAAATAGGAAAAGTATCAAAACTTCTTGGTAATTTTTGAGCGAGATGCTAACGGTCTAATCGGATTCAATGACCTATGCTAAGATATGCTAAAAGTGCTACCGCCAGACCCAGAGATCGGCTGAATGGATTCGAAAACAGTAAAACTCAACTGTTTAACTCTAGGGGAGTTGGAAAATGAAAACAAAAAAAAAAAAAAGTGGAGTGTTCCTTTAAAACACAGCATCTTCATGAGACACCTTCATGAGCTATATGTATATTTTTAGATAAACACATCCCTTTATAATACAATATACACTATACTGAACATGTAAAATCAGAGCAACCATCTGTGTTGGAAGTTAACATCTGATACCTGAAGGAGATATTTTACAGAGCTCATTTTCTCAAAAGCACTGTGCTGCACTGACATCATGCACACCAACTGTACTACAGACCTGTTACCAATGGTGTGAATCACTCCTCCACATTTCCTGCCAGAATGCGCCATCTGCACATGCAAAACATCACACTCAGAGTAAAGGAAGTTGTTTTTGAACTTATAATGGAGAAGATCGCTGACAGGGTTTTGAGGGCACTATGGAACAGCACTGATACAGATGGAGCAAATTCTCTCAAAACTGCTGTTGCCTATTTGGACTGATGGCATATCATCTCTCCAATGTACGGTACATATAATTGAATTAATTAACTGGAAAGATTAAACACAGTACCAATTAAAAGTTTTCGAACAGTACGATTTTAAATGTTTTTTCTTCTCTTCTGCTCACCAAGCCTGCATTTATTTGATCCAAAGTACAGCAAAAACTTTTTTAAGAAAATATTTATTTTTATTTTTAAAAATATTTTTACTATTTAAAATAACTGGTTTCTATTTGAATATATTTTAAAATGTAATTTACTCCTGTGATTTTAAAGCTGAATTTTTAGCATCATTACTCCAGTCAGATGATCCTTCAGAAATCATTCTAATATTCTGATCAAAAAATAAAATAAAATATAAATATAAATATAAATATATAAATATATATATATATATATATATATATATATATATATATATAAACTGCTGAGTTTAATTTTTTCAGGTTTCTTTGATGAATAACATCTCTAGTTCAGGTTCATTCAGTTCAGTTCTTGTGCACTTGCATTTACAAAGGCAAACTTGAACTAAAATAACGTGACTGCTAAAGAAAAATGTAAGTTATGTCCATAACTTGGCAGATATATACATCGCAAAATGCAAACATCTTACATTTAGAAAGTCATTGGTCAATAGCACCCGCTCACATCTGCACTGGAAAACCCTGTTAAAACCCAAAACAGCCCAGTTTATTCACATTCCTGAAAACTACACAACGGAGCAAAGCTTCCACATACATATACTAAAAACCCTCCAAAAAAAGTCAGTCTCTATCCATCTTAAGGGGAATATCCATCCAAAAATTGAAGTTCTGGGCCTCATGTTGTTCCAAACCTGTATGATTTTCTTTCTTCTGTGGAACACAAGGAATTTGGAGGAATTATGAATGTTGATGCTGCATTTTTCCATGAAATGAATACAGTGATCAGGGCCCTTCAAGCTCCAAAATGATCCAAAAAAAAAGCACCAAAAATGTGTTCTATAGAACTCCATATTTCAAGTATTGAGATACAAGTGATGAGAAGATTTTTATCATACACTATAACTCACATTTTGGCCTCTTCCTGACATAAACCCATTATATGGTTCCCAGGTCACTGAATGCTTTTTTTGTACGGAAAATATGGTTTGTACGATTAGCAAAAGTTTACATTCACCTTGCAGGAATCCACAAAATGTTATTTATTTTATCAAAATAAGAGGGATTCTTCGATTTCTGAGCATTTTTGTGTATTTCAACCCTTTCCAACAATGACTGTATGATTTTGAGATCCATCTTTTCATGCTAAGGACAACTGAGAGACTCACATGCAACTATTACAAAAGGTTCAAACACTCACTGATGCTTCCATAAGGAAATGCAATGCATTAAGAACCAGAGGTGAAAACTTTTGAACAGAATGTAGATGTGTACATTTTTCTTATTTTGCCTAAAAATCAATTTTAATTTTTTAGTACTGCCCTTAAGAAGTTACTTAGTTTCCCAGAAGACAAAGTAAATTAAATTTAAATTTACATTCATTTTATATTCAGTATAATATGGTTACGTTTAGGTTTGGGGGTAGAGTTAAGGGATCTATTTTTTATTTTATTTCGGCATTTGAAAAAAATTTTATTAAGCAAGGCTGCATTGAATTGATCAAAAATGAGAGTTAAGTAAGTATAAATAAACTTGCAAATTCATTAAAAATCACGTTTCAATTTCAAATAAATGCTATTTTGAAATTTCTATTGAAAAAGCAAAAGTTTTCAACGTTATTATGCCTATAAGAAATGATTCTTAAGCATCAAATCAGCATATTATTATGATTTCTGAAGGATCATGTGACACTGAAGACTGAAGTAATGATGCTGGCAATTCAGCATTTCATGACATAAATATATTTAAATAGAAAATAGTTCTTTTAAATTGTCTAAAAAGAATATTTTACAATATTACTGTTTTATATAAATGCAGCCTTGCAGAGACTTCTTTTTAACAGTACATACATCTGTCACACTGGCTTTGTCTCCCAGGACGGAAAGAGCACTAAATGAGTATTATGATCTGTTATAGCTCAGTTGCAAAACCCGAGCTTGCTGACACGAAAGCACAAGGCTGTTACTGTCAGCCCAAAAAATGCCAGCCACGCCAGAAGACACGCAACTCAAAACCAAACCGCAAACGCTCTCTGGACAGCAACCAGAACTCTGTCAGAGCTCATCAAAAACAAAGAGGCTCCCTGGGAAATATAACAGTGCACATCTTTGTCCGAAGGCTGTTTTACATGTACTGAAGGGCTGCCCATCAAAAACAGAAAACAAAGGCAAAAACAAAGGAAGAAAGCCACGGCCAGCAACTGAATTACATTACAACAACACCACCGTCTCCACTCCGTCTCATCAACGCACCTGCTTTCTACCGGGATCAAAGCAGGTGGCTCCATCACGATGGCAGGCGAGATGGTGAGGATATCTGGTTTTGAGGAGGCTTTGGAGCCTCCACCACTCAATATAATAAATAGGTTTCTGCTCTTGTCTGGCCCTCCCCTCAGATCTGCAATGCAGCCCAGGGGTCTCGCCGCAGCTCACAAACCTGAGTCGTGAGGAGTGTTTTTCAGATGAATCTGACGCGCCAGGTCTCAGAGAGAATGTCTTTAATCAAAGGCTGTCTCCTCTTTCCACCGGAGGTAAAAATCTATACATTTGTAGCCTTTGGGGAGACATTAGGTTTCTGACTTGGGCTAATTTTTCTTTAGACAATCTTGGGAGAAAATTAAATTGTGTCATGAGGGGATACATCAGCTCTTTTTTCAGAACTTAAAGGCCTATCTAAAGTGAATTATAAAATAGATAGGATGAGTTCTGGATGATGATTGGTCTATAGAGCATTCCAGCCAGACAAAACAAAAGACAGTGACAGCTATGGCAATAAAACATCAGCTAATGTTCATGTCTTCTGTTTATTCATAAGGATTAAACAAGAATATTATTATATATATTTATTATTATAAAATTCATTTCTAATCTTGAATAACCATGTTTACGATTTTTTATGTTTTTAAAGAAGTTTCTTCTGCTCACCAAGCCTGCATTTTTTGATCCAAAGTACAGCAAAAACTGTACAATTCTGAAACATTTTTACTATTTAAAATAACTGCTTTCTATCTGAATATATTTTAAAATGTAATTTATTCCTGTGATTTCAAAGCTGAATTTTTAGCATCATTACTCCAGTCACATGATCCTTACAAAAAAAAGCGTTAAAAATCTGGTAGTGTAAGAATGAACAATACTTCTATAGCATTTATTCATCTTAGTTCATGTTAATTTCAGCATTTACTAATGCATTATTAAAATCACAAGTTGTGTTTGTTAACATTAGTTAATGCACTAATGAACTAACATGAACAAACAATGAACAACTGTGTTTTTATTAACATTAACAAAGATGAATAAATAGTGTAGTAAATGCATTGTTCAATCATGTTAGGTAATACATTAAATAATGTTAACAAATGACACCTTATTGTAAAGTGTTTCAAATAAAATAAAATAAAATAAAATAAAATAAAATAAAATAAAATAAAATAAAATAAAATAAAATAAAATAAAATAAAATAAAATAAAATAAAATAAAATAAAATAAAATAAAATAAAATAGTAGTTTCATGTTATAGCTAGCAAACTCTACAAGCATTTCTATTCAAATTTCCCTTTTTAGTGCTACCTAATGCACTTTCTTTGTTTTGTTTCACCAAATATACAGATAAACTATTAAGTATTTTACTGTCATTAAAAGCAAAACATCTTCAAATCAAATTTCGCTGTTACCATAAAAATTGTGTTAACACAAAAATTAATAATTTCAAGATGTTCAAATCAGAGATTTTATGGCTGGATATATTCTGAATATATTTTAGGTACAATACATGACAAATTTTCTCAAGGGGGAGAAAAAAAAAAATCTCTCGACCAATGCTGTCAAATATTCATGAGAGTCAGTTGGGGCTGGGATTATAATAATATTGAAGGTTAAAATGAACTGATTTGTATACAAACCCTAAATTACACCTAATGAAGTTTTTATAAGAATAAGGTTACAACTACATAGTTAACAAACTAGACTTCAGTTTTCTAGCTGACTAACAAGTTTATGGTCACCGAATGTGTTTTTTAGGTAAATGAGACGTTACCTGACGTTGTTTACAAGCTGTTATATTGATGTCTTTGCATGAAATACTGATTGAGCGATTACATGAGACTTTAAAAACTTTTAACATAGCTTTGGATGTTTATTCATGTTTATTTCATGCTGAAACTAGTTAAAGCAGAGGAGGTGATCAGTTCATGTGTCGCTTCTCTTGAACCGAGGCGCTACAGCGATAAGTCACTCCACATTAAACAGCGCCAAAACGACATTTATTGTTTGAATACTATAATAAAATAAACAGAATCTGAAATCTAAGACTTAGTTTCAAATCAAAAGTAACAAAGCACAAAGCTTATTATGATTTTATTAGATGGGAGGTGCACTACAATGTACCAGTCATAAACTGAAAACCAGCTAAACTAATCGATTCTTCAAATTTAAGAATCGATATCGCACTACTGTGGACACATTCATCCTCTAATATTTAAATTAATGATTGAACATTACTATATTTTGTCTTCCCTAGTCCTGAATACGCTGTAACATCCTTGGTAACAAGCTAATTCAAATAGGCGAATGCACTTGCAATTGATTTCCTGCACAGCACTGCAGAACTTCCTGTGGAGGGCTTTGTCTTTGCATCCCAGCATGCCTCTTCGGCCTCCTCATCTAAATGCAGAACAACGTTCATACCTGGTTATGCTCGTACGAGGGCTTTTCAGTCTCAGTGGTGAGTCTCAGGCCATTAGGCAGCACAACTGTTATTAAATGGCTAGGGAAGGAAGCTGGAAAAACAACCAATTAAACCAGCAAGAGGAGTGCCGGCTAGTTTAGATGCATCAAGCTCTTCTAAATCTTTGTTCTCCTGACGTGATCCTCCGGCTGGAAGAAGCACTCGGGCACAGCATCAACATCTGCAGTTCAGACCTGGATGTCGTACACCCTCGTGTACTGTATCTCCAGGAGTCCATCTTTAATAAGAGCAAGCAGTCTGAGAGAGATGTGTTCATTACTAAAGGCTCATTTGAAAAAAAAAAAAAAAAACAGGCCATTAGCGAGTATTTACTGAGTGCTAATACTATGGGGAGCTGTGATTTTCTGGTCTCTCTTTTGGGAGTACAGGGCGAGCTGCCAACAATGTTAATGTAGGTTTGGAGCAGGCACAGTGCCTGCTGGTATAAATAAAGGTTGGTTGGGTGGTTGGACGGATTGTAGACACCATTTAAGGTCTGTCTGCATAGGGGAGGATTTGAGCTTTCTAAAATAAGGAGATGAGGAGAGGGTCGCCTATACAGAAAAACACTACAGTAAGATTTGACCTCTTATTGCACAACCTGGAATGAAGGGAGGGAGCTAATATATACAGTGATGATTTCAGTTTTGGATTCATTAGTTATAATTAGTTAACTACATTAGTTAACATGAACTAAGTATGAACAATATATCCACAGCATTTAGCATTTCAGCATTTACTAATGCATTATTAAAATCAAGAGTTGTGTTTAACATTAATGCATTGTGAACTAATATGAACTAAGAATGAATGACTGTATCTTTATTAACTAACATTAACAAAGATTAATAAACAGTGTAATACTGTAAATGTATTGTTCGTTCATGTTAGTTAATACATTAACTAATGTTACAAATGAAACCTTATTGTAAAATATTACCATGATTTTACTAGAAAATTGATGTAGATAAGTTATTTAGTATCTTTTAGAACAAAGCTTAATATCTACATGCCAAGATGCATTCATCACAAATTTTATGATCAATTTAAAACTGAATTTATGCATATATAACATTTATTTATTTTTCTATATGTCACATCTTTATTTTACTTTATTTTTATGTATGATTATTAATCTTCTTATCAATGCATGAACTGAACAATGAGATTTATATAATTAAAAATATAATAATCATATATTGTATGATTATTAATATGATTATTAATATTATATATGATTATTAATATGTAATATGATTACTGATATTATATATAATTAATACATGAATACAATTATTATTATGATTATTAATATGATTATTAATCTTCTTATCAATGCATGAACTGAACAATGAGATTTATATAATTAAAAATATAATTAAATTATAAATTATGTTATAATACATGATATACTGTATACTAAATAATCATATAATTTTAACAAAATAAAAAACTAATATTGTGAAATATTATTACAATTTAGAAGAACTGTTTTCTATTAAAAAAACTGTTTTCAACACTGATAATAATAAAAGCCATTTTTAATAACTAAGCACCAATTGAGCACTAACTGAGCATTAAATCAACATATTAAAATGATTTCTGAAGGATCATTTAACACTAAAGACTGAGGTAATGATGCTGAAAATTCAGCTTTGTATCACAGGAAGAAATTACATTTTAAAATATATTAAAATAGAAAACAGTTTTTTTAAATTGTACTATTATTTCACAATATTCATGTCTTACTGTATGTTCAATTAAATGGCATAAGAAGACTAATTTCAAAAAAATATATATAAAAAAATCTGAATAACCTGTAATATTAATCTTTGATATTGAATCATAACAATTAAGAACTAAAGCTTACGAATGGAGATATTTTGGTAAAAATTTATTTTAAGCTCCAAATCTCAATACTAACTAGTTGCTTATTAGCACATATATTGTTAGTATTTATAGGCATATATTAATGCCTTATTCTTTATGACCACGTTCAAGATTTCTAAACCCGACTTAATACCTAAACTTAACAACTATCTTACTAACTATTAATAAGCAGCAAATTAGAAGTTTATTAAGGAAAAACACTTATTTAATAGTGAATATGTTCCCTATTCCAAAGTCATTTTAATAATTTGATGGTAAAAACTGACATTAGCCAAGATTTAAACAACTTAATTTTGTTAATGGAACTTTGTAATTTTATTAATGGATGTTATTGTTCAGAATTGGAATATGCCTCTATATACTGTTTGCATATTTTTCATTCAAAGTGCAACACCTTTTGAGCCGTTTACACATAATCAGAGTTTCTACTCATTTCCTAAGGCAGGACATTTTGCAGGATGAATCAGTGTGTGTGTGCTTGTCTCAGTGTGAGAGAGAGTGAGTAACAGCAGGCTGTTTTCACATGATGGCATCTCCACCTGTCTGCTCTGACATCTGAGGGAGCGTGTGACATCCGTAGCCCATGGCGACAGGACCTGCATCTCTTCCACAAACACTCCTTCTGCAGTCACCGTGTGATCAACTTAACATCACTGAGAAACTATCATTGTTTTTTGTTAATAGTTTAGAGTTTATTTTTGTGTTTTATGCTTTCATGTTAGTTTTAGTTAAAGTTGTAGTAATTTTGTTGTGTGTTTTCATCATTTTTGTTAGCTTTTGTTGTTTATAGTTTTTACTCATTTATATTTCAGTTTTAGTTATTCTACACTGTAAAAAAAAATCCATAAAATGTACGGTAAAAAACCGGCAGCTGTGGTTACCAGAGTTTTACTGTAAAAGTTACGGTAGCAACGTTTAACATTTTATGGTTTTCACTTAAATTTACAGGTAAATACTGTAATTTCATTAACTGATATAATGTTAATTTACCAACCTATTGAAGTACTGAAATCTGTTTTGTACCTTTGTAATACACTGATAACCACCAAAAGCAGGTGGTGATGAGAAAGTCGCATGATGAACCAAAGCTCATCGCAAACAGCTTTTAAATATTAACATATATAGAAGATGCACGGTGTCATTCGCACAAACATTAAACACCATCATGGTAACACACATGAAACTGAAATAATGCAATAAACATTAATTTAACAACATTAGATGTAACATACAACCCTATTATACAAAACTAAGTGAAAACTAAGAAGAAAGAGTTATTTCAACAACAAAAAAACATCAAATTAAAAAAATGTAACACAGGGAATTCTGGGAATGTCAATTTATGGTTATTCACTGTAAATTTTACAGTATTTTACTGTTAACCATTTAACATGTTTTTACTGTAGCATTTTTACAGTTTTTTACTGTTAAATTCACTGGCATTTTTTACAGTGTAGCACATCAAGTTAAAATAAGTGAAAATGAGAAATGGAAACTATTTTTATTTTATTTTATTTTATTTTATTTAAGTTTATTTTAGTTTAGTTTAGTTTAGTTTAGCTCTGGAACCAAAATGCATGACACTACCAAATTCCCTCCATAATCGACCAAAAAAAAAAGAAAAAGAAAATGAAAATTACATTATTTATCTATTTTTTGTTATTTTAATTTTGTATTTTATTATTTTAAAGTTTATTTTTGTGATTTCCACTTTCATGTTAACTTTAGTTAAAGTTGTAGTAATTTTGTTGTGTTTTTGTCATTTTTGTTAGCTTTTGTTGTTTACTAATTTATATTTTAGTTTTAGTTATTTTAGCACATCAAGTTTAAATAAGTGAAAAAAAGAAATGGAAACTAGATAACATTTTTTATTTTATTTTATTTGAGCCCTGGAAGCAAAAAGGTTGACAATAGCAAATTCCCTCCATAATCAACTAAAAAACTCAATAAGTGAAAATATTTTAATATTTTACAGTTTATTTTTGTGTTTTCCACATTCATGTGAATTTTAGTTAAAGTTGTAGTAATTTTGTTGTGTGTTTTTGTCATTTTTTTTTTTTTTTTTAGCTTTTGTCGTTTATAGTTTTTACTAATTTATATTTCAGTTTTAGTTATTTTAGCACATCAAGTTAAAATAAGTGAAAATGGATAAATTATTTTATTTTATTTTATTTTATTTTATTTTATTTTATTTTATTTTTTTGACACTAGCAAATTCCCTCCATAAAAAAACTCCTTAAGTGAAAATGAGAAATGGAAACTACATGATTTTTTTTTTTTTTTTTGTATTTATTTGTATGTTGTTTATAGTTTTTACTCATTTATTGTTAGTTATTTTAGCACATCAAGTTAAAATAAGTTATTTTATTTTAGCCCTGAAAGCAAAAAGGTTGACGCTAGCAAACTCCCTCCGTAATGGAAAAAAAACAGACAACAAAAAAAACAACAACAAAAATACAAGACATGAACACATTACACTCGCCTGCTGACCTTCAGCACTGTGAGAAGATCTGTGAAATTGGTTTTGTGGTATTTGTCCTCCAACAGTAAATCAGAAACATTGGCTCCTAATCGTGGTTGTGTCGGGTGATATAAAGGCAAAAGGACTGAGTATTGCCTTATGAAACTATTTGTTAAACTACAACAAAGGCATGAAAGCCTGCTGTGTGTTCTGTACAGAAGTGTTTTTTGTGTTTATGGGAGCTGTTGTGGTGTTGTTCTGTAATCTCTGCGCTCTGCAGCAGCTCAGGTATGTCTCACCTGATAGCAGCACATCACTGCACAGTCTGCTGTCAACTGATGATCCATGACTGCAAGATCAGACCACAACATTGTTGTACACACACACACACACACACACACACACAGGCTTAATGATTTTTATACTGTACAAACTGTATATTCTATCCCCTCTACTCCTCACACAACACTTTCTGCATTTTCAGATTTTTAAATACTTCATTCTGTGTGATTTATAAAATGTTTTCCTCATGGTGACAAAAAAAAGTCTCCATAATGTAGGAATTACCAGATACAGGAATGTCCCACTGACTTCTATTATTGTTAATATATAATTATAATATTAATTATTAATCTTTTTTTTATAAATATTTAACAAATAATTAATATAGTAATGTAATAAATAAATAAGTCATTGTAAAAATTCAAAACATAACTACATTTTTCTTTCATAATAATAATAATAATAAACTTAATATACAAATAATAAATAATATATAATTAATTAATAATATAAATAATGTAATCTTTTAAATAATATTTTCTTTCAAATGTTAATTAGCTTTATGCACAAAATAATGAAATGTTGTATATATGAAAAAAAAAATGCATTTTTTATTTCAGAAGATTTTAGGTTAGCCTATAGTAATTTTAATTAGCTTTATTTAAAAATAAAGTATAAAATAATAACAACACACAAATAATAAATAACATAATTAATAATAATATAAATTATATAACCGATTTAAATAAATCATATAGATAAATCATATTTATAATTATCTTTATGTACAAAAATAATGTAATATAAACTATTTATATAGTAAAATAAATAAATAAATAAATAAACAAGTACATTTTTTATTTCAGAAACTGGATTTCAGGTTAGTCTATAGCAATTTAAATAGCTTTATGTAAAATAAAAATATAAAATAATAATATCTTAATATACAAGTAATAAATAATATAATTAATTAAAAATAATCATATAAAATAATAACTTAATATACAAATAATAAACAATGTATAATTAATTCATAATCATAAATAAATCATATAAAATGCAAAAAGTGCATTTTTCTTTCAAGTGTTATTATAGTAATTAGCTTCATGTAAAAAAAACAAAATTAATAATTTACAAATAAATAAATACATAAATGAGTGAGTGCATTTTTTTATTTCATAAGTTAGGTTTTAGGTTAGTCTATAGTCATTTTAAGTAGCTTTATGTAAAAATAATCATATAAAATAACTTATACAAATAATAAACAATGTATAATTAATTCATAATCTAAATAATGTAATCTCTTTAAATAAATCATATAAAATGCAAATGTGCATTTTTCTTTCAAATGTTAATTATAATTAACCTAATGTAAAATAAAATAAATAAAATAAAATAAAATAAAATAAAATAAAATAAAATAAAATAAAATAAAATAAAATAAAATAAAAAAATACATAACTGAGTGAGTGCATTTTTTATTTTCATAAGTTAGGTTTCAGGTTAGTCTATAGTAATTATAATTAGCTTTATACGTCTGTAAGTTTTCTTCTTAAAAATAATTAAAAAACAATAAATAAAATAAAATAAAATAAAATAAAATAAAATAAAATAAAATAAAATAAAATAAAATAAAATAAAATAAAATAAAAAAACAAAACAAAACAAAACAAAACAAAACAAAACAAAATAAAAATAAAACAAAACTACTACAAAACAGTAATGATATCAAATCTATGTTATGTCCTCTCTCTCATTAAAATGTTGAGTGTGGGTGAAATAACCTCCAGAATGTTGTTGCACATCACCATCTGTGCCATCCTGGTCTACACCTCCCAATTACTGACACCCCACCCCAAATTGTGTGTGTGTGTGTGTGTGTGTGTGTGTGTGTAAATATACATGCACCATAAATAAAGAGCCACTGTCAGTCATGTGTTATCAATGATGGGAATCAAAAAGTCTGTGGAATAAATCACATCCACAGCAGGGTGCGAGTGGAAAAAGGAAATATCCATATCCTGCCAAAAATATTGTTTTTCTTTTTTTTTTATTCAAACATGCCAGTGGATGAGATCCAACCCAAACTATATATCTGAGGTAAAGCTACACAGACACACTGAATGAGCTCCAACAGAACATGTTATTTTAAGTCCTACTTCAAGTAGTACGGAAATCATTACCTCGCCAACAGCGTCTACTGAAGTTAATGTAAATCTACAGCACGCTAGAAGTAAACAGCCAGTCTTTGTAAATAAACACAGTATATCGCTATGCATACAGTTTATGGTGTATAAACACATACGAATCCATGGTGTGTACCATCAATATCTTCAAACTCAAAACAGACGCCAATCGTATTTCCTGCTATCCCCTGATGCAAAGATGCTGGGATATATTTTACAACTCCCCACATTCTTGCTTAACTATATACTAGATCACAGAAAGCCAATACGATCGCTGAGAAATTGCCTTGCGTCTTCGAGGCTTAGAATAAGAATAAAACTTCACGCGGGTTGCCAACATGCACTTTAAGATTTATTGGCCTACCTCATCTTCACAGGAGGCTTATTTACGACCCCGTGGACTCGTGTTTAATACGGTTTTGCTTCTCGTGCTGTGAAAGGGACGTTTGTATTATGAAGACGTGGCTTAAAGCATTTTTAATACTGCAGACTGATGCCAGAACAGACTTCATAAAATAAACAAGCAGGAGGAATTAGACCGTATACAAACAGCGTGACTTAACGCAGGCGTCCTCAATTAGAGAGAAAGATTGGAGTGAGAAGTCAGGGAGCAAACTCGCGTTTTTCAAATGTTAAATCGTGTTCTCGTTGTGCGACTCATTAAAAACATCACGTAGTGTGTAATTAGCTGCTCAATAAAATATTTAACTGAACTGCGTATTCATGAATAAATATTCTGCACAATGGAGCTAAATTTGACAGTATGTTTTAGCAAGCTGAAGTGTGATTGAGTTTAGCAGCATAGCCTGCAAATACGGTATACAATGCATAATGCTTTACAATGCACAATGTAATCTTTTACATAGAAAAAAACATACATATTTTTCCTAACTATTATCAAAAATTATATATTATTTGTATATAAATGTTATTTGGGAAATTATTTATTATAAGCCTTTATATTATTTTTATAATAAAAAAAATATATACAATGTAATATTTTATATAGAAAAAAGATACATGTTTTTCCTAATTATTATCATTAAAATGACAATATTTTTATACTAATATTATTCAGAAATGTATTTATTATATTTATTCACAAATAATGCATTATAAAGCACAATGAAATTTTTTACATAGAAACAGATTTTTTCAAATTATTATAAAAAATATTTTATATAAACTATATAAACATTTTTAGTATTTATAACAGATGTTTTATTACATTTTTATGACATTTTACTCAAATAATTAAAAATTACACATCAAAATCAAAAAATCAAGAATTAAAAAATCAAACAATTATTTTACAATGTAATCTTTTACATAGAAAAAATATGTATTTGTCCTAATTATTATTAAAAATGATATATTATTTGTATATAAAAATTATTTGGAAAATTATTTATTCTAAGTAGTTATTTACAGTATAATGCATTATACTGTACAATGTAATATTTTACATAGAAAAAGGATTATTTTTTCTAATTATTATACAATTTTTTATATAAATATTATTGGGAAAATGGAAGTATTTTTTGTAAATACTTAATTTTGTAACTATTAATTATAAATGTTTTAATTATATTTTTGTTACATTTTACATTTAAAAAGTATACTTAAATGATTCAAAATTATACAATGTAATATTTTACAGAGAATAAAATGTACATATTTTTCCTAAATTTAAGCAAAAAACATATATTATTTGCAAATATGATTCAGAAAATTACACAAGCTTTTTGTTTATAGTATAATGCACACAATTATATAATTATAACACACAATGCAATCTTTTACATATATATTATATTATATAATATTTTTTTATATGTATTTATTATAAATGTTTTTACTACATTTTTATTACATTTTACATTTTAAAATTAATACTTAAATAATTACATTTCATTTAAATAATTATAATTTAATAAATTGTAAGAAGAATAATTAAAGCTATTGCAGTTATTTAAAGCAGAGCATAATATAAAATAACAATTTAATCATGATTTAAAGTCCTGTTTTTTTTAACTATCAAAATGCCTTGACTTATTTCAAAGCGATAAAATATGCAATTAAATAAATTAAAATAAAAAATGAATACATTTAATAAATAAAGTGAATTATATAAATTTGTTTAGGTTGGTGTTTGTAATAAATGTTGTTTATAATAAATACCACTATAATTTCTGATTGTTTTATACTTTATATTTTAATGATTTAATGTGGAGTGAATTAAAGTACATGTTTATAGTATTATATTTAATATTATTCATTTTATTCATGCAAAATAATGTATGGTATTACGCATGATTAATAAATGTAATGTAATTTTTATTCTTCTTAACACTGCAATTTTGACCTGTGTGACTTATAGTCAGATGCAACTTATTTTCTGGAAAACACGGTTTATATATATTGAAAGGTGTAACAGTGAACAACAGATTAACAAGCATCAACTAAAATCGAAAAATTGAATTTAATGCGGTCACGTGACCTCATCTTAACGCGAACATGACAGACAAATCCAATTTGACACATTAAAATGAGATTAGATGAGTCTGACATGCCAAATCTGTTAATGTGCACTATATATGAATCCATTGGAAGCAGAACAGCTCCACAAATTCAGCACATACACTCACCACGAGGCGAGACCACAACGTGGAGCTCTGAAAATTTTTAACGATGCACGACGAGAGAGTCATGATCCATAATCATCATGTTCTGAGAGAGCATTAAATCAATCCACAACATTATCTCTCACACGCAGACATATCAATGACCGCAGGGCTCCGGGATCCACTTACAGCTTCTTAGATTACAGCCAAAGACACTTAAGAACATCAGCTCCGATGAGCAGGACTGGGACGAAGCGCATGCAATATGAATCAGCCGTTTTTAAATCGCGAACATTTAATATGTTTCATTCCGCCCGCAATGAAGTCTGAGGAAGCTCGGGGCGTGTAGAGAGAGTAATGAGTCTGTTAAATATATAATATCCACCAGAAGCTCCATGAAACACGTGAACGTCTCTGATGGTGATTTGTGATGGCACTTCCAGCTCGGCCTCAAGTCAAATGGTCTAACCTCCAATCAGGGCTGACCTCGTAATTTCGCGCTACATCCCTTTACATTCATAATGTATGTGCATTTGAATATCCTAAAGTGAGATGTCATGTGTCCAGACTGACCGTGAAATGGGCTCTCAGGACGCCTTGTTGACCCGACGGCGGTCTTGTCATGGCGGTATGTTGTGTCATACTGGCCTACAATTTTCTGCTCTTATCAGTGTGAAGCCTGTCAATTCTAGTAGGCGAAGTAGTGGTCATACGGTACCTTACATCTCCAAAAGTCTCATCAGTGTCATCACTTGGTGAAAGTGAGAGGTCATACGGGGACAGCAGGGGCTTTAGGACGTCTCTATCTATTGCTGTTCAATGGCTTCATAATCAAAATGCAATGTGATGTGTGAACAAGAAGATATTACGGATTCAAGACAAGAAAATTAACTTTAGGGGATTGGAAGTGATTTGAGACTGAAGAGAGGACGTGCTGACTTGCAGAGGTCTGATTTCATTATCACTCGATTAACACTGATGTTTTTAAACCGTTTTATTTTTATTATCTATAATTAAATGTCTTGGCTTTTGAAGCAGCATTAGGATGAATATCATTAAGAAACATGAAGGTCATATTTCATAAAATATATATTTTTTTAAAATAATATTTTAGTCTATTTTTAGACCTTTTAAATAATATAAATAATGTAATAATGTATATTAAAATAACATATGTAATACATTAAATGGAATTATATTGCCCAGACACAATTTTTTAATAACACTGCAAAAATAAAAATTTAATTCAGTAGTATATATACTACTACATTCTATATATAGTGTATATTTTTGTATATTTTTCTTTTCGTTAGCATAATAAAATAACAGCTAAAATAATACTTTATAGTTACTTACTTTATAGTTACTTTATAGTCTAATAGTTAAAATAATAATTTATATTCTCCAAATACAGATCTTTTATTAAATATATTATTTTGTATTACTTTAATGCGAATTAAATGAATAAATAAACAAACAAATAAATAAAGTAATAAATACATATTAATAATAATAATACATTTTATTGTCATTACTTTAAATAAAATATATATAAAAAACAATAAAATAAACAACAAAATGTATTAAAATGTATTTTACAATAATAATAATCTTTATTTGCATTATAATAATATAATTACAAATATGTTTAATTACATATAAATAAATTAAATTATCAGTAACATGAATTTAATTTAAAATAATTCTGTATTTATCAAAATACAAAAATTTTGGGGCAAAATTAAACCCATACATTTTCTTGACAATCCTCATGAGATCTTCTGAAAATAATTTTTTCTAACACTGCAAAAAAATGTAATTTATATATACTACTATACAGTATATATAGTGTATACTTTTGTATAATTTTTCTTTTCATTGGCATAATACAATAATAATTTATAAAATAATTTATATTCTCCAAATGTAAATATTTTATTAAATATACTAATTTATATTACTGTAATGCAAATGAAATAATAATAATAATAATAATAATAATAATAATAATATTTTTTTGTCATTACTGTAATACAATAATTGGAGGGGTATTGCCAAAACACAACTTTTTTTTTTTAACAATAAAATAAATAAAATTCAAAACGTAAAATAAATAATAAAAAGTATTTTACAATATTATTTTTTAATTTACATATAATTTACATATAGTATAATTAAATATAAAATTACATTTAATTAAATTGAAATAAAATTCAATTATTAATAACATATGAAATATGACAATTAAATAATTGTATATTTATCAAAATACAAAAAAAAAAAAATGCTTTAGCCATTACTCATTTATATAAATTAGAATTCATTTTTTGGGACTTTGGGGCAAAATTCAACCCATGCATTTTCTTGACTATTTTCATGAGATCTTTTCAAAGCACAGTTGTTCTATACATTAATTTCTTGTGTTACATCCCCAGTGTTGAAGGTAATAGCCAGACTGAAGCACTGCGGTTTAGAGCCCCTCTGTAAGCGAGTAATGTATGACTGAGGTCTGGGGACATTGCCGTGGTACACGTGACATTATTGGATGCCTCTGGAAAAAGCAGCTCATATCTAATAAATGCCGCTGTACTTCACATAGGGAATTTGTGCCCAGAGCTACAGGAAGTCCAGACACTCATATCTCAGTGTGATTCAGTAAACGTGTCCTCCAGAGGTCATATACAAACATCATCTTTGTATTTCCACATACAACAACAAGAAAAACTATTTTATGTTGCTTATTTTGACTTCAAGTATGTTCCAGATTCCAGAGCCCGTTCGATTGACGGCTCCGGATGAGAGTGGCAGCATCGCGTAACAGCCAAAGAGTAAAGGCTGGTTTTTATGAAAAGCACACAGCATGAAATCGCCGGTGCCGCCACTGGAGCGCAAGGCCAAATTTTGTCTTTCTGATGGGATCCTGAACTTTGTTTGAACTTGAGAAATGAAAGAGGACAGCTAATGACATCCATCTACACAACAGATCCTGTGAGCGGGGCTTACAAGGTCAGTGATACGCTGGTAGCTGCCAACTTCCCTGTTTGTGGCCAAGGGCCGGTAAGAGAAATATTTCTGGCTGAAACCAAGGAACCATCACTTATTTGCACTTAAATCTTGTAAATAAATCTGTTACATCTATGTCACATTGCATGAAAACTGAGGAAACCATTTCTCAATTAGTTTCAATCAAAAATAGTGAAATTAATTTTTACACGTTCTTGACAGAAGACTCTTGTGCTCACCAATGCTGCATTTATTTGTCCAAAAATACAGTAAAAACAGTAATATCGTAAAATAATAGTTTATAAAATGATTATAAAAATACTTATAAACAGTTTACAAAATAATAGCTCATATTCTCCAAAACCAATTATTTTATTCAATATATTGCTTCGTAATACTTTAATGTGAAATAAATAGATAAATAAATAGATAAATAAATAATACATTTTATTGTCATTACTGTAATTCAGTAATTGGAATCACATTGCCAAAACAGACTGTATTTCTATCTATATGAATAAAACAAATGTAATAAATAAATAAATCAATAAATAAAAAATAAAATAAAACTTAATAAAAACAAAACAAAAATGAAAAAAAAGAAATAATAAAAATAATAATAAATAATAAAAAGAAAAATAAATAAATAAAATATAAATTAAAAAATAGTAATAAAATGTAAAATAATAATAAAATTTTACAATAATAATTTTTTGTTTGCTTTAGAATAATATAATTACAAATACATTTAATAAAATGTATATAAAAGTAAATTATTAATAACATATAAAACATGAATATAAAATAATTTTCTATTTAGCAAAATACAATCATTTTGTTAATGGGGCAAAATTCAACCTATACATTTTCTTGACAATTTTCTTCTAAAAACACATTTCTTATAACACTGCACAAATAAAAATTTATATACGGAACTTGAGGAAACCATTTCTCAATTAGTCAAAAATACTGAAATTAATTTGCACATGTGTACATGACAGAAGACTCAGTGCTCACCAAGGCTGCATTCATTTGTCCAAAAATACAGTAAAAATAGTAATATTGTAAAATATTATTACAATTTAAAATACCTATTTTCTACTTCAATACAATTTAAAATGTAATTTATTCCTGTGATGCAAAGCTGAATTTTCAGCATCATCACTCCAGTCTTAACTGTCACATGACCCTTCAGAAATCATTCTAGCATGCTGATCTGGTAAGAAAACTCTTGAAGCATCTTTCTGACGCATGTTCCACCATTAGTATTTTAAACAAAAGTTGCAGACAATGCCAGCAGATGCTTTATTCGCTTAAAGTTGGAGTGAGAGTAGAGGGAGACAGCGCAGGACTGTAATCTAGATGAGAGTCTAGGGGACTGAACTGGATATGACAATAGCACGCACTAAAGAGGACACTGGTTCATCTTATCGGCACTATATGGCAGCGCTGATGAGCAGATTTCATTGGAATGAAGAGGGCTCTGATCAGATAAACTTTATCTACACCAGACAGCAAGAGAGAAAGTGTGCATGTCTGTCTGTCTGTGTGTGTGAGAGTGAGTGTGTGTTTTAGACTGTGTGAGGTTTCTGTGGGCACTTGAGCAAAACAGATACTCTTAAATGCAATGCAAAAATTACACTTAGCTTATGGGCTGAAACTTCAGCAACTTAATAATAAATTAAAAAAAATCAATATATACATATTATTTGTGGCATTTTCTAAGGAAAGCATCACTATTAGTTTTGTTCATAATTAGGGTTAGAGATGCATGTGCTTTAACACTTATTACACTAACATATATATAATTAATAAAATAAAAAAAAATCTATAAAATAAAAGTAAGAAAATAAAATGAAATAAAAATAACAAATAAATAAAAATAGTTAAAATAAAATCAAAAAGTAAATAAAATATTCTAATATTTTACAATTCATATTTATTTATTTATTTATTTATTTATTTATTCACTGATTCATTCATTTATCGAAATTGGTTATGAAATTTTTGTTAATCATTTGTCCCCTAAATGAAGACAAAAAAGCAAAACAGAACGTATTTCTATATATATGAACAGAATTAATAAATGTAATAAATAAATCAATAAAATAAATAAAATAAAAAAAACGTAAAAATATATAATAAAAAGTAAAAAAAAATAAATAATAATAATAATAATAATAATAATAATTAATATACATCATATTAACTGTATTTCTTTATAAAAAAAATCAAGATCTAGCAACTTATTAAAAATAAATAAAAATTAAATACATTTTAAAATCAAAAAGTAAAAGATAATAAAATATTCTAACATTTCATTATTAATCTTTATTGATTTATAACCAAAAGGGTTATGCTATTTTTATTTATTTATTTATTTATCATTAAATACAGTAATATATTAAATATTTATTTATTTACACAGAAATGGGTTATGAAATTTGTTAATTGTTTGTCTTCTAAAAGACAAAAAAGCAAAACAGAGTATTTCTATGTATATTAATAAAATTAATGTAATAAATCAATCAATCAATAAATAACAAAATAAAATAAAGCTTAAAAATAATAACAACTGCATCATATTAAGTGTATTTAAACAAATCAAGATATAGCAACTTATTAAAAATAAATTTAAATAAAAAAAACATTTTAAAATAAAATTAAAAAGTAAAAGTATAATAAAATATTATAATATTTCACAATCTTTATTGATTGATTGATTGATTTATGAATCAATCAGAAATGGGTTATGAATTTATTTATTTATTTATTTATTTATTTATTCCCACAGAAAGAGGTTATGAAATTTTTAACTGTCTCCTAAAAGAAGACAAAAAAGCAAAACAGACTGTATTTCTATCTATATGAATAAAAAAAATGTAATAAATAAATCAATCAATCAATAAAAAATAAAATAAAACTTAATGAAAATAAAACAAAAATGAAAAAACAAAACAAAATAATAAAAATAATAACAGCATCATTTTAACTGTATTGAATTATACTGCATGTTAAAAAAAAATCAAGATCTAGCAACTTATTAAACATAAATTAAAATAAAATAATTTTAAAATTTAAACAGTGAAAGTATAATAAAACATTCTAATATTTTATCTACTTATTTATTTAACCACAGAAATGGGTTATGAAATTTTTGCTAGTTTTTGGCCCTTAAAAAAAAAAAAAAAAAAAACTTTCACAACCTCATTTTCACTCTGCATGCACTGTATTTTTAACACATCTTTTGTTAAGTGCCATGAATTGATTCAGTCAGCATTCCCGTTTTGGGTCAACCCATCAGTTAACTAATCACTGCTAACTCCCCCATCAATAATGCAAGAGAGGAAGCAGCAACTCCTTTACACATGTGTGAGGACCAAACAACTGATCTCACACCTTTCATCAGCAACAGAAGATTGATAGTGTGTACATCCTTCTGGCATATATGAGAGCATTTCAGCAAGTACAGTGATGCACACGTGTATTTGTACAAAACGGCATGTTAAAAACAGTATGACTAGCATAATACACATTGCAGCTATCAGTCATGCACACAGCAGTCCATGGAGGCCTCGGAGCAATAAGCAGAAATGACAGGCATACAGATAAATGCCAACAGTCCAGCATCAAAATACCAGCAAGCAACACATCAATAAAGCAACTCAATACTACGACTGTCCCCAGGAGGACGGCTATCAAACACAACCTCTCCATTATTTGGACACATAAGTCACAGGTAAAATACATGAATTTCATCATTTTAGAAAATAAAGATCAATCCACACAGCAAGATGCAATAGCTTTTCTCAAAACTAAATTCACTTTTTTGAGTTATTTTTAGTGTCAACTTTTGCACAAGAATGCATTAAAGTCCAGCTTTTTTTGCAGTTGATATCTAAAACATAAGCAGTATTTGGGCAATTGATTTTGCTTCTTCTAAAAGTAGGCCTAAGAACAGTCTAACAACACAAGATTAGCCAGGTAAGTTATTTAGGAGCTTGGCACCTGTGCAGCATTAATATTCATAGCAGAGAGTGAGATGCTGTCTGGCACTGCCTGTTCTTGGCAAAGACAGGTGACTAGATGATCTGAATAAGAGAGCTGGGGGCAATCATTTATTATGGGACTTAAAAGCGACGTAATACTGAAACACGTCTATTTT
This sequence comes from Labeo rohita, assembly GCF_022985175.1. NCBI lineage: Eukaryota > Metazoa > Chordata > Actinopteri > Cypriniformes > Cyprinidae > Labeo > Labeo rohita. The sequence goes on from NC_066885.1 coordinate 7,273,567, forward strand.
AGTCTGCAAAAACGCAAGATTTGGAAAGCAATGAACTTGGCTGATAAATTAGGTCTCTGAGAAGGATTCTGAGAAGAATAAATCTTAAAAAATATAATAAAAATAAAAAACAAAATAAAACAAAAAATAATAATAATTGCATCATATTAATTGCATTGCTTTACAAAATAAAATACATTTTATAATAAAATAAAACATGATGAATGAATAAATAAACAAACAATAAATCAAAAATAATGCTTAATAGAATATAGTAAAAATTTAACTTAATAAAATAAAATTAATTAAATTAAAATAAAATACATTTTATAATAAAATAAAACATGAATGAATGCATGCATGAATATTTAAATAAATAATAAAAACAAAGCCTAATAAAAAATATAATTAAAATAATTGCATCATATTAATTGTACTGCTTTATAGTGTATGTAGAAAATCAAGATCTAGCATTTTATTAAAAATAAATTAAAATACATTTTATAATAAAATAAAACATGAATAAAATTAATAAATGAAATAAATTCAAAAATGCAAATAATAACAATGTTAATCGCATTGTATATGTTAAAAAAATTCAAGACCTAGAAATAATTAAAATGCAAAACAAACTCAAATACAATTTATAATAAAACTAAAACAAAATAATTTCTAATAAAATATAATTAAAAACATAAAAAGTAAAAAAGAAAATTAATTAAAAAATTAAAGAAGGCATAATAAATGAGGCATTTGAGAAGGATTCTGAGAAGATTCAATTCACTGGTTTAAAAATAAATAAATAAATCTTAATAAAAGTATAATAGGAATAAAATAAAAAAAAAATAATTGCATCATATTTAATTGGATTGCTTTATACTGTATGTTAAAAGAATCAAGATTCAGCAACTTATGCTTGAGTACATTTTGTGATAAAGTCTGAATAGATTTAATAAATGTAATACAATAAAATAAATAATAAAATAAATTACATTAAATAGATACATAAATAAATAAAATAAAGTGTAAAAATATTTGTAAATAATTATATAAAATAAAAATATAAAACACAAAATATTATAAATAATAAATGCATCATATTGATTACATTGCATTATACTGACAAAAAAAATCTACAACTTATTAAAAATAAATAAAAGTAAAATACATTTTATAATAAAATAAAACATGAATAGAATAAATAAATAAAATTATAATTAAAAAAATGTTAATTGTATTGTATATATTGAAAGAAATCAATATCTTGACACATTTTAAAATGCAAAATGAACTAAAATACAATTTATAATCAAAATAAAAGTTCAGAACTTCAGTTCACTGGTTAAATTAATTAATAAAAACTAAATAAAAAAGCAAAACAAAATAAAAAATTGCATCATATTAATTGTATTGCTTTATACTGTATGTTGAAAAAAATCAAAATCTAGCATCATTTTATAATAAATAAATATAAAAAATAAAATAATAAAATAATAATAAAAAATAAAACTAATAAAATAAAACATGAATTAATAATTGTAATAAATAGATAAATTAATAAATATCAAAATAAAATAAAGCTTAATAAAAAATAATAAAAATTAAAAAACAATAAAATAAATAATAAAATAATATAAAAATAAATAAATAAATAAATAAATAAATAAATAAACAAAAATAAATGCATCATATTAATTGTATTGCTTTATACTGTATGTTGAAAAAAATCAAGATCTAGCAACATTTTATAATAAAATAAAAGATGAATTAATAATTGTAATAAATAGATACTTTAATAAATATTAAAATAAAATAAAGCTTAATAAAAATATAATAAAAATAAAAAAAAACAGTAAAATAAATAATGAGAAGAAAAAAAAATAAATAAACAAACAAATAATTGCATGTTAACTGTATTGTATATGTTGAAAAAAAGGATCTAGACACTTTATAAAATGCAAAAACTCAAACAATTTATAATAAATACAAAGTAAAATAATTTATAATAAAATTAAAAGCATAAGAAAGTAAACAAAAATCGAAAATGTTGTAATTCTATAATGTAACATAATTATATGTCATTCATAATCCATTACAGACATTCAGTCGAAAACTTACTTTAACACTCCTTTAAAACCTAGACATGCATTTACGCCAAAAAACACAGAGCCTGTAAATAAGCAGTGTGCCAGCTGTGCAGTGTTAACCTGTGAATGTCACTGAGGTGTACTGACACAGCACTGATGCAGCACACGTGTGCCCGCTCCTGACACCATCCCCGCTTTCTGACCCCAGACGTGCGAACGGGACATACCAGCTGCCCACATCAGACCCTCCACGACCCCTCTCACAATGGGCTGAAAAAACAGGCCACATACCAGAGCAGAACCCGCTAATCCACACCGCAAAACACCAGGACAAAATACTAAAGAGAAACAACATCAAAAACCAGCAGAAAGCATGTTAGCTGACTGAGATGAACTCGTAAGGTGAAAAGGTTAGATGATTTTAAAACACTGCGCCTCCTCCACGTACAAGCTCGCAGAAATGCACCGCGTCTGCGCTCCCTCAGGACGTCTGAGCGGTCTTGCGTTCATAAAGATCTTCGCCTTTGACTGACAGCTTGAAAAGGAGCGAGGATAAATTTGCTCAGACTGCGGATCAACAAGATTAACTGGGAAATGTCTGCTATGCTAAAGTCAAAAGAAGAGGCCTTTGGCTGCTGCTCAGAACAACACACCGTAGTTGAGAAACTGCAGTAGCTTTAACAGAAGAGTTATTTTCAGCCAGGAGTTAATAAATATAGTACATTGCATGATGTTCAAAACATATTCATTCAATCAGTCAATCAATCAATCAATCAATCCATCGTTATTATTGCCAGGGAGTAGTCAAATATAGTGCCACACAAAACAAAACAGAATAAAACTAAACTAAACTAAACTAAATAAAACAAGGAAAAAATTTTATGAAATAAATAGAAATACTGTATGTTCAAAAAATGAGTTCTAGCAACTTATTAAAAATAATGCATTAAAATAAAATATATTACAATAAAATCATATTATGTGTAATGAATGAATAAATTATTAATCAATTAATGAATGCATGAATGAATGAATTCATTCATTCTACTATTACTACTACTACTACCAATTGCATAAAAAAATAAAAACAAAACAAAAATCAAACCAAATAAGAAATAAAATACAAACAAATACAATAAAATAAAGAAATAAAGAAAAAAGAATAAAGAAAGAAATAAGATAAATAAAAAATTATAATAAAAATTGCAAATAATAATAAATAAAAAAGGCAAAAATTTTATGAAATAAATAGAAATAGAAAATTATAATAAAATTAAAGCTAATAATAATAATTATAATAATAATTGTATCATGTTAATTTTTTTGTTTTATACTGTATGTTCAAAAAATGAGATCTAGCAACTTATTAAAAAAGAATGCATTAAAATAAAACACATTATAATAAAATCATATTATGTGCAATGAATTAATAAATTATTAATTCATTCATTAATTCATTCATTCTACTATTACTATTACTACTACCAATTGCATTAAAAACAAAAACAAAAAAACAAAAAAAAACACACAAAACAAAAATCAAACCAAATAAGAAAAAAAAGCAGAAATAAATAAAAAAACTAAGACAAATAAAATTATTATTAAAAGCAAAACATTATGAACAAAAAAAATTGTAATAAAATGCAAAAAATGAAGAAATAAATAAATATATACAATTAAAATAATACAAAATAAAAAATGCTTTATGAAAAAATATACATCAAGTTAATTGTATTGACTTGATGCAAAAAAAATTTTTAACTTATTTTTAATCATTAAAAATGATCTTATTTACTTATGTTTTTAATTTTATTTTATTATAAATCATTTTATTTTATTTTGTATTATAAATTGTATTATAGTTTGTTTTGCATTTTAATAAGTTTCTAGATCTTGATTTTTCAATAAATAAACACAATGAACATAATGCAATTATTATTATTATTATTATATTTACTCATTTATTTTTAATTTGCATTATTAAATTTTACTGTATGTAGAAATTGAGATCTAGAAACTTGTAAAAGTAAAATACATCTAATAAAATAAAATGATTTGTAATAAATAAATATGTAAATACATAAATAAATGCAAAAAAAAGATCTAGATACTTAAAAAGGGGGAAAAAGTAAAATACATTGTAATAAATAAATAACTAAATTAATAAACTAATGCATTATGTAAATTGTCTTGTTTTATATGTTGAGAAATTGAGATCTAGCAACTTATTAAAAATGAGGGAAAATATATAAATAAACTGTTTTGTCAAAAAAAATGAGATCTGGATACTTAAAAAAGGAGAAAAAAGAATAAAAATAAAAAAGTAAAATACACCATATTTAAAATAAATTGATTTGTAATAAACAAACAAATAAACAAATTCATCATGTTAATTATCTTGTTTTGTTGAGAAAATTTATTTAAACATTTGAAAAAAAAATAGAATATATTTAATAAATAAATAAATAAATAAATACAAAAATAACAAAATAAATCTTAAAAATATAATTTAAAAAATTAAGAACAACACAAATTACTAAAAATAATAATGCATCATATTGCTAGCTAGATCTGAATTTTTTTTCAACAAAGTATAAAGCAATTTATACTGGATGTTGAAAAAAATCAAGATCTACCAAACTTATTAAAATATGAATTAAAATAAAATACATTTTATAATAGAGTAAAACATTAATAAAAATAAAAAAGAATACAAATTAAAAAGTCAAATACATCTTATTTTAATTAAAATGATTTGTAATAAATAAACTAATAAATAAACGCATTATGTTAATTACACTGTTCTATATATGTTGAGAAAATAAATAAACTGCATTGCATTATATGTTGTTGATCTAAAAACTCTATAATTCAGCATAAAGTCAATAAATCACATCAGTGCTGTGTTAACACACGTAACATTTTAGAAATAAATTTCCTCAGACAAACGGATCGACAAGATTAATTGTGAAACCTAGTCGACAAACCGCATTTCCATGCATTTGCAGCTAACAGAAGCTGAGTTATTATTGGCAGGGAGTTCAAATATGACGCTTTATTGACACGAGCAGGCATCAAGTCTGTCCGCAGCACGGTGAAAGTAAAGCGTTTTGCCGATAATGAAGCTGCTCTGAGCCAGACAGCGCTGAGGGTGATGGATGTCTGCCAGAAGACAATGTTCCTGTGGTTTGGAGAGAGACGCAACATCACGCCTGGCTGTCTGTCTGAACCCATATCTTCCCCTGCACCACATTAGAGGAACAGCGCAGATAGGCTGCGCTTCAAACACGCCTTTCACAGAAAGAAAGTCCCAAAAACAACAACAAAAACTGGGATAAAACAGAGCAGGTATTTATCTTCTTCGTGATGATGGATTCTTATCTCGACCCAGTTTGGCGCTCCAGGAGAAAGAGAGCAACGCGTTTGGATGTGGATGCGCTCGTCGTGCTGCTCGAACGCGTTTTCCAGTTTTTTGGAGAGGGTTATTAAGTAGGACACAGATGTTGATACTTTACAAGTGAGTGCAGATGTTTCGTCTTCATACATTAATGTGCCGGGATGAAAGAAGACTTGGTGTTTGGACGGCCTGAAAGTGACCCTGACTGCTGGGATGGATATAATGTATGAAGACTGTGGAAGTGCTAAAAGTACATCAGCACAGCAAAGTACAGTCAAGTGCATGATGCTCACAAACACTTAAGGTGGCTTTTGAAAAACGCCATTTCTAAACATATTTGGTTGAATCTCATGAAACCTGTCAAGAACAAACGCAATCATGTGAAATGAAGTAATAAAGCCTATTATTAGACTTCTAGACTTTTTTGGCAGTTTGACAAAAAATTAAGATTAAAAAAAAAAAAAAAAAAAAAAAAAAAAATATAAAAAAAAAAAAAAAAAAAAAAACTTTATTTTTAGGGATTTTTAATAAATGTTTTGTAAATTGTTGATTATTTCTGCATGTATAAATCTTGTACTGCCTTTAAATATTTTTCCAAAGAAAATGTATTTCAGTTATTTTTATTTTATTTTATTATTTTACTGTAAAAATAATAAAAACTCAGGGTAAACTAAAACTAAAATTGAAATGTACAACAAATAATATAAAACAAACAAAAAAAATAATACTAAAAATAAATAAATAAAAATTGAGCATTTTTTGTAGACTTTGACTTTTTTTGGCAGTTAGACAAAAAAAGAAGCACTTTTCTCATCCCTAATTTTCTTTAAAGTAAATGCAAAGATTTTTTTGTGAAAAATAATAATAATTTGTTATTTATTATAGAGTATTTATACATTTATACATGTTTGTTGTACTGTCTTTAAAATATTTTTTAAAATAAATAAATAAATAAATAAAATTGTTAAAACATAAAAAAAACTTTTTTTAATGCTAAAACTAGAACTGAAAAATACTAAAACAAAAATATAAAACAAACAAACAAAAACTAAAACGAAACAAAACAGAACAAAACAATTAAAATGAAAATTAAATTATAATAAAGTTAAATCTAATAATAATAATAATAATAATAATAAATAATAATAATGATTGTATCACGTTAATTGTATTGCTTTATTACATGTTTGTAGTATTGTCTTTAAATATTTTTTAAAGAAAATGTATTTCTGTTATTTTTTATTTTATTTTATTTTATTTATCTTATTTTATATTTTATTTTATTTTATTATTTTATTTTAGTTTCAAAACAATAAGAATATTGTAAACTACTTAAAAAACTGGGGGTATAAAATATACTAAACAAACAAAACTAATAAAAATGAATAAAAATTAAGCATATTTTTTTTTTTCTTTTTAGACTTTTTTTGGCAGTTTGATAAAAAAAAAAATAGCAGTTTTTCACCCCTAATCTTCTTTAAAGTAATTCAAAAAAAGGAAAAATAATTTCATTTATTTATGTTATTTATATGTTATTTGTAGAGTATTTTTACATCTATACATTTTTGTTGTACTGTCTTTAAATATTTTTAAATAAAAAAAATTAAATAAATAAATATTTTTAATGCTAAAGCAATAACTGAAATATATACATAATACAAATATATAATACATATAAAAAACAACTATATTTTCAGCTGAAAAGGTACATTTTCTCATTAATGTTGAGCTTAACTTAAAAATTAAAATATTTATATAAAACAACTCTACAGATAAAAAAATAAGATTTATTTTCTGTATGCAATATGAAAATTGGTGACAGTTGACCAAATTTATTTAAAATAAATTAATAAATTCACAGATGAATGAATGAATGAATGAATAAATAAACACATAAATAAATGTATGAACATCCTTATATGTTAATGTGCTCATGGTTGAGGCACAATAAATCACTATGATTTCTAAATGACTGAAGCTTAGCACACAATCAGAGTAATTTACAAACAATTCTATTCATATAAATTTGGTGATCTTTTTAACTAAAAAGCTGTTAATACATTTTCTTTCATGCATGTAAAACTTTCCCACATTTTCATATAATTAAAGTCAATAAACATTCACTGCGAGCCTGTGCAAGGTGTGCAGGCTCCACAAACTTTTATAACATTATAAAAAGTTTAATAAGCTTCAGTAATGGCCCCAGCAGCATGATGACTGGCGCTGTTAAACTTTACAGTGAGGGAAAATCCATTAGGGAAAGCAGTTGAGAAGGATTTCACCACCCATGGCGTATAAGCCATTCATACATGAAATATAATGAGAGCATTTCACGCTCAACTCTTACTGTACGTCAGATGAGACAGACTCCACATTCAACACAATCGTACTACTGCATGTGAATATGGGACAGATGACTTCATCAGCTCTCTGCTAGCAAAAGCAACGGCACAGTACAAAGTGACGGAGGAATTATTCATCATCTGAGTTGTGACAAGAGTGCTTTCCTTCACCTTGCCCAATTTGCCATTTTTTTGAACTGTCAACCTCAGTTTGCTGCAATTTCCAAAATGGAAGAGGTGCCTGTAATTTGATATTGAGCAAATTGCTCTGAGATTGAATAAACTCTGCTCAGGGCTGGAGGTTTAAAAATGTCAAATCATGTGAGACACACTGGTGACTGTGTTTGCAAAGACGCCAGTCAACTCTACTTTTTATTCTGAGCTCCACACCTGAAGAACACTTATGGATAACACTTTTGTCTGTGCGTATCTGAAAAACTGTACAATAAACTAAACAATTAATATGTGATTTAAGTAAAAAAAAAATAATGACCATAGATAGATAGATAGATAGAGAGATAGATATTACATTCATATATTTAAAGTATATATTTTATATAGAATATTAATCAATATTTAATTTAAGCACAAAAATTCACATTTTAATATGTAATGAAATTGTTTTATTGTTTTATATATAAATAAATTTGATATATTTATATACATTTATAAATGTATACAAACTTTAACTTATAATTTCATATAATACATAAATTTAATATATTTTACATTTATATATTCATATAAATGATACATTCCACATAAAAATATAAATTAATATATAATTTAAGTAAAATTAATATAATTTTAAAATATAAATTATAGTAATTAATTATTTAAAATATAAATTATATAAATTTTTAATAAATAATCTTATAAATAAATAAATATTACATTTATATATCCATACATACTTATATATTAAATATTTGATATAAAATAAATATAAATCAACATAAGTCATATCAATATACATATACATATATATATATATATATATATATATATACACACACACACACACATATATATATATATATATATACACACACACACACACACACACACACACATACATATATAGATATATTTATATAATATTACCTTATAATATATAATTTAAGTAAAATCATAATTTTAATATATAAATAATGTATAAATAATGATATCAATATTTAATAAATAATCTTATAAATAAATAAATATATCATATATATCCCATGTATATATTCATACAAATTACACATTTATATAAAATAAATATAAATCAACATAAGTTTAAAAAAATTAAGTAAATATATGTATATATAAAATTTTTACTATACCGATCATTTATTATATTATTATATATGTTATATATAATCTATAAATTTGAATACTTATTTTACATATAAATAAATACATTTAATATATGAAAATGCAACATAAAATATGTAACATTAAAAAAAACATTTTTTTCTTTAAAATAAATATTAATTAATATTTCATTTAAGTAAAATGATTCATATATAATGATTATTTTAATATTTGGATAGAATTTTATATATAAATAAATACATGTAATATATTTATACATTTATACAAACTTTAATACTCATAATTTTATATATAACTGGATTTAATATATATTACATTTGTATATACCAATTAAAAATGATATATAAAAAAATATAAATTGGCATAAAATATAAAAAATTGGCATTTTAATATTGCGCCACTGTAATACAGATAGATAGATGAATTTATTAAAATGTAATACTTATTAATTTATAAATAAATAAATTTATAATTAATAAATATATTTCATATATATACATATACATATATATATATATATATATATATATATATATATATATATATATATATATATATATATATATATATATATATATATATATGTATGTATATGCGATATATGAAATATATTTATTAATTATACAGCAACACTGCTTTCTCAGCAGAAACCCTGCACAGAAAAAGGCACAATTCATGTTATTTGTATCCAAAACAAAAGCAAGGTTGTTTTGTCTAATCCGGACAGGGGATCAGGAGATGGTAGGAGATGTGGCAGGTAAATGGGGGAGGGAAAGCTGATGGAATAGGTTAGAAACGATGTGCACTTCTTCTCAGAAGATTAAAGGCCAGATTGGCTCTTTGAGTCTGGCGCACTCCTGGATGCAGTTAGGCAGGAATATTGCATCGTCTTTCAGGGTGACCTTCATGGAGTGTCACAGTACAAAGACTCGAGGCTTGAGATGTTTGTATATGTGTGTGTGCTCATCTGTGTTCACCTTTGGTTCCAAAATGTATCGATATTTCCCTAGAGGCCGCTCGACTCGGATTCTGCTGTAAGCTTTTCCAGAGTGCAAACACAGAAACGGCAGAGAAGACAAGATACCACAGCCAGTTATACAGTGCCAAAACCTTCCTGCAATACAAACACTGGCTCATATGGCCAAAGTACGTAATGCACGAATAACATCTCACCCTATACAACTGACAACACATCACCGTTGCCAGGTTGAAGAGCTTAGGAACATCTCGTAAAACAATGCTCATGTTCAATGCAGTGTTTCTGATGGCTGACATCAAGTCGACAGTTTTACACTTGCAGAACTCAAGTCTCATAGACAGGCGTTTAATAAAGGAGTCCAGCGAGATTGTAATCACGACGATCTGACTGATCAGATACCTGTCTGTCACACGCCTTGAACATTAATTTCGATCCTGTCTGTGAAGACAAGTGGAAGAATAATAGCCATCTTTTCCCAGTCGACCTTTAGCGAAAAGGGCAAAGAGTCCAAGCAGTAAATAACCTCATAATGTGGCTTTCTAATCTACAGTGCATCTCCCTTTGGAAAAACAATAGCAGGACCTCCGTAGCTTACAACAGCATTATCAAAGGTGTCAACCACGCTTGTGATCAGATACAGGGAATATGCGGAAATGTAACCGTGATAACACGATTTAAATTGCTTCATAAGCGATGACACACAGGTCTGAGATCCTCTAAAGAAGATTGGAGAGTGAAAAGATGATCTCTGTTAAACCATTAGGATGTAAGATCGTTTTGTGCATTATGCTGCATTATTATGCAAATAAAGTGCTGCCGATTTGAGCTTAATTTGTAACCCAGAATATTCCTTTATACTGCAGAGTGGACCAGGATTATTTCAAAATTTGGCAACATGATACTATACTGTGTCTGTCATCCACTGTGTACTGATAAGACTATCATCAATGTTTCCAGGCCAAATGAGTTGGCGGAATAGTGTTACATACTTGGCCTTGTACTGCACCAATGAGTTCATTCATTTGAAGTCCTCCACTGAACAGAGTGACTCAGAACAAAGCCTTTCATTCTGACGCTCGATGAGACCCACACACCGAGGATGAAGATGAAGGAGATCAGTAGGAATCAACTCATATAAGCATAAAGCTGGACTGGAAATAAATAATGTTCGACTGGCTGAGGCTGACATCTGAAAAGAATGATGAAGGTTATGAAGAGCCTCAGACAGACAAAAAGGTTGGCTCAAATGGCTTACACTTGTGGTCAGTGAGTTGAACAAACGGTGTATCTTGTCCTGCAGGATTTGACTTAGGAACATGAATTATAGGGTTTTGCACCAATTAGAAATAAATTAAAAGTTTATAAATTGTTGTATGATAAATTGTACTATAGAAACTGTACAATGCACAATAAATAGATAGTACAACAAACTGACAGCAGCAAGACTGATACTGTAGATTGTACAATAGATTGTACCATAGATACTGTAGACTGTATAGACAGTATGATAGACAGTATGATACTGTAGATTGTCCAATAGATAGTAGGATAGATACTGTACACTAAATTATAGTACAATAGATAGTAGGACTTGTATGATGGATAGTATGATACATAGTACAATAGATACCGTAGATTGTACAATAGATAGTATGATAGATACTGTAGATTGTACGATAAACAGTATGACAGATAGTGTAGATTGTACGATACTGTTGATTGTGCAATAGATACCATAAACTGTATGATACATATTAAGATAGATACTGTACATTGTATGATAGATAGTACAATAGATACATAGATTGTACAATAGATACTATAGACTAACTGATGATAGATAGTACGATAGATAAAACAATACATAGTACGATGGATGCATAGATTGCACAATAGATACCAGAAACTGTAATATAAATAGTACAATAGATACTGTAGATTGTACAACAGATACTATAGATTAATTGATAGATAGTACGATAGATACTGTAGATAGTACGATGGATAGTATGATAGATGCATAGATTGTACGATAGATATCAGAAATTGTATGCTAAATAGTACAAAAGATACTGTAGACTGTACGATAAATACTATAGACTGTACTATAGTATAGTATGATAGATACTGTAGATTGTAAAATAGATAGTACAATACATACATAGATTGTACGATAAATACCATAAATTGTAAGATAAACAGTATGATACTGTAGATTGTACAATAGATATTGTAGATTGTGTGACAGATACCTTAAAGTGTATGATAGATAGTAAGATAGATACTGTAGATTGTACAATAGATACCATAAATTGTACGATAAATACTACAATAGATACTGTAGATTGTACAACAGACTAATTGGTAGATAGTACGATAGATACTGTAGATTAGACGATAGATACCATAAATTGTACGATAAATAGTACGATAGATACTGTAGATTGTGCAACAGATACCACAGACTATATGATAGATAGTACGATAGATACAAAGATTGTACGATAGATACCATTAATAATATAGTATGATAGATACTGTAGTAGTCTACGGTGACTATACAATAGATAGTAGGATTGATACCATAGACTGTATGATAGATAGATTATACAATGGATAGTGCGACAGATACCACAGATTAAACGATAAATAGTAAGGTAGACACCATAAACTGTTCAATAGACAGTACGATAGATACCGTAGACTGTAAAATAGATAGCATAGACTGTTTGATAGATTGTATGATAAATACCGTAGACTGTACAAAACATAGTATGATAGATACTCTAGATTGTATGACAGATAAATAGTATGGTAGACAGAGTAAATTGTACTATACCATAGACTGTATGACAGTATGACAGATATCATAAATTGTACGACAGATACTTATAGACTGTATGATAGATAGTACAATTGACAATACAATAGATAGTACGATAGATACCATATAGTAGACTGTATGATAGATACCGCAGACTGTACAACAGACAGTACGACTGATACTGTAAACCAGGGGTGCTCAACCCTGGTCCTGGAGATCAACTTTCCTGCAGTGTTCAGCTCCAACCCTGACCAAACACACCTGAACCAGCTAATTAGGATCTCGAGGAGCACTTGATAATTACAGACAGGTGTGTTTGATTAGGGTTGGAACTAAACTCTGCAGGAAAGTCGGTCTCCAGGAACAGGGTTGGGCACCCGTGCTGTAGACTGTATGATAGATAGTATGATAGACATTGCAGATTATACAATGGATAGTACGATAAATACCATAGATTGTACGACAGACAGTATGACAGATACTGTAAACTGTACAATAGATAGTATGACAGATACCGCAGATTGTAGGATAGACAGTATGCTACCATATATTGTATGATAGATAGATACTATAAATTGTATGATATAAAGCAAATACTGCAGATTGTACAAAAGATTTCTTTATATAATTAAAAAAAAGTTCAAACTATTATTTATGTAGCCTATAAAAATCCAGTTTTGCTTTTAAACATCTAGTTTTCATCAAATTGCCACGTTGCTTTATAACTCACATATTTGATTCTCTTGGATGGTTGGTTATCATTCGACACAACAGGAAGCATAATCAAATTTTCCAATATCACATTCAAAACTACACATGCAGAAAGGTTAAAAGGAGGCTAATGATAAAGCCCAGTCATTCATCTATAAAATTTCTTGTTCATGTGTGTGTAAAATTATCCCAGTAGCCTTTAATCAATAAAGCAAAACCGTATCTCTGATGGCGGCTATAGCAATCAAAATTCATTAAGCACCGTTCAGCAATCGATATGCTTCTCTCTTAAAAACTGAAGCAGTTATTTGGATGGCAATGGGGAAGAGGTGTGGGGTAAATGGTCCAAGAGAGGGGGAAGTTAACCTGGTCAGCAACAACTAGATCCCTGGGGAGCGATTAATGCGTTTCAGTGCCGCTAGACACACAAACAACTGCAAGGCCACGGCGTGTGAGTTACGAGCTCAGGGTCAGTGTCTGACTACAGCAGACACACACAGTCTGGAGGCTGCAGCTCGCAATGGATCGCTATAATAATGAAAAACAGCATCAAACTCAGACTCCTGCAGTGCATGATGCTTAAATGACTGGCTAAACAATTTCTCGCCTCCAATCCAGCATGGAGCATAATAATGGAGCAATACTGTGAGAAGCGAAAGACTGGGACAATTGGAAGAGAAGTGCACATGAAATGGAATAATTCTAAATGTTTATTGCATATATTCACACAGATTCTGCAGTGAATGGGTGCCGTCAGCATGAGAGTCCAAACCACTGGTTAAAACATCACAATAATCCACAAGTAATCCACATGACTCCAGTCAATCATTTAATTTCTTTTAACTTCAGACCGTTGCTTTCAGCTGAACATGGAATTTGGACTTTTGAAAAGTCAAAAGAATATATATTACATTTAGTCCAGGCATTCAAATAAAATGCATAAATGTAAATAAGTGTGTGCTTAGAATATTTATTGAGAACAGAAGTCGAATTCAGTTTATTAGTCTTGAATACCCTCTGCTCAATTTCATTGCAATCACCCCTATCTTTCAAAATCATCCTCCCTTAGTTTATTGAGCCATGCGAGATGCAAAGCCGACTCCACTTGTCCTGCATTACCTGGACAAATGGCACAGGCTTATTGCCGAGGAACAATTCTAAAGCAATCGCCATTCTGCGCCGATAAACCCTGACATCAGGCACCTGATCACAGCCTCAGGCTAGCAGGAGTAGATGCCATTGACAGGAGAGCAGAGCTCCTACATTAGCCGGAGCAGACATTCTCAAAATGGCACTCTGTAAAATTAGCAAGAACATTTGGATGGCCTTTTCCCGTGTGACAGGCCCAGTATGATTTATTAGCAGGGTGTTGGCGTGTCTTGATATGCTCGCCTGCGTATCTCCCCGCGTGTCAAATTAGTCGACCGGGCTGATAGTCGACAGTTGTTTCAATTAAGTAAAAGTCACTAGGGGTGGGAGAAAAATAAGAAATCAAGGACAAATTTATTAGTGGTTTCATTATAAAACGAGTGCCATTTCTCATACAGACACAAAATAATAATAAATACTTAAATAAGATAATCATTGACTTGAGTTGTTGCTAGGCTAAATGCATTGACCTGTATATTTGGATCATGATCACTTATTTCTGCTTTCATATCAATTAATATAAATGAAAAAAGCCTATAAAACAATCAATAATTTTTAATAATTAAAAAAATTCAAAATAAAATGAAACAAAAACACGAACTATAAAAGAAAGTATAAAAACAAATACTATGACTGATTTATTCGTTGCTAAAATTTTGTGGAGTTTTCATATTTTAATACTGTATTTTGCAAATAATTTTTTGAAATAATTAAATACATAAGCTTGAGTTTGAACTTCTCTGAACAACTGTTACTTTCTTGCATGTCTTCAGATTTAACTTATTTTCAAAAACATAAAATTACAATAATTAACTTATAATTGATTAAATTAATTAAAATGTATTTAATTTCTTTAAAACAATCATAAAAGTTTAATGTAAATTTCTGGAGATTGCAGATTTATTATTGCAGAGAGCAGACAGATATTATACATTATACAACAGATAGAGAGTAGGATAGACACTTTCAATAGTACAGCAGATACTGTAGATTGTACGAGAGATACTATGATAGACATTAGGATAGATACTGTAGATTGTACAATAGATAGTATGATAGACAGATAGATAGCATGATAGTAAGATAGATACTGTACATACTGTAGATAGAAAGTATGATAGATACTGTAGGTTGTATGATAGATAGCACGATAAACAGTAAGATAGATACTGTCGATTGTATAACAGACAGTACGACAGACAGTAAGATAGATACTGTAAATTGTATGATAGATAGTACGATAGACAGTATGATAGAGAGTAAGATAGTGTAAATCATATAATATATAGTACAATAAATAGAAATATATATAGTACGATAAATAAATAAATAGAGATACTGTAAATTGTCTGATAGATAGATAGTGTGAGACAATAGGATAGATAGTGCATATCGTATGACCGATAGTATGATAGATAGTAAGATAGATACTGTAGATTGTACGATAGACAGATAGATACTGTAGATAGACAGTAAGATAGCTACTGTAGATTGTATGTTAGTACAATACATACTGTAGAATGTAAAAAAGATCGATAGTATTTTTGATAGTACAGTAGATACTGTACTGTATGATAGACAGTAAGATAGATACTGTAGATTATACGATAGATAGTATGATAGACAGATAGATAGAATGATAGACAGTAAGACAGATACTGTACATACTGTAGATAGAAAGTACAATAGACAATGTAGATTGTATGATGATAGACAGTATGATAGACTGTAAGATGTAGTAAAGAAGTGTAAATCATATGACAGTACAATACATAGTAAGATAAATACTGTAAATTGTCTGATAGATAGTATGACAGACATATAAACAGTATGATAGACGGTAAGATAGATAGACAGTAAGATAGATACTGTACAATAGACATAGTACGATAGACAGTAAGATGTAGTAAAGAAGTGTAAATCGCATGATAGATAGTACGATAGATAGTAAGATAGCTACTGTAGATTGTACAATAGATTGTACGATAGACAGATAGATACCATAGATTGACAGTACGATAGATACTGTAGATTGTACAATAGATACTAAGATAGATACTGTAGATTGTACGATAGATAGTATGACAGACAGTAAGACAGATACTGTAGATAGACAGATAGTACGATAGATACTCTGGATCGTAAATCATACGATCTAGGCCAATATCTCCATAAACAGTTCTAGATCAGAATCAGAAAGAGCTTTATTGCCAAGTGTGTTCACACACACAAGGAATTTGTCTTGGTGTTAGGAGCTTCCAGTACAGAAATTACAAACATGGTGCAGAAATACATAAGTGCATAGATAAATACATAGATGAAGAGATTATTAATTGATCTACTGTCTATAAAGCTCTAAATGAAGAGATCTAAGCAAATTTCAACTATTCATGTAAAATTGCATGTACATTGCTTATACAGCCTTATAATGAAAAGACTTAGAAGATTTAATCAAGGTGGACTCCAACAACCTCATTTGCGATTTAAAATAAAGTGTTGCATGAATACAGAATTAGTGAATTAGCATGTACTTAATCATTAATGTAATGCAGAAAATTGAAAAATATTCCAATCTCATGTGAAATAATTACTGGACTTTGGGTCAGCTTTGAGGGCAGAGATGGTGTGATATGAAAAATGTTCCTTTGAGCCACTCAAGGTAGAAACTTCATTTCCTCCGGACTCAGTTTCAGAGGGCCAAACTGGCCGACATCCTGTCAGTTTAGCCCTCTTTAGACACAAAGCGGCTTTGATCCCAAACCATGGGCGTTCCAGTGCGACTTCATTAAACGGCACACGTCTAACCAGCGGCTCTCCCCCTCTCAGATTTCCCTCTGAACTTAAATCAAAAGCCTCGCTAGACTTCCAAGTGCCAAATGTGAAGCTATGATAGAAATCAGACCGAGCTTTCCCTCACATTGGCGTCTTTTGAAGCCTGTCATCCCATTTTAATACGACACAAAGACTTGTATTATGCATATATGTATTCACAACGAACTGTTCTTTTTTTTCTTTCTTTGGGAATACATGCTTTGGAATTCAAATTTAGATTAAGATTTTGAATGTAATTTTAATGAAACGCTCTTGAGCGGTTTCACAGACCTGCTTTGCGAGTTTACTGTAACTGGAGCATGAGTAATTGTTGTAGATAAACATTTTTAACCCAAGAACAACAATGTAATTTATCATTTTGGCAACAAGCAACAGTTATATTTAGGGAAAAAAGTTCAGATATATAGTTGCCTTGCCATATCAGGGCACAATCACAGTCCTAATTTTGATAAACAAAAGTGCATTACTGAAACAAAGCCAGAAAACAGCAACTGTATGAGACCGAAAGGGCAATTAACTGCGCTAAAGTGAGTTCCAACCTCGCAGGCCGGGACTAAACGCAAAAAATATCCAGAAATCACTTGCTCAATGATGCTTGCAATGCGTCAATCATCTCAGCCACCTTGCATGGCTTTAAAGGCTCACCTACTATCACTTTACAAACCGACCAAAGCGAAATGTCACGACATCTGTGGTCTTCACATCTGCCTGAAGCTCCTTCAAGAAAAAGACACAACGATAATGTAAAACGAATGCATTTCTTTTGCTTTTCCCAATAAATGAACCTCTTTTTAGTTTTTTTTAGCTTTGTAGCCACTTGTAGAGACTAATAACTTATCTATTAAATAGTAAATGTGCAGAATGAAATGTTTGCATCATAATCACAGGAATCAGACGAGTGCGACTGTGATACAACTTCAGCATCGAAGGGTAAATCTGCCCAAATCTTGCTATTAGCGATGGGGGAGCATCCGAACTGATGAATACTACATCAAAATTTCTTTAATGTTTGGAACAGGCGATGAAAAAAGATCAAAAACCTGAAACTCCATTAAAACAGAGGGTGACTGACAAAGACTGCGAGGAAGATCAAACCTTTTGGGTAAAGAATAAAATCTGGATTGGAAAACTTGACTGTGAATGAAATATCAAAAGAGATGTTCGAGTTAGCCTACTGGATAAAACAGAACAGAATTCAGTGTCGGTTATTATGGACACCTTCTCCCATAAGACAGCGAATCCAGACTGAGATCTTCACAAGCGGCATTACTTTAACTCAGTTCCCCTTCATTTCCTCAGATAACCATTTCAGATCTCTGAACTGATTAAGCTGTTGAAAGAGACGTGGATTCTGGGATTTTCAGAATGTCTCCCGACAGTCTGAAACACTTTTTTCCTGTTACAGTTACAGTGTAGAGGTTAAAGATTTAGAATAGCAACAGAAAGATTGCAGGCACCAATTCAAAGGCTAATTTATAAACTACAACTCTGGGGTAAACTGTGACACTTTTTTCTCACCTTGGGATCATATAAAATGCATGGTATTTTTTTTTTTTTTTTTTAGTACTGACCTGAACAAGATATTTCACATAAAAGACGTCTACATACAGTTCACACGAGAAAAGAATAGTTACATTTATAAAAATGACCCCTTTCAAAAGTTTACATACACTTGATTCTTAATACTGTGTTGTTACTGTACCTGATTTTTTTGTTTTGTTTTGTTTTGTTTTGTTTTTGTTTAGTGACAGTTGTTCATGAGTCCCTTGTTTGTCCTGAACAGTTAAAGTGCCTGCTGTTCTTCAGAAAAATCCTTCAGGTCCCATTTTTGTGTATTTGAACCCTTTTCAACAATGACTGCATGATTTTGAGATCCATCTTTTCACACCGAGGACAACTGAGGCACTCATATGCAACTATTACAGAAGGTTCAAACGCTCACTGATGCTTCAGAAGGAAATGCAATGCATTATGAGCCAGAGGTGTAAACTTTAGCAGTTTAACTGTTCAGGACAAGCAAGGGACTCACAAACAACTACCACAAAAAAAAAAGCTGTGGATAATTCAGGTAACAACACGGTATTAAGAATCAAGTGTAAACTTTTGAATGGCGGTCATTTTTATAAATGTAACTATTATTTTCTCTTGTGGACTATATGTAAACATCTTTGTGTGAAATAACTTTGTCTATATGTGAAATATCTTATTCAGGTCAGTACTAAATAAAAATATAACATGCATTTTGTATGATCCCTTATATTTTGGTAAAATAATTAACATTTTGCAGATTCTGCAGAGTGAATGCAATTTTTTCTTAAATAATGTTTTACAAGAAGAACATAGTAAGACAGCCTCATATATCAGCCCAATCTTTGCATTGATTTCACAATCCCAACTTGATCAATATGGTTTTGAAAACCCAAGTCAAAACTTGATCTAGTATTATTAAAAGCAGAGTTATAAGTTCAGAAAATTCTGATGCAAATCACCTGATAGAATTTCTAAACCTTTTTTTTCAGCATCCATCATTACATGGTCATGTGACTCTGCACTGGGAGTTTGGCTCACAACCATATGGACATATGTTCATGTTAATGTAGAGAAGCGAGTAGCATTTAACCGTAAATCCCCCCGAAGGCCTTTCCTTGACATCAGAACATCCTGGGAACCAGTTCTGCCTGTCACGTCTTCATCAGTACACGTGATGTTCTCATGTACCTGTCAGAAACCTGAATATTAGCATATGTGCTGCTCCCAAGACCTTCACCCAAAGGATCTCTCGACAGCTGGACGCATTTCTGGGGGGTTTTATGCACTGAAATTTACATCGAGTTTCGCTGGTGGATCTCCTCCCACAACGCACTGGGAAATTTATCTCGCCAACATTGGGCTAGCCAGCAGGATTATTAAACCATGGCGTGTTATTGCACATCTCATCATTTCTAAAGTCTCCAGAGAGATGCAGCACTGATGGATGTTCAGAGAAACAAATCGGTGCAGGAAAGCAACGGGAGTAAATGTTTAGATAATGCCTCTACAGATGCGTTATATAACGTATCCATCTTATAATAAATACACAAACCTTTATTTTTATATATTGCTTTTTGCTTTGAAGACAATAAATTAACTAGACTTTCATTATTTCACTGAAGAATATCCTGTTGTTTGCCAAAACAAAACTCGCCACCATGAGGCTAGAATATTGTAGACGGTCGTCAAGGTGTTCTGAATGTTTTTTAAATGCATCACTAAGTGATTACTAAGGTTTTGTGGGTTTAACATTTTTAAAAAAATTAAAAGTTTAAAATTTTACTCACCCTCAGGACATCCAAGATGTAGATGAGTTTGTTTCTTCATCAGAACAGATTTGGAAAAATTTAGCATTACATCACTTGCTATCGATGGAATGATAGTCCAAACAGCTGATAAAAACATCACAATAATCCACACCACTCCACACCACTGCAGTTCATCAATTAAGTCTTGTGAAGCAAAAAGCTTTGTGTTTGAGAGAAACAAATATAGAAACATTTTAACTTTAAACCATTTTTAATGAGTTGTTAAAAGTAGGGCTCCATGAAGTTTAGATGAATTATTTTAATAAAGTAGGTCATTACACTTATCAAATTACAATATGGACTAATATAAGCCTCAAAACAACTATTTATTTATGAATTTTGCATGTCTCTGTGTTAATGAATGTTGTTTACTAAAGAAGTGCACAACACTTGCGGTGATATTAGCGTCTTCTGTCTCACTAAATGAGGACATAAATACATGAACAACATCTCCAGAACTGCTCTGAGAGTCACTTCATAAGCATTTTACCATTTCATTTGGTAAAACTAGAGTCATATCATATACACACCGAAATTTAAAGGTTTTCACAGCAACCCGTCAAAACAAAAGTTTGGTTTAACATGAAGACAGTTTGGCAGAAATACATTACTATTGTTCAGTAGAGTATAATACTACTACTTCTACTACTGAAATTATTAAAACCTTATTTTTAAGGAATAATTGCAATAGTAAATCCCCTTTAGTTGGCAAAAAATAACATTTGTTTAATTTTCATTAATTAAAAGATAAATGAAATGAATGAATGCTTTATGCATTTATTTGAAAACCGGAAAAATATAAATACACAACACAGAATTTCTGAGAAAAATAAACATTTCATAAGGCTATTGTAAGAATAAATAAAACATGTTTTAGACATGCTTAAACAGAATTTGGTAACAGTAAAACATAATGTGGGCAAAAATAAAAACATTTCATAGAGCCCTAAACATGTAATTTTTGTTAAACTTTTAATAAACTTATATTAAATTGTTTAAGTTTCATGATTTTAAATCATTAGACATGCTTTTTGGTCAATGACATTTAAAACGGAATCCACAAAAATTAAAACAGAAAAACTGCATTTGTGAAAAAACAAAACAAAACAAAAAAAAAAAACGAAATTTAGGAAAAAATAAAATGAACTATGAATGAATAATGTCATATGGCCTTATAAATGTTGCTAAAAAAGTTAAAAAGTCATCTTGTCTGAATCAGGGGAAAAATACGCACAGATCAAGCACTGTTTATCAGCCAAAAAGGTCCAATCCATTATAAACAAATATGACGGTGGATTTTGATGTGAGGGGACAACAGGGGACTCAGGGGATATTTTGGCCAAAAGCAATGGTTTAAAGTTAAAATGATCAAATAATGCTTTTGTTTTTTACAAACAAGCAGTTTTTCACTTTACATGACATTGTGGATCATTGTGATGTTTTTATCAGCTGTTTGGACTCTCATTCTGACGGCACCCATTCACTGCAGAGGATCCATTGGTGAGCAAGTGATGCAATGCTAAATTTCTCTAAATCTGTGTTGATGAAGAAACAAAGTCGTCTACATCTTGGGTGTCCTGATGGTGCTAAATGCACTTTTTTCATCTTTGTTAGCCTTTCAAAACAACAGGATAAAGCGTTTGCCCTTTGGGGTGAGTCTCTAGGGATCAGGTTAATTGTAACACAGTGGGAGTGTGAACTATTGATTGTCAGCTGCAATGTTGCATGTAACTTCATTCAACTTCATTATAGGATCATTACCGAGACAGAGTGAAAGCAGGTCGTCAATGGTCACATCAACCATTAGTTTCTGCAGTGCAACAGTTCATATACTGTACATGTGTGTCACATTTCCGCACTGGAAAACGGAGGAAAAGCATATCGGAAGCAGCACAATGCATTTCAATAAAGCCCCTTTAATGCATTCAGAGGGAAACGTCAACTGGTTCCCTTCTAATAACAGACTTCAGTAATGGAGTTTGGTGGATTATGGGATTTAGAGTGCACTGACCCTCATGTGAATATTACACAATTATCCTCAGCTGAGCAGATTCCCGTAATCTAATGACGACGTTAAATGAGCTCCCACGTGTCCGATTGAGCTTTTCTGAACTGCATGCAACTTTAAAATGTTAAATGTTAAATTTAACAATATGCATAACATATTTTAGTTATATATACTATATATTATATAGTATATATAATATACTAAATATATTATAATATATAATATATATATATATAATTTATAATATATAATATATATATTAGTATATATTATATACTAAATATATAATATATACTAATATATATATTATATATTTAGTATAAAGCAAGCTCATAAAGAAAATGTAGGAATAACAATTTTGCATTTAACATATGGCACATATTTGGACGACAGTTCTGATTGATGAATGTCATTAATAAAGGAATCTAAAGGAATTTAAAAAATAAAGGCATATAATACTACAAGCATAACATTGTTTTACAATAATGACCAAAATATTGGACAGGAAGTGAAATACAGCAGCAGGATGCTTTAATTGCTACTATACAGACAGATTTATATATTATATGCATATTAAAGCATAATGTGGCAATTCCAATTTTGTAATGAAAATAATTAAACACTTTCCAAGAGAAAGTTTCTTGATCTCCTGTTAGTTTTCGCTTTCTATTCGGAAATTGATGGAACAAAAGAATGAAAAATCAGCCACAAGTGCTAAAAATATGATGTTAAAAACAACCTCAAAAGAGGATTATATTATAAAACTGCAAGTCTTCATTATATATTCACTGTCATATTGCTTAGCTCTATGAGACAGTGTCAATTTATTGTTATATTAATGTAAATAAATGCAAATTGTATGCGCTATAGAAAAAAACACAAATAATCAAGTTGGATTTACAATAGCTGCTATGCACATCATTATTCATTTGTATTTCACACTTTTCAGATGCATGTGATGGTTAGGACTTGTCCACTTTTTCCAATTATTTCTGTTTAAAACAGAAAAATCATTATTCTACAGGAAAAGTACCATTGAGAATCACAGAATTTACTAAAATAAAATAATGAATGAATGAATGAATGAATGAATAAAGTATAATGTCTGTGAGAGATGATGCAGTAGGAATAAAATAAAATAAAATAAAATGTCTGTCAGAAACAATGCAGTAGGGATAAAATAAAATAAAATACTGAATGAATGAATGAAGTATAAAAGTATAAAATAAAACAAAACAAAACAAAACAAAACAAAATAAAACAAAACAAAACAAAACAAAATAAAATGGTTAGGACTTGTGGACTTTTTCCAAAGCTAATACAGGGTGGCTGTATTAAAATTAAATTTAAAAATAAATAAATAAAAATAAAAATAAAATTAATTTAAATGCATAATTTATTCACACTTACGTTATTCCAAAAAGAAAAAAAATGTAAATCTTAAAAAATAATATTATATTAAATATTTAAAAATATTTTTTAAAAAAATTGAAGAATTTTTTTTTTAACTTTTTATTTATTAATTTATTTTTTTGTTTTGTTTTGTCTTGTTGTATGGACAAAAAAACATTGATATATAAAATAACAACATAAAATAAAACTGACTAAAATTGACACTTGCATTGACTACTTCAATAAAATCAAACACATCATGGTGAGATCTACTTTTCTAAACAGGCAAAACTTCATCAGACAACATGGCTGCGTCTCGTATAAATAACATGCCCCAGTAAAAATGAACAACAGTGCAAAAGCAGCATGCATGACTGTGACCCATGGACATCCAAATGAGTCATTCTGACAGCGAGCTCCTCTGTTCTCATGGGTTATGTATATGTTTATGACTCAACCAATACAAACACAGAGCATACCGAGAATGCAATAATGCACTGGGGCCACTGAGAATGAATGCATTAGGCTTTGAAAACATTGCTCTGGAAATGCCCATCGGCCATGCCACATATATTTTCAAAGACCCAATGCATTTGGGGTCAAATGATGCTGGAAACACAAAGCAACAGGATTAGAAGTCAATAAGTTTAAGCTCCATGACTCTTTTGATCATTTCATGCTTCTGGTAATGAGAACTTACATCATGCAAACACAGTACGAAAGGAAAACAGGCTGTTTCAGCAAACTTTCTTGTGCTGTGCTTGGACGCAGACATCAAACACGTCTCGCTCCTTTCATACTGAGTGCTTAGTTTGGAGGAAACTTCTGGCTTTGTTCTAGATTGATTGGATTAGATGGAGAACCTTGTGAACTCCTCTATCAAGATGCTGTTCTCATAGCAGCTAATTTTAGATGGATCCCCTTGGCTTTCTTCTCTCCCTTCCTGTTTTTCCCTCTCTCCCGTATGAAGGGCAAAGAAAGTGTCAAGGTGACTTATTTTAAGCAGCATCAGGCAGCGTCACTTCAAGAAACCAAATATGCTAATATGAGCTCTGAATGTTCTATTCACATTTGATTAAGCAAAGTAAATCTCACTTGGGATCAAATAGTCTTGGTGTAGCATGAAATCAGTCAAAAACATGGTCATATTGAACACCAGAATCAAAAAAAAAAAACCTCAACCTCGACTAAAAAGTCATTTTGCATTGCATGAAGAACGTCAGTCCATTCTCATTATCAGTACTGTACATTGTACAATATTGTACTGTAGTATTTACTCTATTGTCTTAAAATTAATTTTGATTTAAACAGAAAAGTCAACATGAGAATCACCATTGAAAATCATGGGATTTACAAAATAAAATAAAATAAAATAAAATAAAATAAAATAAAGAGAATCACCATTCAGATTAATAGGATTTATAAAAATAAAATAAAATTAAATAAAATTAAAATAAATTCATTAAATAATGAATGAGTGAATGAATGAATGAATTAGTTAATTAATTAATAAAGTGTAATGTCTGTCATAGACAAGATGCAGTAGGGATAAAAAAATAAATAAATAAATTAACAAAATAAAATAAAATAAAATAAAATAAAATAAAATAAAATAAAATAAAATAAAATAAAATAAAATAAAATAAAATAAAGATAATCACCATTGAGAATCATACGATTTATAAAATAAAATAAAACAAAATAAAGATAATCACCACTGAGAATCATACGATTTATAAAAAATAAAATAAAATAAAATAAAAATCACCATAGAGATTAATAGGATTTCTAAAAATAAAATTAAATAAAATTAAAATAAATTAATTAAATAATGAATGAATGAATTCATTACTTAATAAAGTGTAATGTCTGTCAGAAACATTTAAAATAAAAATAAAATAAAATAAAACAAAATAATATGAGAAACACAAATTACAATAACCGAAATAAATAAAAAAATATATCAAAATAAATAAAATAAAATAAAATAAAAATGAATTAATTAATAAATTAAGTATAATGTCTGTCAGAGACATGATGCAGTATGGCTAAAATAAAATAAAATAAAAAGAAAGAAAAAAATTTTAAAAAAAATTGCAGGAATTCATTAAAGCCTTATTTTCACTGACCGCTCTGTATAAACATTTCTTGGTAACACTCGACAGCAGCGCTTCTTGAGCCCTGATGAGATTTGGATGCATCTTTGCCCCCGTTAGAGCACAAGGTGAGCACATGCTCATGCCTCGGCACGTGCTAATTGTTTGTACGCTGTAGAGTTAGCTGAACAAACCTCCCCGTGGGACCTTCACTGATCCCATTTGCATCTCAAAAAGGAACGAGGAGGCACGAGTCAAGAAGGGCCGGCGAGGTTTGTCAGGCGGGAAAGCGAGCGTTGTTTAGCCGAAGGTCATTGCTACTTGAGCAATCCACATATGAAAGCCCAACAGCGCACAATCCAATTACACCCAGATGGACGTTTTTTTTTGCTGTGTATTATATAAAAATTGAATGCAAATCTAAACAAATTGCCAGCCTTCATGCACAGCAAGGATCAATGAGGGAAAAGTGGTTTGATATTGGGCGGCTATGGCATGCTAATGGAGATAATCCCTCAGGAAAACGCCACACAAAACGGCCCTTTGAATGGAGTAATAAACACTGCTGCGATAAAGCCAGTGTGTGTGTTTGTGCCTGTCTGACTTTAAACGCCAGTTTCTTTAAAGACCCCATAAAATCAGAATTGGATGGCTTTTAGTCCACGTCTGTTAGCACTGAAGCCATTTATATGCTAGCACACTCCTAGCACAAAATGTTATTATGTATACACATTTACAGTGTTTCTATTTTAGAAAATGAAGCAAGAACATGATCTGCTTCCAGACAAGAATAGAATAGCGCTCAAGAATATCTTGAGTTAGTTAATGCTAACTGATAGCCAATAGCTATTTAGGCACTGTTTGTTGCTAATGTTAATGAAGTCTTCAAAAAAATATTGCAGACGGTTGATTTAAAGGGATAGTTCACCCAAAAATTCTAAAAATCATTATTTTTCTACCATCATGTGGTCCCAAAATGTGTATGACCCAAAAAATAAAATAAAATAAAATAAAAAAATAAAATAAGGAAAGGAAAGGAAAAAGATACTTTCATTTTCATAACATGTAAAAGTTTCTTTTTTTTATGCGTTTAAAAAAAATCCCCCATACAATAAAAGTCAGTGGGTTTTTTATTGTATGGACAAAAACACTGAGATAAAATAAAATAAAATAAAATAAAATAATAAAATAAAATAAAATAAAATGAGGAAAGGAAAATGATACTTAATTTTCATAAAATGTAAAATGTAAAAGTTTCTTTTTTTTATGCGTTTAAAAAAAAATCCCCCATACAATAAAAGTCAGTGGGTTTTTTATTGTATGGACAAAAACACTGAGATAAAATAAAATAAAGTAAAATTAAATTAAAAAAAAAAAATAAATAAAATAAAATAAAATAAAATAAAATAAAATAAAATAAAATAAAATAAAATAAAATAAAATAAAATAAAATAAAATGAGGAAAGGAAAAAGATACTTCATTTTCATAACATGAAAAAAAGTTTCTTTTTTATGCATTTAAAAAAAATCCCTCATACAATAAAAGTCAGTGTTTTTTTATTGTATGAACAAAAACATTGAGACATGAAAATAAAATAAAATAAAATAAAATAAAAATGCCTCTTTTTTCCCCCCTCAGCAAAATCTTAAATATTCTTTTACCCTTATCCTATGGATGTAAAATATGCAAATTTTATTTAATTTTTTATTAAATTTATTTTGACTTAAAGGTCCATAATACAAAGTTAATGTTGTGTTTTTGTTAAGTTTCACTGATCTGCTGGTTAATTTAGACTGCAAATGATCATGCCAGACTGTAATTACTGTCACAAAATGCATGGTTTCATTCAACAGAATTCCTTTCAGTCAGATAACACAATACATATTCTGTGCATATATTTTGCTTAATAGCAATAATAGGTTACGTTATGTGTAAATTCTGCAAATCCTATTCAATACAGCCTAACAGGTCTGTGCAGGATGTATGATTTGAGACACATATGTGACATCCTCTTCAGCCTCTGTAATCACTACTATTGTCTCCTCCTTTGTTCAGGTAAAGGTGAAAATGGTAGATCTACAGTAATTCCACTGTTTTGAACTGCCATTAGATTATTACTATGATTTTGTGCTGATTTAAAGATGCTGTGACACCAGTGCTCAGCAGCACATTGTAATCTATATATAGACTTTTGTAAGCTATTATCACTTCTTGTGTGCCTGAGCTGGCCTTCAAAGAAGCCTAAGATGACAGGCAGGTTTTGTAGCTTCAGTAGAGTAAATCAGCACAATTTTGTTGGTTTCAGACGTCTGGCCCATGCAGGTCACTGTGTGTGATTATATCATTCACAGACTGGTCATGTCACAGACATAACGCACACCTAAGTCTTCACAGCACGTAAAGGTGAGCCTCTTATAGAGAAATTTTCATTCGACAAACTGCATAAAATGGTACAAAACTAATGACTACACTAGTTATAAGTGCAATAAGATATTAATTATCTTCCTTAACATTCATATACATTTTAATTTTATTTCTTATATTTAAGTAAATAAATATTTATACTTGACTTATTAAATGTCTACTGACTTTTATTTATTTATAAAGTTTATTTATTTACTTATATAATTGAAAATGATTAAAATCATGAAATGAAAATAAATAAATAAATAAACAAACAAACATTTATACAATGTATCTGGATACTTGACACAGTATCTATTGAATTAAAATTAATTAATTAATTGATACTTGACACTATATCTGTTTAATTAAAATTAATTAATTAATTAATTACAATAAATGCAAAACAAATAAATTAACAAATATTTATACGCAATGTATCTGGATACTTGACACGCAATATCTGTTTAATTAAAATTTAAGAATAAATAAATAAATAAATAATTAATTATACACTATGTATCTGGATTCTTGACATATAAAATGTCTATTGAATTAAAAATAATTAAAATCAATTAATAAAAAAAATAATAATAATAATAAATTAAAAAAAATAATAATAAAATATAATAAATAAAATATAATATTATATATATATATATATATATATATATATATTTATACACCGTATTTGGATACTTGACATTTAAAATGTCTATTGAATTAAAATTAATTAATTAAATAAATAAATAAATATTTATACACTATATCTGGATACTTGACATAAAATATCTATTAAATTCAATTAAATAATTAAATAATAATTAATTACATTTAATTTAAATAAATACATATTTCTACACTATGTATCTGGATGCTTTGTGTATAAAATGTCTACTAAATTAAAATTAAATTGAATTAAAATGAAATGAAATGAAATTGATTAAAATTAAACAAATAAAATCATACAACCAAATATAAATAAATCAATAAATAAATCAATAAACAAACACTAAGTATTTGGATTCTTGACATTAAATGCATTTAGAGATGGAAATTTATTTGTCTGCTATTTATATAATTAAATAATTACTTGCTAAAATAAATTAATTAATAAGTTTGCATATATGAATTCACTAAGCATCTGGATACTTGATGTAAAAAAAAGGTCTATTGATTTTGACTTTATTTAATTAAAATGAAATAATTAAAAGCATAAAATCGTATTTGTACAAATAAGATAGATTAAACCAATAAATTAAATTTACCATTAACCTTTTTTATCAATGATGTTACACAACAAAATAGTTAAAGTCTTAACAGCATGAAACACATTCACAAAACCTGTATGCAAATATCTATGATTGCCGTAAATGATCTATAAATATGCACTTAAATGTCAATATGTGAAGAGCGGAGCTAGATGTGCATGTACACACACCACTCCTGTACATGTGAGTGCGTGTGTGTGCTGTAGTGTTTCATAATACATGGTGATTTAAGGCCTTCTGTTTGTTTCCTCGTGATAAACTGCTGCCCAACGCCATGAAAATTACCCTCATCCATCTTGCGGTGTGGCAAAGCTTTGCAACGATGCAAAATGGAGCCGCGTAAAATGACCCACAGTCACGGTGTCTGTGTTAAATATAGAGCCTCATTCACTTCTTCATTTACCAAAAAACTCATTAAGCACAGGCTGACAGACTGCTGTCCACCACCATCCACCGCTCGACTGTTCAGACAAACACAGACGGATCACAAGGGGATGCTGGGAGCAAATGATATCGCAGTGTCAGGTTGGGGTTAAAGGTGTTGCTAAATGTGTATAGATGAGGGCACTTACTCAAAATCTCAATACGTTTGGGCATTTAGTAAAACAGTGCAGGACTACTGGGAAATACTACCATGTCAAAAAAATTGCCTCTTAATCCCAAAGACCCTTCTGTCACATAATGTTTGTGTTGACATACAAATGTTATAATATAGCTTCACTATTACATTTGTTACTTTGACTATTACTAATTAATTAATTAAAATATATATATATTTTTGAACAAATAAAAACAAACAGCTGAATAAATATTTATAGTATCTTGATGCATAAAGTGCAATTATTTTAATAATTTAAAATAGATAAATACTTATATATTGTATCTGGATACCTGACTTATAAAATGTCTATTATATTAAAATTAATTAAATATTAAAATTAAATTAAATATTTAAACTCTATGTATCTGGATACTTATAAAATGTCTATTGAATTAAAATGAATTAATTAATTACATTAAATAAACATTTATATACTATGTATCTGGACACTTCACATAAAATATCTATTAAATTAAATTTAATTTTATGTACTATGTATCTGGACACTTGATGTATAAAATGCCTACTGACTTGACTAATGTATTTAATTATTTATTTAAATGAAAGAACTGAATCATACAACTGAATACTAACGAATTAATAATTAATTAATTAACTAACAAAACAAACATATATTTGAATAATATATTTGAACAAATAAAAAAACAAACAAACAAATATTTATAGTATTTTGACAATGCAATAACTTGTTTTTTTATTTAATTTTATTTAAAATAAAATACTGAAATAAATTCATTTAAATTTAAATTAAAATATAAAATAAATATAAATATAAATTTAAATAAATATAAATATATTATTCATATAAATTTAAATGTATATATATGTTTATATATATGTTTATATATATATATATATATATATATATATATATAAATAAAAGAGAGGGGCCTTGATGCAACACCTCAAAATGAATTTACTTTCAGGTTAATTTAGACTTTTTAGGCATACTAGCTAAAAAAAAAAAAAAAACATGCACAAATGCATAATTCAAAATTTCAGTATACCTTCTGAGCACTTCTGGCATCTGTATTTTCAATGCACTAATTCTAATCTTGCACTCTGTGTGGTATGGATACTATGCATAATGCGATTCAGCATGGGTCTTTCCACGTGCAACATCCTGCACGGTCAGAGTAGGGAATAAATGGCCCACACCAGCTAAATGAGGTTATTTAACTCCAAAGGTGGCTGGATATCCTCCACGGGGCCCGGTATTCCTGCAGGGACCTCATGCATGCCAGCAGTCACATATAGGGCTCTGGAACAGTGTAAATAATTCACAGTAATGGTCTCGGTGTGTCTAAGACAGGCTGCCGTGACTGGATGAAATATCACAGCAAACTTAATTAAGCCATCAGTGCACTTGGTGAACTGGGGGTTGTTTGTTGTCTTCCTGTCAGGTCATGTGATTGGAGAGGTGATTGCTTTGTGATAACCTGAGTTTCCAAAAAATACTGACTGATTTTAGCCTAATGCACGTACAATCAAACCTAGTCAAGGTTTACTGAGTGAGTATTAAAACAACCAAATGCATTTTCTCTAGTGACCTTAAAACAGCACCATAAAACAGGCAGAAAGAAATAGATCAGTATATACAACAAAAAAACAAAAAAAAACAAAACAAATAATAAATATGATCAATATAAAAATATGACTGATATATAAATGTTGTGCATTAGATGGATTATTAGGTTTGAAAAAAAAAGGACAATCATGTAGAGATGTCAAAGCCATTCTGTAGCTGTTTGCTCACACACATCATAATCATATTACGATTATTAAATAAGTAAACAAAATGTATGAATGAATTAATTTATTAATTAATTTTTTTATAAATATATAAATGAATTAATAAATAAGAATCCATTTTATTTACATTTTACATTTTATTGTATTCACAAACAAACACATTTTCTAATATTTTTTTATAATTTATTCATTTAAAATTTTACAAATAAATAAATATTTTATAAACATATAAATTCATTACTAAGAATCAATTTTATTTATAAATAAATTGTATTAATAAACAAATACATTTTCTAAACAATATTTATATTTTATTAATTTAATGTTATAAATAAATAAATAATATATTTTATAATATATAAATGAATTAATAAATAAGAATTCACTTTAATTATTTTTTTCATAAATACATTTTCTAAATTTTTTATTTTATTTTATTAATTTAATATTTTATAAATAAATATTAAATAGAATTAAATAAAGAAAAAAAAATACTGTTAACTTTTTGTTGCATTTTTTTTAAGAAATGTAAAAACATCAAATGAAATTGATTAAATAATTAAATTTGTTAAATTACATTTCACAAACATTATTTACCTTTTATTTTTACATTTCTGTATTGTAATTGGATATAATGCAACATTTAGATTTAGCCCAAGGCCCTCAATTAATTTTGATTTTTGGCCCTTCATATTAAACAGTTTGCGTGCCTCTGAAATAAATAAATAAATAAATAAATAAATAAAATGAATGTTTACGTTTTATAGTTTTTTTTTTTTTTTTTTAGATTATTTTTTGGTGTTTTTGCCTTTTGCCTATTTTGATAGGATAGTAGAAATCCCAGACACCATTGTGCCCTTAGCCAGAAATGTAACCTCGGAAATCGTCCTTGTAATTGGTTTCTAGACACCATTCTATGGTAATAATTGCTTAAAAATCTCTAAAAACAAAATCTTAACTGCATGCCAACGAATGAATAATGCTACATAAATAAAGACTGTTATATTATGACTTTAAGATGAATATGTAGGGTATTATATTTCAAATTAAGTTAAGCAGCGTAGCGTATCTTCTCACTATAGCCAAGAACAGTAGATCAATCAAATCAGGGAGTAATATATTAGTTAGACGAGGCAGGCTTACACATGTGTGTTGATTTAATTAAACTACTTTACCACAGTCTATAAACAGAATTAGCACATAAATGCTTCATTTAACTTTCAGGGAAAAAAAGAACACGTGCAAAGCCATTTTATGAAGCACAAACAGTTTTAGATGATCTCCAGAGAAAAGCACTAACCTGCTCAGTTACAATGCAGCTAAATATGAAAAATTGTGTTTAAAGATCATGCATAATTGCACAAAGCACATTAAAATAACAGAATGGCATTAAAACCTCATTGCCACATGTACAACAATGGTAGAAGTTAGAAGTGTTTGTTTGTTTTATCAAACAACAACACCAAAAAATGAGTCTGAAATCGCTTATATGTTAAAAAATGACTTGGACATATGCAATCAAAAATTCACCATGTTTTATGTTGAAAATTTAGCTGGTCATGTGTTAGTTGGCCTCTTTATGGATGTCCGCCTCTCTATAGCCATTATAGTCTATGCATGCTTATGAGATTTGCAAACACTACATAATTCATGGTGGCTATTTCAGCATGAGCAAACAAGTCAAGTCTGTGCTAGTAGCTCACAAATTGCCAACACAGTTTAATTAAGTACAGGTCAACAGCAGACTATCTCTGAGGTATTTAACAACTAGGTATTATGCTCAGATTGATTATGCTCAAATTAAAAACTTGTTTGAGAGAGTAAATACAGAAAGAGTGTTGGATTTATGTTGAATAAATACACACGTAACAAATCTAACAATATAGATAATACAAATTTACACTGAAATATGCGCAGCTTACCTTGTTTTGTGTTTTCTAATAATTACTATTCTTTAACAGAGGCATGTTTTTTTTGTCAACTACCTGTAATTTGTTTTCACTATGAACAATATAGAAAAGTAAACTTTTAAAGAAAAAGTGAAAAGTCTGTAACTTATTAATAGCAAATAAAAAAAGAAAAAGTTAAAAATCAAAGTTAAAAATATAATGCAAAATAATAAACAATAAATAAAAACAATAAATAAACAAACAAATGACTGAATGAATAAATAAGATTTAATTAATTATTTAATTAATTAAAGACTAAAATAAATTAATATATAAATACAGGAATAAATAAATGAATGAATGGATTTACAAATAAAGGAATATGTAAATAAATAAATAAATAAATAAACAGGAATAAATGAATGAATGAATTAATAAATAAATTACTAAATAAAAAATATCTGCATACCCACAACTTGTAATAGCAAACGAAAAAAGAAAAAGTTAAAAATAAATCAAAGTTAAAAATATAACGCAAAATAATAAACAATGAATAAATAAACAAATGACTGAATTAATAAATAAGGTTAATAAATAAATGATTGAATAAAAAGATTAATAAATAAATTATTCAGTAAAAAAAATGACTAAAATAATTAAGTTAATAAATAAATAAATAAATAAATAAATAAATAAATAAATACAGGAATGAATTAATTAATAAGTAAATAATGAATGAATGAATTAATGAATGAATTAATACATTAATTAATAAATAACTACATTTTTAAAATGTCTGCATAACTCCACAACATGTAATAGCAAATAGAAAAACTAAACAAAACGGAATTAAAGTTAAAATACAATGCAAAACAATAACTAAAAAAGAATAAATTAATTAAAGATTAAAATAAATTAATTAATAAATAAACACTGGAATAAATAAATTAATAAATAAATACTGGAATAAATAAATAAATAAATAGAAATAAATCAATGACTAATTAATACACAAATTAATTAATGAACAAACAAACAAATAGGAATGAATAAATGACTAAATAAATGAATAAATGAATTAATGACTTTATAAATAAATAAATAAATAAATAAATAAATAAATGAATGGATTAATAAATAAAGATATAAGTGAATAAATAAATACATAAATACAGTATTAATTGAATTAATTAGTACATTAATTAATAAATAAATGACTAAATAAAAATTGTGCGTAACTCTATAACTTGTAATAGCAAATTAAAAAAACAAAAACAAATACAATACAACCCAAAACAATAAAACAATAAAACAATAAATAAATAAATAAATAATTAAAGACTAAACAAATAAATGAATAAATAAATACTGGAATTAATGAATGACTAAAAATAATACAAAATTAAAAATAAACAAGACTAAACGAATGACTAAATAAATAAATGGCCAAATGGCTAAATGACTAACAAGCTAAACAAATGAGCAAACAAACAAATTACATGAAGTTCTGACAAATGCAATGCTAACGCAAACCTGCATAGCAATTATCAGTTTCTACAGAAGTTATAATTATTATTTTGTTGGATACAAATGCTTTTCCCCCCCTTTGATCCACCCAGGTTCTATTCATCTATTCAAAACCTCCATATGTTCAAATGAGCTGTGACTGTGGTCCACATTTTTTTTTTCCTACCTAGTAACAGGTAAACGTGGCATGAATAAATGAAATGAAGCAGATCTGGCCTTTCTAGCCCCCGACAGTCAGACAGATGGATTGCGTTGCTCGGCAACAGCCATCAAAAGCCCGCATCACCTCCGCCACCTCTCTGACTCCAGCTCCATCAAAGGAATATTCCGCTGACTTATCCACCTCCTTTCCCCTGCGTCCTATACATGTTCCCTTATGAATGAACACTAATGCATAAATACTTGTCAAAGGAATGCAAGTGTATTAAAACAATTACAGGCCTTTTAAGTTTAAGTTGTCAACAAGTTTCTTTTAACTGGTGTCATAACCTTCCTTCTACCTCTTAAGCAGCACAGGGGCTGTTACAAGCACCCGTCAGCCTGCGGTCTATGCTAGCATGACATGTTTTAGCCCCATCTTTCTGATGGAGGGATTCACAGAGCTTTGAACTCACTCTCAGCATCTGAACTCCATAGTGAAGGTCACCCTCTGTATATGTGCGTGTGATCTATCATATCAGCCGCACTCTTGAATCTGTGCAGCGGTGATATATCACCCGCTGTTCACAGAACTACACTAATATAACAATGATCGATGCTCAAAAATAGTTTGCCTTCAGATTCACTGCATAAGCAAACAGTAATCAATAGGCCGTCCCACAAGGACAAAACAGACAATATTGGGTTTTATTGGCATTTAGGATAAATGTGATTGAAAACAGGTTATTCCTTGAGTTCTCCAGAGCACCTCCAATCTCTACCCCATATAGTCTCTATTCAATTTCAAATGAACCATCAATATAACGTTCCTGGAGCATCTAAAGACATTTCTCAAAATAACAAATCTGATTTGCTGGCTTTACAAAATAACATAATATAACACATTAAAATTATATATTATTAGAACATATATTTGCATATTTAAATATACTTCACATTACTCCACTGGATTCCCTCTAAGAATTCTGACTTTTTTTCCTCAGAATTGCATGAAAAAAATTTGAATTTCTGAGGAAAAAAACTGTTTCTGTTTATATCTCGCAACTCTGACTTTTGTCTTGCAATTTTGACATTTTTTTTTTCTCAGATTTGTAAAATATAAACAAAATTGTGAGTTAGGAAGTCAGAATTGCAAGATATAAACTTACAATTCTGACTTTTTTCTCAGAATTGCATGATTTAAACTTGTAATTACAAGAAATAGTCATAATTGCATGAAAAAAACCTTGCAATTCTGACTTTTTCTCTGGCAAATGTGAGTTTGTCGCAATTCTGACTTTTTTTCTTGCAGTTCTGACTTTTTTTCCCTCAGAATTGTGATAAAAACTCGCTATTCTGACTTTTTCTTTCACAAATGTGAGTTTATATCTCGCAACTATGACTTTTTTCTTGCAATTTTGACTTTTTTTCCTCAGATTTGTAAGATATAAACAAAATTGCAAGTTAGAAAGTCAGAACTGCAAGACATAAACGTACAATTCTGACTTTTTTCTCAGAATTGCGTGATACAAACTTGCAATTACAAGAAATAAAGTCATAATCGTGACCAAAACTTGCAATTCTGATTTTTTCTCTCTCACAAATGTGTTTGTCGCAATTCTGACTTTTTCACCCAATTCAGAATTTTTCTCAGATTTGTGAAATATAAAAAATGCGAAGATGTTTGCAAATACAAAAGAATTGCGTGATATAAACTTCCAATTACAAGAAATAGTCATAATTGCGTGATAAAAACTCACAATTGTGACTTTTTCTCTAGCAAATGTGAGTTTATATAAACTTCTGACTTTTTCTCAGATTTGTAAGATGTAAACAAAATTGAGAGTTAGAAAGTCAAAAGACATAAACTTACAATTCTGACTTTTTTTCTCAGAATTGCGTGATATAAACTTGCAATTGCAAGAAAAAAGTCAGAATTGCGTGATAAAAACTCGCAATTCTGACTTTTTCTCTTGCAAATGTGAGTTTATATCTTGCAATTCTGACTTTTCAACACAATTCTGACTTTTTTTCTCAGAATTGTGATATAAACTTGCAATTGCGAGGTACAATGTCCAATTTTGAGGGGAAAAAAAGACTGATATGTTTACAGTATATCTTACAATTCTGACTTAACTTGCATTTGTTATAAAGTCAGAACTGAGAGATATAAACATAATTCTGAGAAAAATGTAAAAATTGTGAATTTATATCTCACAATTCTGACTATATTTCTTGACTTTTCTCTGACAATTCACAATTCTTTTTTTTTCTCAGAATTGTGGGATTCACAATTGTGAGTTACAATGTCAGAATTGCGAGATATAAACTCTTTTTTTCTCAAAACTGCATGATATAAACAATTACGAGAAATAAAGTCAGAATTGCGAGATATAAAGTCCAATTTTGAGAGGAAAAAAAGACTAAATTCTGTGTTTTCAGAATTCAGATTTTATTTCTCAGTATTGCGAGTTTGCGAGTCTTGCAATTCTGACTTAAAGCAATTGCGAGTTTATATGCAATTATTATGCAGTCTGAGAAAAAAGTCAGGACTGCGAGATGTAAACTCGCAATTTCCTTTTTTTTAAATCAGTGGCGGAAATGGGCTTCCATATAAATCTGCAGAGAAAATGCAAATAAATTAATTAATTAATTATTAAAAGCTACAAATTCCATCTTGATATGGTTATAACATTGAGAGAGAAGTGCAAAGTAGACTACACAGACTTTTGCAGTTTCTGCACTAATTTGGGAAAAACAAAAGATTAAATTATGGAAAAATGTTTTTTAGAATAAATGGATAAATGAATGAATAATAATAAACAAATGTAAAAAAAATGGTGCAAAGTGCAATAAGCATTGGGCAATTAACTGAAGCATTTATCTCTGAAAAATACATACAAATGCATAAAAAAGTAATAAAACAAGTTTTCTTTTCATAGTATATTTTTTACATCTCATTTGCAATAACTTTTTTGTTACTATGCATATGAATACTACTATCCAGAAGTCTGGAATTTTTTGAAGCTTGGAGGTTTTTGAAAGTCTTATGCTCAGCAAGACTGGATTTATTTACAATTAAAAGAGTTAATATTGTGAAATATTACTAAAATTCAACATAACTGTTTACTGTTTTAATATGTTTAAAATGCAGTTCA
The DNA here is from genome assembly GCF_022985175.1 of Labeo rohita. Classification (NCBI taxonomy): domain Eukaryota; kingdom Metazoa; phylum Chordata; class Actinopteri; order Cypriniformes; family Cyprinidae; genus Labeo; species Labeo rohita. The sequence goes on from NC_066885.1 coordinate 7,312,779, forward strand.
TTTCAGTGAAGGCAAAGCTGAATTTTCAGCATCATTACTCCAGTCTTCAGTGTCACATGATCCTTCAGAAATCATTCAAATATGCTGATTTGCTGCTCAATAAACTTTTCTTATTATTATAAAAGTTGAAAATGCTTACTATTTTTCAGGATTCTGTGATGATGTTTTTTTTTTCAAATCATAGTGAAACCAACCTTTTTAATAGTAGTGTATATCTACAATTTATTGCCCTAATTTCTAAATATCTCTATTGGTCAATCAATAGCACACATTCCACGTGGGTCAGAATTAACCTGGATAAACCAACTACGGTTGATCACTTTACTTGTCATTTAGTTGACTCCGCACCTGAATGACTGACTTCAACAGTCTTCCCAAATGACTGCTTCCTACCACACCTCTCTGTGCTGATCTATTCATTGACTTTGACCTTTAAATTCAGCCCCAGGAGAGAAAACACACACAACAATAAATGCAGTCTATCCACTATTGAGCAGCACAGCAAAGAGAAACACACAAAACAGACGAGACTGAAATCCTGGATCAAAACATATAGACTGAGTCAAATGTCACAACAGCAATTAATCAAGCAGTTAATTTCCATCAAATCATTAACAGTCAAATAAGGGTTCTGGCAACTATTTTTCAAAGAGGATTAGAGTAATCGATTTTATTGGCTGTTTGTTGCTTCGCAAGAATGACTTTTGTTTTTCTTTTATGCATGTAAAGTAACTACCCTGTCTGATCAATATTAATGTCTTTCTGTTTTTCAAACAGTGCATGCTTATGTGAAACAGGCTTCAGAGTTAAAACACATGAAATATTTAACTCCACTTCATGAAAAGCCATTGAAACACCTAATGACACCGAATGAAATAACTCTTGTCTGACTTCTTTAAAAATCCGTGCAATCACCTGAACCGTATTTCTTCGGAAGTTATGTTTGGCATCGACAGAGCTGTTTTACTGAGCCAAATGACAGTGTGTTTCTAATGGCGTATTTGTGTTTTTCATTCTCATCAGAAAGTCCCTCCGAGGGCCGTCAGGAGCAGCCAAAAATAAGAAGGTTTGAAGAGGAAAACATCTTTATGTTTGGGCAAAATCACACACACAGTGAACGGGATGGCTCCCTGTTGAGTGTGGATAATGACGGAGGTCTGCTTTTCCATTCTGCTCGATAATGACCACATTTATCACGGAGGACAAACTTTGAAAATGGTCCATCGAAGTGATCCTTTGAGTTTTGCACACACACAATGCCTGATTTCTTTCTGCTATAGCTCCCTTATGAACATAGAAAAATAAACATTATAGGATAAGGCGCTATATATGAATAATTTAAATTGTATTAATCTTTCTCCATAGCTATTTAAGGTTGGTTTGGAGCTGATCATGGACAAAAAAAGCTACACTGACCAAAAGCTATTTTAAAACCATTTTCATTCAGAAATTGCAATTAAATTTCACAAATAATTACAAAAAAAAACAGCGTTCTAGTCTTATGCTCATTCTTCTCTGGATGACCCTCCAGATGACCCTTGATTACAAGCATTCAATATAAATCTCATTATTTTGATTGACACAATGATAGAAAACAGGATTTTCCTTGCTAGAAGGTAGCAAGCATTGTGCAAAATTACAGTTGGGTCAATCCATGTCATATCAAACAAATTTCAAAAAGTTTCCCCGGCTCTAATTATTGATTTTGCTAAGATTTTTTCTGAAGAAAGATAAACACGTACAGTGATGAAAGCCAAAATATTAAATGTCATTGATGAATATTTACTGAGTAATCCATTTTTTTGTAGTGGTTAAAAAAAGAACATATCCTCCTTTTCATCTGAGATTCAGAGTTAAGTTAGAGGGGCTTAAAAAGGACATCAGAAAGATGGCAGCATCATACTTTTATTTTTACACAGAGACTGGTAGGTCTGTTAGTAAAATCTGTTGACTTTAGCAATCTTTGTTGCATTATGTGCTAATGGTGACTATTTGAAAATGGGGAAACAGCACTTTTTAAGTTTTTCTCCAAGGTTTGCATGCCTGTAACTCAAGAAGTATTAAAGGTATCTTAATGCCCTTTTACATATTGGGTCTTAACAAACTTTCCTTTTGCCATCTTCATTTTTAAGGCTCTATATGATTCTGTTCCAGAGATACTGGAATTTCAATATGGCTCCAGGAGTAAGCTGTTAAAACGTACACATTTTCGGTGGTCAAAAACTAAAAGATTTATTTGCAAAAAACAAATAATGTTAAAACTAGAGATGTATCTCGTTTCCTTCTGTCAAGACAACTGCATTGAACATTCCTGTCTGAGTGCCACAAATATTCTTTTTCCAAAGTTTGCGCGCCTGTAACTCAAGAAGTATTAAAGACATTGCAATATGATTTTAGATTCTAGTTGTTAATAAACTTTTGGAATCTATCTTTTCAAGGCCCTACATCTTTCAGTCCCAGAGATATGGGGATCTAAATGAGGCTCCATGTCCGGATTGTTGAATATTATCCATTTGTAGTGGTCGAAAACCAAATGTTGTTCACTTTGTATACAGCTGGTACTTCGTTTATTTAAAGAACAATGTCTGAAGAAGAAATGTTGAAATTAGAATTGCATCTCGTTTCCTCTAGTTTTGAGAAAAAAAAAAGACTGATATGTTCTCAAAATTGCAAGTCTTTATCTCACAATTCTGACTCTAAAACATGCAGTTGTGAGTTAAGTGAGAATTAAGATAACATTCAATTTTGAGAAATCAGAATTGCGTCATATTAACACACAATTGCGAGTTAAGTCAAAATTGTGAGATACAAACTCACAATTTTGAGAACATTTCTGTCTTTTTTCCCCCTCAAAATAAGACTTTATAACTTGCAAATGCAAGTTTATATCTCACAATTCTGAGAAAAGTCTGTGAGAAAAATAGTCAGAATTGCAAAACACAAACTCGCAATTGCGAGAAAAAATCAGAATTGTGAGGAACAAACTCATAATTGCGGAAAAAAAGAGTCAGAATTTCTCCAAATTGCAATTCTGACTTTTTTTCTCGCAATATTGAGTTTATATAACGCAATTCTAAAGAAAAAAGTCAGAATTGCGACTTTATATCTCAGAATTATGAGTTTATATCTCGCAATTCTGACTTTATAACTTGCAATTGCGAGCTTGTATCACACAATTCTGAGAAATTGTAAACTGATGTAAACTCACAATTGCAAGAAAAAAAGTCATAATTGTGAGATAAAAAGCCACAATTACCTTTTTTTTTTAAATTTTCTATTCAGTGGCGGTAATGGGCTTCCATAGCTTTCAGTGTTGATAATAATAATAGTTTACTCATTTATGTAGGTGATATTATTTGAATACTAATATATCATTAATGCTTCTGAAAATATATTAACTCAAATTCTTTAGTTTTCACAATGCAAAAAGCGAAAAATGACAACAATGAAACCTTGACTAACATCATAAGGGACTCCTCACATGTTTCCTTGCAATATTTTCTCTTTATTGCTAATAGCACTGTGTTTGAATAGCAATTGTCAGACAGTGAAAGAGTACACAAAGGCCATTTACACAATATTACCTCTCATAATTCATACATAAAGCCTTGATAGGTTGAGGAGTGATACAGCACAATGGAGCTGGTGACTTTGTAAGCTGGTGAAGGACAGAGAGAGAGAGAGAGAGAGAGAGAGAGAGAGAGAGAGAGAGAACCCCTTATTTCTGCTTGATGAAGCACACATATACCAGCTGCACAGAAAAGAAGCATCTCTTCTTTATATAGTGTGAAATTAAGCAAATAAGCAGGAAAGGACTGTGTCTGCCATGGATAAGTATGTATCTCAATGTTAAGTGGGAAAAAAAGGGCACATTTTAAATCACAGCTGAATGCACAGAGGGTGTTAATGCTGTGTGAAGAATAATATCTGCTGTATGTCTCTTTAGACATATTTAGTCTGGTGGGGATGATGTGAACGGGGGGAGAAATGCTGGCTTTCAGCTCTTCAGCCTACACTTAAACTTTAAAGCATTTTAAAGTGATTTTACCAGAGTATCAATATCAGGTCACTTTGCTGTCACACAACATGTGATATGTAAAACTGAAACAGTCCATTTAAGAAATAAATTCTAAATTTCCCCTTTCATATTCCAAAGAAAATATAAAGCCATACAGGTTTGGAACGACATGAGGGTGAGCAAATAAATACAAAATTTACAATTTAGGCTTAACTATCTCTTCAAGTCTACATTGAGTTACATGATGTGGCTGCTCTCCAAGGACTGGCTCTGAGCTGAGTGGAAAAAATACTCAAGAACATATAAGAAGCCAGAACAGGACGCAAACGGCTCCTGAGGACATGCACCCTCTCCAACAGATAACTGGAAAATTGTTTTCACCTGTGAGGTCAAGAAGTAATGTAAAGGGAAAAATCTATTACACAACACTCCATATACGGCCCTCAACAAAACATAGAGAGACTTCAAAATGCACAGGACCCACGATGAGCAAAAAATAACACTGAATAAAAACATGACCTGAATACTAACTAAAAATGCACAAAGCAGCTATAAACAAATAAACTAATAAAAATGAATTCAGTAATATTCAGTTTTACCATTTTAAAAGACTAGACCAAATCCATACGTCTAAGATTAAAAAGGGATATTTCATACAAAAATTAAAAAGACAAATTATTTATTATTACTTCTGTGGAATGAAAAAGGAGAATTTTTTTGTTTGTTTGTTTTTTTTTACCAACATCAACAACAGGGCATGTTGTCACAACGAAACCTGCCATTAATCAGAATTTCCATCTAGATTTAAGCAGTAAAACAATTATGAAGCACAGAACAAGTCACGAAATAGTTATAAAACTTCATAAAACTCGTTAAAAATGATAACAAAAATACCAATAGACAATATCAAGTATGAGTGAGAAGTCAAATATCAAATCGTCAAATATTGCAATTAATAAATTAATTCACCATTATATTAAAAAAAAATATATATATATTAAAAATATTAACAATATTTTTATTTTTTTTAAAGATTTTTCTTCTGTATTTAATTGATCCAAAATACAGCAAAAGTAGTAATATTGTGAAATATTTTTACTGCTTTCTATTTGACGTAATTTTTATATACATATAAAATTTATATAAAATATAAAATTCTTTTGGGGGGGGGGTTAAAAAATTAATACTTTTATTTAGCAAAGATGCTCTAAATTGATTAAAATATATGATAAACACATTTATAATGTTACAAAAGATTTCAACAAAATAATAATAATAATAATAATAAATGTTTTTTGAGTAGCAAATCAGCATATTAGAATGATTTCCGAAGTATCATGTGACTGGAGTAATGATGTTAAAAATTCAGCTTTGAAATAACAGGAATAAATTACATTTTAAAATATAATTCAAATAGAAAGGAGTTTTTTTAAATACTAAAAATATTTCTAAATTGTACTGTTTTTGCTGTAATTTGGATCAAATAAATGCAGGCTTGGTGAGCAGAAGAGACTTCTTTTAAAAACATTAAAAATCTTACAGTTCAAAAACTTTGGACTGGTAGTGTATCACTCTGTGCATAGAATGATTCAGAAACTAAAAATTTATTCTGATAAGTAAGGAACATCTCTCACTACTGAAAATGCGATCACAGCAAACACTATGTAAAGCCTTGTAACAGGATTACATCCTGTGAGCACCAGTCAATCTAAACAAGCAACATGCCTACAGGAACAAGACACATACAAGGACGACATTCACTCGACTTTAGCCCGGGGCTGGGTTTACTCTCTGTCTTCTATCCAGTCGGCCCAGTATTTGATGGCGGCTGGTACAGTGTGACACCCCTCATTGGCTTTCTGTGACGGTGACTCTGGACTCATAGCTGAGGGGGCTTTGCTATCACCACAGCAGAAGCAATCTCTGGAAGATCTAACAGGGACGAAATTCCATCAGAGAGAGAAGTATGGGCTGCTTCCCAAGCTAAGAATGTCCTCTCCAGCAGTTATTGATTCATAGAGCTGCAGTAAGCTCTGGATATTAATGTTGACCCCTGGAGCAGTGAGGTCACAGCTGGCACTTTGGAATTCAAGAGGTGAATCCAAGCCAGTTACAACAGGAAGACTTCACTGAACAGAGATCTGCAGGATCCATCTATTCAAGTATGTATACGCATTCAAAAGTATGCGTTTATGAAAGTGGTGAAAGTGGGGTTAGTAAGTAAGGAAGGATGCATTAAATTGATCAAAAGTGATAGTAAAGATATTTATGATGTTACAAAAGATGATGAAAAGAAGTATGAAAAAAATAATGCATCACTGTTTCCACAAAAATGTTTATCAGCACAATGGTTTTCAACATTTAGAATATTAAGAAATGTTTCTTGAGCACCAAAAATTGATCATGTAACACTGAAGACTGGACTAATGGCTGCTGAAAATTCAGCTTTGCAAACACAAATACATTTAAAGTTAAAATATTTAAAAATAAAAATCAGTTATTTAAAATTATAATAATAATTTCACAATATTACAGTTTTTCCTGATTTTTCTTCTTTTTTTTCTTTTTTTTTTTTTTTTTTTTTTAGATTAATGGGATTTTTTTTTATTAACTTAATGAGAGGACAGTAGTTACAGGCTTGGATAATGTGGGATTGGAAATTTTACAAGCCAGATTTGAACATGGCTTTGGAAAATGTGGGATTAGAAAATGTTGCAAGCTAGATTTAAACTCACATCACTATGGAAGCCTGTTTCTGCCAGTGAATTAAAAATGAATTATTGTTACTGCGACTTTTAACTTACACAATTCTGCCTTTTTTTTCAGAATTGCGTGATACAAACTCGCGATTGCGAGTTATAAAGTCAGAATTGAGGCATAAAGTCTAAATTCTGACTTATTTTTGAGTGACAAACACAATTGGAAAAAAATAAAGTTTTGACTTCCTCACAATTTCTCACAATTTTTTTTTTTTTTTTTGCAATTTTGACTTTTTACTCAGAATTGTGAGATATAACCTCGTAATTGCAAGTTATAAAGTCCAATTTTGAGGGTAAAAAAGACTGATATGTTCTCAGAGTTTATATCTTGCAATTTTAACTTGTTTCTCGAAAATGCGAATTTATTTCTCAAAATTGCAACTATTTCTCAGAATTGCAAGTTTGTTCCGCAATTTTGACTTTATAACTCACAATTGAGAGTTTATATTTCGCAATTTTGACCTTATAACTTGGAATTGTGAGTTCATATCATGCAATTCTGACAATTTTTCTCAAAATTGCAACTTTATTTCTCCAAATTGTGACGATTTCTTAGAATTGCAAGTTTGTCTCACAAATTTGACTTTGTAACTCATGACTGTGAGTTTAATGCAATTTTGACTTTATATCTCAGAATTGTGAGTTTATATCTCGTAATACTGACTTTTTATCTAAAAAAATGTATATTTATTTTTTAGAATTGCAACTACTTCTCAAAATTGCTCAAAAAAGTTTGCTTCTCAAAAAGTTTGTCTCACAATTTTGACTTTGTAATTTGCAATTGTGAGTTCATATCTTGCAATACTGACTTTTTTTTCCTCGAAATTGCGACTACTCAAAATTGCAAGCTTGTCACTCAATTTTGACTTTATAATTTGCAATTAAGAGTTTATATCACGCAATTCTGAAAAAATCAGAATTTCAAGTTTATATCTCTCAATTCTGACTTTATAACTTGGAATTGCAAGTATATATCATGCAATTCTGACTTAAAAAGGTCAAAATTGTGAGATAAAAAGTCGCAATTACCTTTTTTGTTTTTGTTTTTTATTTATTGGTGGATATGACTAGAGTCACATAATGCTACACAGTTTTACTAAGTTCAGATCCATGACAATCAATTATTTTTATTGACTAAAAATAAGAAAAATCTTCATTTTCAATCTTCATTTATTCATGGAAAAAGATGGATGTCTGTCTGTGGAGGCTTTCACACTGCGTAATTCCTGTATTATTCCACAGATCTGGTGCATTACAGTGAATCTCTGGCACCGCTGTCACACAGCAGCACTGAATAGAAACTGCTTCATTGTCAATGCTGTCAGTGAAGGGATCATACACAAGTGTGACAGAAAACAAACACGGCACGAGAGAAGATGCTGACATTAATTGCACCAGTACGTGCAGAAAGAAACATGTTTAAATTTCCATACTGTCATACTTACAGGACGCAGCATGTAGGCTGGCAACTTTGAATTGACAATCTTTTTTGGTAAAGCTCCAAATCAACAACTGGTCTAGGTGAAAGAAATGTGTATTTCAGGTTTTATTAAAAAAGGGAAGAAAAAAAAAGAAAAGAGAAAAAAAGAATTCCACCGGCTTATCAAGTCCACTTCTCCCCAAATAATTCACAACTATTTCTTCCGTCCGTCCACTGCCTACCTCTTTCCTCAAAAAAAAAAAAAAAAAAAAAAAAAAAATGCTGTCATGCTGTCAGGCCCAAATAATTATCAGCCCTGTCTGGCCTTCATTACCAGGTCAGTGCAGAATCTGCACATGCAGAGCTCAGTGTTATTTCACTGTTTCTATACATCACAATTTCTACCCCTCAAACCTTGCATTTACTAATATTTCAGGCAATTTGATGATGCTTTCAGGTATCAATAAGAGCGTAGTATGTTCAGCTCAATGCATTTTTAAATCCATTTGGCCGATGTTCTGCCAAAACCAGTGTGAAATATGTCCTACAGCAGACAGACTCAGTGTGCTCATTACTGCTCTCTAAATGAAGACTCTCTCTCACATCATGGTCTAGCTCAGCTCCAGTTCAGGAGGACGATTGGCTTAGTTAGCAAAATCTAAAGCAAAAACTGAATTTCCATAGCTCTGTGGAATTCCAGTCTTTATGAAGGAGAGGGTGGACGGTTCAGACCACATAAAACTTGGAATCACATCCTCATGTGATTTTAGCAATGAGAGCCACAGTGTGAATAATTGATGCAAAGCTTTTAAAAAAAAGAAAAGCATTATAGGACAGGAAGAAGAATGGATATTGGATAAGGAAAAGGCTGCAAATAGCACTAATAGCCAAATGAAAGCTTTGTGACTACAGAAGAAAATGAAAAAGAAAATGAAATAAAAGTAAAGCAATTTTGTAAACAATTATGAGATGACCATCAAATAAGCAGCTGGAAGAAACTTCAGTTTAATCATACACTTTACGGGGAAAAAAAAACTAGCAAATGAATGGAAAAAAATTACAGAAAAAGATAACAAAATGACCAAAAATTTTACAAATTAAAAGAAATGTGTGTATTACATTTTATATAGCATATATTTGGTACATAAAATATATAAAATATAGTAAAAAAAATATAAATAGTGTATGTGTATGTTTCAAATACCACAAAACAACCTCTAAACTCTCTCTTTTAAACACCATATTATCTGAGAACAGAAGCTGAACTCTAGTAATGCACGTGATGAGAGAGAGAAATCACCTGCCTTTGATTAGCACTGCCGTTTAAACGAGGCACAAAGGATCGGCCTTAAAATTCAAATTCATCCCCCCTAATGGACCAATTAATGACGATTAACACCTATGAAATAGATCTGTAAAATATTCATGCGTTATGCTGAAACGCCCAGGTTCGAAGCTAATAGCAGCTGCAGATAATTTAACCCTCGTTTTTAATGCCCTCTCTTCAAGGGCAGGAACGAGAGAGTGTTGTTATGAATTAAAGGCGGGTGAGAGAGCAGTTTGACGCTGTCTAAAGTAATGTTTAATGATGAGGGCGTCTCCATAATGGAGTATCTCCTGTCATAATAGACAGTGCAGGTTCAACTCTTTTATGTGAGGATTATCCGAATCAGATACTTGAGCCGGAACTATGTGTTTTATTTCAATTTTACTTGTAAAATATAATAAAACCATGACAAACCATAACCAAAAAACTTACAATTTGTGCATAATAACTTTGCATTGTGTATAATATCTTATCAAAATGGTGAAATGAGACGTATAAAAACAATTTATTCACTAACAAACATGCCGACATTTATATCTCAGTTTAGAGCCTGAAGACAGAAACCTTGATGAATTAATTATCTTCTAATTTACTGCACTATGAGACAAGCAAACGAGCAAGTGAGAAAGAGTCCTTCTCCTCCAAAAGGACGATCCCTGTCCTCACTTCCTCTCCAGGAGGCTGTGCAACATTATCTGCTGTGGAGATGACAGCACTCACTGCTGATTGGACATGGAGGCAGACCCAGCTCATCACACTCGCATAATAAGAGAGCAGAGGCTGAGACTGACAGTACTAACCCGCCTCATAAACATCATCATTATGTGCTTTCTGTCTGTCTGTCTTTCTGTCTGTCACACTGCAGTGCTCAGTTTCAGCTTGTAATATTATCAGGAGACCCACCTCATCTTGTTTCTGTACTATTCTGCTTTTTTTAATGTTAGGTTGAAAATAACTATAGTGGTGCACTGATATATCAGCCAAGCTAATTAACAGTACAATATTTAACATTATACCAGGTCCTCACCAGGCACAATTCAAAGTTTGTTAAGTAATACTTACAACATATAGACAGATACACAGACAGAACGACATAATGACAGAACGACAGACGGATAGACAGGCAGACAGACAGGTAGATAGATAGATAGATAGATAGATAGATAGATAGATAGATAGATAGATAGATAGACAGACAGAACAACAGACAGACAGAACGATAGAAGGATAGATCGATAGATAGATAGATAGATAGATAGATAGATAGATAGAACAGACAGTACGATTGAACGATAGAACGATAGATAGAACAACAGACAGACAGAACAACAGAGATAGATAGAACAACAGACAGACAGAACAACAGAGATAGATAGATAGACAGATAGATAGATAGATAGACAGATAGATAGATAGAACAACAGACAGATAGAACGATAGAACAACAGAACGATAGAACGATAGAACAATAGATAGACAGATAGATAGATAGACAAAGATAAAACGACAGAACGATAGATGATAGATAGATAGATAGAACGATAGATAGATAAACAGACAAAGATAGAATGATAGAACAATAGAACGATAAAACGACAGAATGACAGAACAATAGATATATAGTGATAGATAGATAGATAGATAGATAGATAGAACAGACAGAACGATAGAATGATAGAACGATAGATAGATAGATAGATAGATAGAACAGATAGATATGATTGAACGATAGAACGATAGATAGAACAACAGACAGACAGAACGACAGAGATAGATAGACAGATAGATAGATAGATAGAACAACAGACAGATAGAACGATACAACAACAGAATGATAGAACGATAGAACAATAGATAGATAGATAGAAAGATAGATAGACAGAAAGATAGAACGACAGAACGATAGATGATAGATAGATAGATAGATAGAACGATAAATAGACAGATAGATAGATAGACAGATAAACAGACAAAGATAGAATGACAGAACGACAGAACGATAAAACAACAGAATGACAGAACAATAGATATATAGAGATAGATAGATAGATAAAAAACAACAGAATGACAGAACGATAGATATATAGGGATAGATAGATAGATAGAACAACAGACAGACAGAACGATAGAAGGATAGATAGATAGATAGATAGATAGATAGATAGATAGATAGATAGATAGAACAGACAGACAGAACGACAGAATGATAGAATGATAGAACGATAGAATGATAGAATGATAGATAGAATAGATAGAATGATAGAACGATAGATAGAACGATAGATAGATAGAACGATAGATAGATAGATAGATAGATAGATAGATAGATAGATAGATAGATAGAACAGACAGTACGATTGAACGATAGATAGAACAGACAGAACGACAGAGATAGATAGATAGATAGATAGATAGATAGATAGATAGATAGATAGATAGATAGATAGATAGATAGATAGATAGATAGATAGAACAACAGACAGATAGAACGATAGAACAACAGAACGATAGAACGATAGATAGATAGATAGATAGATAGATACATACATACATAGACAGAAAGATAGAATGACAGAAAGATAGAATGACAGAACGATAGATAGATAAATAGAACGATAAATAGACAGAACGATAGATAGACAGATAGATTGACTGACAGATGATAGATAGACAGACAGATAAACAGACAAAGATAGAATGACAGAACGATAAAATGATAGATAGACGATAGATAGAGTGATAGAATGACAGATAGATAGATAGATAGATAGATAGATAGACAGACATAGAAAAACAGACAGACAGAATGATAGAACGATAGAACAACAGACAGACAGAACGACAGATAGAACGACAGATAGATAGATAGATAGATAGATAGATAGATAGATAGATAGATAGATAGATAGAACAACAGACAGACAGAACGATAGAACAACAGACAGACAGAACGATAGAACAACAGACAGACAGAATGACAGATAGATAGATAGATAGACAGACAGACAGACAGAGAGAACAAGAGGACGACGGAACGTCAGACAGATGGATAGACAGACGAACGGACGGACGAATGGACAGGCAGAATGACAGAACGACCATCAGAGACAGATAAATAGATAGAAAGAAAGAATGAGAGACAGACAGACAAATAAAAAAAAAATTGCCCCTTTTCAAGACAGAGCAGTATATAATCACAATCGACTTTTGTATGAATAAAAAAAAACACAGAGAAAAGAGATTGAACTAGCATTCATCAGGCATTTATTTATACTCCTAAAATAAAGCTTACTGTGTGGTACAGATGAATTTAAGAACCACGGGAGGTAAAGAGATGCCAAAACAGTTTATATGTAGTGCAGTCGGAGGTTTAATTTGTCTTCCCTCCCTCTTCTGTCTCCCCTGGTTGAACTGTTCATAAAACACATCTCCGTTGAGACCCCGAGGCACTGCAGTCAAGAGAGAGAGAGAGAACAAGAGCAGGACAGAATGTGCATGAAACACAGCCGAGGGGGTCTGAGAGACACAGGAGGGAAAATGATAAAGAGGTAAGCAGGAAACCATTACCAAAACTGTTACTGTTGCAAAGGGGTAGTAAGAAACCGACACATCGTCAGCTTGACCTTAAATTATAACCACATACTCACGAATAAACAAATCATACTCTACTAAGCATTCTGATTCATCACAGCAGTCAACGTTCAGAAAGCCATTTAGTTTGAGGCTAAGCATTGCACAACCTATGAGGACAGACCAATCTACTTATGTTCAAGGTAATTCTCTCTCAAAGAGAGAGAAATGTGGTGTGAGAGATTTTACTATGCTTTTTTTCCCCATGCTTTTTAAAACGGCCCTTTCATTTAAACAGAGAACATTTAATTAAAATTTTGTATTATTTTTATTTTTTAATTATTATTATTATTATTATTATTATTATTATTATACATTTTGACAGTCCTATAATTATAAAGTTATAATTAAAATAAATAAATTAATAATAATATAATTTATCTAAATTTCTGAAATTAGAATAACATAAAAAAATATTTAAACATTAAAAGCAGAAGTGTTTTCAAAAATATTTTTTTCCTAATCCTTAAGCATCAAAAATTGTCTAGCCATAATGATTTAATTATCAAATATATATCCTGTTTACAAAGATCATATTTTAAAGCTAGTTTGTACATCCTGAAATCAAAAGGGACCACCAAAGTGCCCTATCACCGTGGTAAGACAATGATCACTCAACACCGGCATCACCAGCATTACACATGACTGATGTGTTGCATGTTTCCAGATCTGATTACACATACAGCCTACAGCACAGACGCACCAGCAGCGTCAAAACACTATTGATCAAGATGTCAAAACCACTCCAGTTCTGCTCCACTTTTGTTTGCTGCATATCAGTGAAAAAAAACAAATTCACAGATAGTAAATGTAATCAAATCCCAAAATGAATATCTATGTTTCATACTGCAAATTTTAATTCTGCGATTCCTAAATTCATTTTCATTCATTTTTCTTAAGCAAATAACTAGAATAGTTTAGCCAAAAATGAAAATTTGTTGATAATTTACTCACCTTCAAGGTGTCAACAGGGTGCTCAATCTGAGCATATTTCTCTTCTGATTCAGACAACTTTTTCCAGGAGAAAGCAATATTATGTATAGAGGAATCATATTTTGTAAGCAATGTTTTGAAACTAAAAACCTCTTAATTATGGATTTATTTCTTACAAACACACAGCTTTTCACTTCACAAGATGTTAAATGATGTACTGGAGTTGTGTGAATTATTTGTGGATTATTGTAATGTTTTAATCAGCTGTTTGGACTTTCATTCGGACGGCACCCATTCAACTGCAGAGGATCCATCAGTGAGCAAGAGAATTAATGGTTAATTCCTCCAAACCTGTTCGGATGAAGAAACAAACTCATTCCAGTAAATTTCCAGCAAATTTTCATTTTGGGTGAACTATTCTTTTAACATGCTTTAATTTATTTAGTCAAAACGGTTTAGAATTTTAATATCAGGCATTTCTCAGTCAAAAACTTCAATGAAAACACAAACATGCTGCTGCATTAAGTCTAATAGTGGTCTGTCTGACTGCAATGCCAGCAAAATGAAATTAATAACATGCTAAAACTATCCTATCCCCCATCTGATGATATGCTTTATGCATTATACATCATGAGGGGCATCTGCAGTCCTTTGGCACTGCCACAGGACAATCCCTTTGTGTTTCTGGGGTGTTTAGCAATTCAATTCCACGTCTGGGCAAAATTTGAATTAATTAGCCGTGGACTAAACAAACTGAAGGACGTTTTAAGGTGATCAATGAGGTGAACTAATAAAGGACTTGGAGACGAGACCCAGAGCAAGAGCTAAATGACCCTCTTCACTGCACCAAAAAAAAAAAAAAAAAAAAAAAAAAAAAAGAAAAAACCTTACTGACCCAACCAAAGCCCCTGGGAAAACCAAACGGTGACCGTGCCCTTACTCTTGCGTCAGTTCTCTCCTCTAATTTGCTCCCTCTCGGCTCAGCTACATGTGTACCAGCGCGTCGCGGCTTAGCGGAAGAACGCGCCGCCCCTGCATCATTAAAGCAACACTGGCCCACGCCAGCGCTAACCTGAATACGCATCTATCGAATCCCTCCGATACCGGTCAGAAGAGTCAATTAATTTCTCAGAGCTCCAAGTTTAATAGCGCTGCATTTGTGGTCTCAGTGGGTTTAAAGATGGAGCCCTCATTTTCAGAACCCTGCTCTGCCTTGGCTTCCTCAGATCTGAAAGTGCTGATGTATGCTATTGAGAGTAGTGCACGGGTGTTAGATTAGATCAATACACACATTGAAGTGGCTTTTTCTGTTAAAGAATGAAGCCAATCAGTCCTGGCCTTCAGCAAACAGTCCCCGTACTGAGACGTGCAGAGTGCAATAGTATTTTTGCATCCATGTAGTGCATAGAATTTTCTGACTGCTTTTATATTAATCAGAATGTATAGAACAGTTGCAGAACTGCATTTTAATCATGATCCAAACAAAAACACTACATACAGTATTGCATGAACAGCTTTTGATGTGAACTAGATTGTATAATTTCAAAATTTAAAGCAGCGACAGAATGATCTGACCTTCGCTTTGTGATATTTTGCAGAAGAGGGGCTGCATGAGAACACAAATTATTTCTCTGACAGCAGGTGGCGCTTACGGAACAGCAGCGATACTGCGTTTCCTTGGTTACCACTGTAAAAAAAGCAACTGCACTTTTAAATACTACATCAATATTGTGTTTCTAATGGAAATGCGACAAAATATCGAACTGAGGTATGTAGCAACTTCCAGTTAATGTGGACTTTAACTGCACTACTCATCTTAAATCTTTCTTGAAAGATATACAGTACACAGTATGCTAACTGTAAAAACAAACCTCTATGTGAAGTAAAATGAACGTGTTTTTTTATTTCCACAGCCTGACTTTTGCACTGTATGATCTATGGAAGCCTGTTTCCATTATTAAAAAAAAAGGTAATTGCGACTTATCTCAAAATTCTCAGATTTGCGAGGTATAAAGTCAAAATTGTGTGATATAAAGTTGCAATTCTGAGAAATAAAGTCAGTATTGTGATATATAAACTCGCAATTGTGAGATATAAAGTCACAACTCTGACTTTTTTTCATCGAAATTGCATGATATAAATTTACAAAGGCAAGAAATAAAGTCAGAATTTATTTCTCAGAATTGCAACTTTATTTCTCAGAACTGTGAGTTTATTTCTCAGAATTGTGACTTTATTTCTGAGAATTACAAGATTATAACTCAGAATTGTGACTTTATTTCTGAGAATTGCGAGTTTGTCTCAGAATTGCAAGTTTATGTCTCAGAATTTCAATTTTATCTCAGAATTGTGACTTTATTTCTGAGAATTACAAGTTTATGTCTCAGAGCTTATGTCTCAGAATTGCGAGTTTGTCTCAGAACTGAGTATTTCTAAGAATTGCGAGTTTATTTCTCAGAATTGCAACTATTTCTCAGAATTGCAACTATTTCTCAGAATTACGACTTTATTTCTCAGAATTGCAATATTAATTTCCAGAATTGCGACTTTAGTAGAATGGATACTTTCTTTCTGAGAATTGCAAGTTTATGTCTCAGAATTGTGACTTTATTTCCAAGAATTACAAGCTTATGTCTCAGAATTGGAACTTTATTTCTCAGAACTGTGACTTCATGTCTCGCTACTGCGAGTTTAACAATTCTGATAAAAAAAAGTCAGAATTGTGAAATGTAAACTTGCAATTGCAGTCTGAATTGTAAGATAAAAAGTCACAATGACTTTTTTCATTTTTTTTATTCATGGCAGAAACTGACTTCCTTAATGATCTGTAAATCAATAGCATAAAGCAATCTGTAAAACTATAAAAGAATTTGATGTAAGAATGGAGAATTTAAGATCAAACATTGCAAGTGCATATTCTTAATGACCAATTCAATTGAACAGGAAGGTCTAATGACATAAATTACATTCGTACTAAAAGAATGGATCATCCTCAAAGCGTAAAATCAAAAATAGCGAAAAGATGACAGCTCTTATTTGCTCTAGGTCTGTGCCATTCACACAATGATCATGAAGGTGTTCCCAGAACTCACTTCCAAGAATTCTTTGAATATCCTGTGTGGATATTAGTCCATTTACATGTGAGCTCAAATGCACTGCAAATCAAGGGCAGCTCTGTATCTATAGGTACTAATGCAGCTTTCAAAAGCATCTAATAAAAAACTAAAAATGTAAGCACACTACAGGATCATTTCTAATCATTTTTTCCACCACAGGAATCATTATCAAATCCCATTCAGACTTTCACTTCAAAAGACTCTCACTTCCTTATTATCTGTCCCTCTATCTGACAAATCTCCATGGAGACGGTGACACTCGACCAATAAGAAATAAGGGTCTCTAGTGAAGAGCCATATAATGCTCTTTGGAAGCTATAGTGCCAATAAGAGGCTATTTTACTAACCTGATCATTATAGATTCACTTCAACATCAGTGCTTCCTTCATTAGAAATGCTATTACCTTGAGAGACACATATTACATTATATTCACACTGTAAAATTATAAACAATAAAGTCCATGTGTAGCCAAACCAGTGAGCTAACTGAAGTCAAGACACCATAGATCAATGGGAAAATAATTTTAACTAATAGACAAACGACTCGATTGTCCCCAAGCTGATTAATCACAGTACATAAAGACAGTGTTTTTCTAAACATTGTTTAAATATGCAAATGATTCATCATCTAATTAAATATGCACTGATTTGCATATACTTCTAGAACACTTTGGATATGTATTTTTATCACTCCATAAATCAAAAAATACTGTCAACAGCAAAGGGGAAAAGATATTTAAAAAAAATAATAATAAACTGACATACAATATTAAATTATATGAAACACAGTGATGAAGTGCAGTATAATACACAACAATGTCTATTTTGGTTGTTTTCTTTCCACTAGTCTGAAAAAAAAGATAAAAATAAAAGCAAAATGGCCCAAAATCACAAAACTGACCAGCCTAAAAAAGAAAAAGGTTTTGCTTTTAAAGTCTTGCCTTAAATAAGTTAAAGCCTAGATTTTGCTAACTTATTTAGTATGCAAGAAAAAAGAAATGTAAAAAAAAATGACTTAAGAAAAAGAAAGGTTTATTCTAATGTGGAAATGAGCTGCTATAACATGCAAGTGAGCACGGAAAGTAGCGGAGAATGAATGTTCTGTTGCCTTGGCGATCTGAGAATGGAAGCAGAGAGATGTTAGCCAATCACAATGACAAATTGTTGGACGCTGCGGAGAAATGTGGACGTGTGCAGATTTTAAAAGCGTGCTCTGAGACTCGCGGTGTGTGCGAGTGAATTTATGTGCGCACATATATAATTGTGAGAAAGCGAGAGAGAATTAGCCCTTTCGTGTTTACCATCTGACTGTTTTGCATCTCAAATAAGCTGGATCTGAGCGCTCCACAAAAACAATCCCATTTCATGACACTTGGACAAACAATATCCTCAAGTTTGTTGTGTTATTCCAGGTTTTCCATAATTTGGCAAAAGCGTTCTTTAAGCCTGAGCCAATGATTGTGGCCACCAACATGCTGGCAAACAAAACAGTCAAGTGTAATTCTGTAAACGCCATGTTCCCTCAGCTCATTTCTGCAGATAGCCCTTCATTCAGCTGCTTGTTTCTCTGTAGGTCTGGGCAGAGCACCAGAAGCCCTCCATACCCTCAGAACGGCCCTAGATACCGTGGCAGAACACTCAAAGGCGTGACATCTCTGTTCCAGAGACGCTGGTCCAGCCAGAGAGAGCACCGGTGCGTGAATGCATGTGCGTGTGAGACACCGGGAAGGAGGCCAATTTAAGCATGAATCCCGTCCAAAAGCCCAACCAAACAGGACCGCCATCGACACACAACAGTACACAAGCAGAGCAGCTCTGGAGAGAGAACGCCGCTCGAGATGATCCATATGACACACTCCATATTAACAAACACAAGATGAAAACTTTCCCTGTTCCCAAACTATGCTGCCAACCTAGACAACATTTTCAAGGGTTAGTTCACCCAAAAATGAAAATTCTGACCTTCGTTTATCTTTAGAACACAAATTGAGATATTTTTGATGCAATCCGCGTGCTTCCTGATCCTGCATAAACAGCAACACAGCTACCACATTCTATGAGAATGAATTTATCTGAAATAAAAAGCTTTTGTAACATTATACGCTATACCATTCAAAACCTATTATAGAAATGTATACTTTTATTTAGCAAGCATGCTTTAAATTGATCAAAAGTGATGATAAAGACATTTATAATGTTACAAAAGATTTCTATTTCAGATAAATGCTGTTCTTCTGAACTTTCTATTCATCAAAGAAATCTGAAAAAAAAATCTACTCAACTGTTTTTAACATAATAATAATAGTAAATGTTTTTTGAGAAGCAAATCAGAATATTAGAATGATTTCTGAAGGATCATGTGACTGGAGTAACAATGCTAAAAATTCAGCTTTGAAATCTCAGGAATAAATTACAATTTATAATATGTTCAAATAAAAAGTTATTTTAAATAGTAAAAACACTTCTAAATTTTACTGTTTTTGCAAAAATCTTAGTATTCAAAAACTTTTGACTGGTAATGTGTATGTCCATGTAATTAAATCCACTGCACTAAAATGAAATTGTAAATACAATCCCTGAACTATCTTTTAGGAGAAATACTAGTTTAGTCTTTCTACTTCAAAATGTCATTTATTTCAATGTGTTTATTGATGTTTTTTAATAATTACTTGTGAAATGTATCAAATTGACTGTTTATGCAGCCTTTCTAACAGTATTTCCCTGCTGTAAATAAATAAATACATACATACGGTCTAAGGTGGTCTGCTCGCTGGTTTTAGGTTGGGAAACCAGCTATTCGCCTAGCTAAACATCAACTTAGACAGACTGAAAGACCAACTTAAGCAATACAGTACAGACTGGTTTAAGCAGGATCTTCTCAGTAGGGTGCAACCAAAATTTCTGTATAAAACTGTGATCATTAAGGTGCATCTGGTCACATTCACTGTTGTTTGATGAATTTCTGAAAGCGAAATCCAGTCATCTCGATATGACTCCAGCTCCACGTAATCAGGAATTTTGTGTAAGGGGGTGAAAGTTTTCCCCATGCAGATTTTGCACCATGTTCAATTTGGTTGCATGCAACTGCTGTGTTGATAAACAGAAAGCTGGTTTAAAAGTATCTTCTCTGTGAACTGTGCTTCAAACATCACTACACTATTGACAACAGAAAATACGACAACAGGACCTTTTTTGCCCGTGTAATCTTGCAACAAAGTCACTATGTGGCTGTAGTGGAGTTTTTGTTTAGTTTCCAGTTCAATTAATGTTGCCATAAAGGGGAAATTGCAACTGATTTTTCTTCTCTATTGTAATTTAAGAGAAATGGCTTTTCATGCAAGAAAAAACGTATGTCCATGGAAAATTGATTGGATTGTTGGATCTTGTATAATATACAAGACAATGGGTTTTCTAGTGAGGCTTTTATTGCTATTGCCTAATTAAATTACTTTTATTTTAACAATTTTAACATCCTTACTACCTTTCTGGGCCTTGAACGTGGTAGTTGCGTTGCTGTCTATGCAGGATCAAAATGCTTTTGGATTTCATCAAAAATAACTTGTGTTCCGAAGATGAACGGTTTGGAATGACATGAGGGTGAGTAATTAATGACAGAATTTTCATTAATGGGTGAACTAGCCCTTTAACTTCACCTGAAATAACCCACGCAGACTAAAAGTGAACTCATAACGTGTTAAGTGCACTATTAAAAACTGCATCTGCTAAGCCTGGTAGATATACATAAATCAAGATGTTCGTTAAAATGTTAAGTCATTCGTCTCCTGGGTTTTTACTGGTTCGAGATGTTGGTGGTGGCCCAAAGGCAACTCCGGCGCAGCAAGGTTTTCGAGACTCCCTCAAAGCATCTCACGAGCCCTCAGCAGGAGCGCCGGAACAACAGGATGGAAAAAGGTGGGGAGGATAACAGCCTCGGAATTATCTCAGGATGAAGGAACTCCAGAATTAGCCTGTTATTGCCCCTGGAAGAGGACGAGATGCGATGAGAACGAGAGCAACCTCATAAGAAAAACAGAAGCTTGTGTGTGCGATCGAGACAGGAAGATCCCCAGAGCTCCTGGCCCACTTCTATTTAAACTGTAGCTCTGCAAACAGATGCTGTCAGGAGTTTCTTTGGACATTTGTGACTAATGATTTATTGCTGTCTGGTTTGGTTCTTAGCGTTCAATACGGAGCTGTCTTTCGGGAGGACTTCTGATGAGAAAAGCTATTCTGCTAAATCCAGTGATTACTCCATCTGTCCTATCACAATTAACAATGTGTCTCTACTGTCATTTATGGATCAATGCCAGTGTAAAATCTTCATTAGAAGATGCTTCTATGACACTTCATTGGCTGTTTTTACAATGCTGTGATATAACAGCATAACAGTATGTGCAAAAATGTGTCAAGGAGTTATTTACTGCTAATCGTCCCTCTCAGGTGCTTAGATTTCATTTGCACATACATAAAATCAAATTTAGCACATCAAGACACTGTTTCTCACATCCATTGTGAGTAAAACATGCCAAGTTTTAATGTGAATGAAACCAAAGAGAGGGGGTGGTTATTTGTGAATAATGATTTCGTTCTGTTTTTCTCCATACAAAGCTATTATATTACTTCTATGGTACTTTCGAATTGCTTTTATGTCTTTGTGTACTTTTTTGTACAGCCAAAAAATAAAAAATAAATAAATAAACAAATAAAATATTCAATATTCAAAATTATTTTGTCTCCTGCTTTCTTTCCAAATCCATTAGGAAGGAGACCTGCCATAAATTGTACAAGACTGCCCCAATACATACACAAATACATCTTGTCTTGTAAAACATCATCTGCTGTTGAAAAAGTCCAAAGCAGATGTGTGATGAAGTGATTCTGACACATTCCTGCAGTGTATACTCCTGTTGTTTGTTCTGGATGGTACCATGACCGGTTTGGTTTCCCTAGCACCTGTGAACCACATCCACTTGGAAAGCTCTGAATTTGCAAAAGCGTTCAGTTTGCCATGAGAAAAGCCCTTGAAAAATCGTTTCTTGTTAGTTATTTAGGCACAATATAAAACTGTTAAACAACCTCAGTGAAAAGAACATCAGTAAGACTGAAAAAGCAAACAAACAAATGAAACCACTAGTGCCATCAAATGGAAAAAATAATAAAATAAAATAAAATAGGTTCAGGTCAAATAAAAAAATAATAATAATAATAATAAAAAAAAATAGTAAATAAAATAAAATAAAATAAAATAAAACAAAATAAAATAAAATAAAATAAAATAAAATAAAATAAAATAAAATAAAATAAAATAAAATAAAATAAAATTCATGTAAAAAAAAATAATAAAAAAAATAGGTTCAAGTCAAATAAAATAATAAAAAAATAAAATAAAGTAAAATAAAATAAAACAAAAAACAAAACAACACAAAACAAAACAAAAAACAAAAAACAAAACAAAACAAAACAAAACAAAACAAAACACAAAAAACAAAACAGGTTCAGGCTTTAATACTGAGTGTTTTGGTCTCAAAAAGTGACCTAAACAGGTGGAGGCCATATCTTTCGGTCTCCTGCTTTCCCTTAAGTCCATTAAGGAGACCTGCCATAAATTGTACAAGAAGAAACAGCCCTTTGAGAAAACTCAAAGCAGCATCTCACTCGGTATCCCTCACATACATACAATTAGTCCGAGCAATGAAAGAAAATCTTCATGAAACATTGATTGGAATCAAAGGTTATTGATTTTCTGCTATGACTGCTGCACAGAAATGAGACAGAAAGCCATACCTGCCCTTTATCAAGACCAGCCGGCAAAAACTAACAGGAAATGTCATATATTTGGTACAACAGAGCTGTTCAGTTTGTAGTCTGAAAATCTGGAAGAGAATTAGCATTTTTGAGCCATGTGCTCCCTCTGGAATTTCTAATGGGTTTTTAGAATAGCGGTTTTGGATTTTGGCATTAAAATAAGGTCTGTGGTGAACATTACTTGAAATGACTTTCATGCGTTGTACTACAACATAAATTATAATCAGTTATATCTCAAATGCAAATTAGAAAACCTTTGGAGAAAAAAAAAAAAAAAAAAAAAAAAAAGAAACATCTTGCCACACATGGACTATGAACACATAACGTTTTCCACCAAACCTCTTTGCCTACAAGTTAATATCATGACTGAACAGCTACAAAAAACAGAGAACAAAGACCTGCAAATGAAAGTCACACAAAAGGTCTTTTTTTTTTAATTTGTTACTGGGTTTGTCAGATAAATCATTAAGAAACACCGCAAGATTTTGTTATTTACAACAGTATGAGAGAGTTTAAGCACAGTGCAGGTTTGTGGTGGTCCACTGCTAGAGACATAAAGATCCAACTTCTTGTGTTACATGATGAATCTTTGAGTAAATTTAAGCCAAAAGCTGATTTCCCAGTTGTGGGAGTTTAGCATTACTCAGTGTTCTGTTCAGGTATTCTGGCTGTGGTCTGACAGGAGTTTTGTACTGGAAATTGCTCAAGAAATATATACTAGAACATAAATTTGCCAAGTTCAAAGACTCTTTCTTAACTCTACCAACTAACACAGGTTCAGTCAAAATGAAAGAGGGATTATTTATACAGCAAGAAATTTTGTCTGTACAGTATGTTCTGAGAAAATCATGCCTTTCATCTACAAGTGGGAGATATGGGTCATTCTATAATTAAGGGTACACTTAGAATTTGACAATATGAAGGAAAAGTTTTCCTGTTTCCCCAAAACCCAAACATGACCTTACATAGCTGCTTTGAAACAATTCATATTGTATAAAGTCCTACAGAAATAAAGGTGATCTGTAGGAATATGTAGATAAAATACCATCTGTGTTTGCTACTGTCCACCATGTTACCTTTACTGGGTAACACAGTTGATATTTTTAGTGTTTTGGGCCTATACTCAACATGGAACACTAGAACTACTGAGCATATGGTATGTTTAGAAATATATTTTAACAAAGAAAATATAAGTTTTAGTTATATTGTCTTGTTAAAATTTGCAGCAATAATACTTGTGTAACACTGTTGACAGTCAATTAATCCACTCTTGACACTAGTTTAAACAATATTAGGGGAAAGAGAGAGAACATAACTTCTAGAGTGTTTCATCCATGTGATTCTAGTGGAAATATCATCATACTGTGCAAATTACGGAGAATGGGACAAACCATTCCTTTTTGAGGGGGGGGGTTTTCTAGTCGGTAACTTAGTTGACAATGTTTTTCAGACACAAATAAAACAAGTTATATCACAATAAACAACTATTTTTGAAGCCCACACCCAAACGTCTTGAGAATGTAATCTAACTGAAGGCAAAACTGTGAAATGAATTTATATCTGAGGTAATTTTCATGCTTAAATGCAGAGTAGAATGAGCAACAAAATCGGAAAGCTGAATACCAGGGTTGTATGTGATATGAACATCATTTTTGAACAAAAGACATGGCTTTTTCAACATATATTAGTGTGATTGTGAAAAATATAATTGTGTACTAGAAAATTAAGCATTGGGGCTTTATATTGATGAAAATATATTAAAAATATACTTCACGGACATGAGATGTACCCACAATTATAGAATGACCCATATTCTGAGCTGAATTTTCCCCTCATTTTCTGCTTGAAATAAATGACACCATGCAGATAAAATACAAATTTTAAATCATTATTTCTTCAACTATTTACATTTGTTTCCTACAATGTGCATCAACAATTCTTTAAATGTGTCAAAAAGACATTTCCGTTCTCCATAAAATAAAGTAAATATATTACATCATTACCAAACTGTTGAAAATATTTTGAAATATAATGTTAAAATTATTTTGCTTAACATGGCTAACAGGGCTACTTAGATAAACGAAGTGAAAAAGATATACTTCTATACAAGCGAATGGATACAGTTGAGGTCAAAAGTTTACAAAAGTTTTGGGAGAATCTGCAAAATGTTAACTATTTTACCAAAATAAGCGGGATTATACAAAATACAGGCTATTTTTTATATAGTACTGACTTGAATAAGATATTTCACATAAAAGATATTTACATATAGTCCACAAGAGAAAATAATAGTTGAATTTATAAAAATGACCCCACTGAAAAGTTTACACATACTTGATTCTTAATACTGTGTTGTTATCTGAATAATCCACAGCTGTTTTTTTTTTTTTTTTTATTTAGTGATAGTTGTTCATGACTCCCTTGTTTGTCCTGAATAGTTAAACTGTCCACTATTCTTCAGAAAAATCCTTCACTTCCCACAAATTCTTTGATTTCTGAGCATTTTTGTGTATTTGAACCCTTTCCAGCAATGACTAAATGATTTTGAGATCCATCTTTTCACATTGAGGACAACTAAGGGACTCGTATGCAGCTATTACAGAAGGTTCAAACACTCACTGATGCTTCAGAAGGAAACATGATGCATTAAAAGCTGAAGGGTGAAAACTTTTTGAATTTGAAGATCAGGGTAAATTTAACTTCTTTTATCTTCTGGGAAACATGCAAGTATCTTCTGTAGCTTCTGAAGGGCAGTGCTACATAAAAAAATATGATATTTAGGCAAAATAAGAAAAACGCAGACACTAAGACCAGCATTTTAAAATGAGGTACTGAGTTCCACAGCTGCTCAATTTCTTTCATTTTTACCCTCATTTGAGACTGATTTGAAAACATGAATACTAACTGACGCAAAGTGCAAATGTGAGACAAATATTAATAAACAGATAAGCAACTAAAGTCTTTAGACCTGGAAAGTTACCATCATCTGATCATTTCCATTGCTAATATCTTTCAATTAAGCACTGAAATTCTCCATAGGCCAATATTACAGGAGATGCATTTGCCAAAATATAAAACACCTGAAAGATGTTGCTCTCAACGGATGGTTGATTGAATAATAAAAAGATCCAAAGAGAACAAGAGATGATAAACAGCAACAAACAACAAACCCTTTATACTGTATATATACATTGCTATACAGTACACAGAAGTCAGCTAACTGAATGAATTCATTAGTAAAATCTAACGGTCTTCAGTATGGAGGCGCTTTGCATAAACGCTGCTATTTTTAATGAATAGATGTGGCATTTTCCTACTGATCGTGAATAGACTACCACTGCACAGTAATTACAATTAGATGCAAAGAAAGGTTGATTATTACAGCTAAAACTAATTTCCATGAAAGATGCAGTCTTGGAAAATTTTATAAACTGCAGGGATAGAGAGGGAGAGAGAGAGTAAATTGCCCCTTCATTTCAGCAGACATGAACTACACAAATGCTCAGTTAATTAAACAAATAGGGTCTTATATCGTCCTTATAAAAATGATGCAACACAGCCTGAACAATAGCATTAAAGTTATTAAGCTAAGCCTGTCGTTAAGCTAATTAACTTGTAACCAATGGCATTTCTGCTGCAGCCCAGCGTTAGATGGGATATTAATGCTCAACAATGCTGGCCTGATGGGTTTTTCCTTAGTCTAATCAAAAATTGATTTTTGCTGTACCTCCTAATTTCACTTAAATTACAGTGAAAGAGTAGTGTTTATATTTTTAAGAAGAATCAATGGCTTACTTATAGATGTCTCTGCATCTTAATATGGCATGCGTCAAATTGCATGTGTCTTTTTATAAATGCATACAGAAATTAGCTGCAAGAACAACAGTGGATATGTGGTTTCATGTAAATCTATTCTGTACCAAAGTCATGCAGCCACAAACTGTGCACAAATGTTTGTAATAAAACAAAGAAAGGCAAACAAATAAATCTGCCCTACTGTAACCTACGAACAACAACGGGCGATACACAAGACCTTTAACAGGTGCTGAAAATGAGAGAGAGAGATGTTGCCATATAAAGAGCTGGTTTCTATGGTAACAGTCTGGCTGTGGCTGCTTGTAGGTAATGCATGTCAGAACTCATAAATAATATTAATACATTAGAAACAATATATGCAGAACACTGCATGATAAAGGTGTGGCAATTTGTTAAAGTGCTGTAAATTTAGTTTCTAATATGCAGTGATAGTAGTATGCAGTACTGTGGTGGTATCATCATGCTGTGGTGGTAATACTATAGCAATATTTACCATGGTACTTATCCAAAACCATGTTATTTCAATACCATATTTTTTACAAAACAAAACAAAAACAAACAAAAACAAAGCCTAACAAAACAAAAAAGCTAACAAAACACAAAAAACAAAGACAAACAGAAAAGAAAAAAAACTAACAAAACAAATAAAGTCTAACATAACAAAACACAAAAAACAAAACAAAAAAAACACAACACTGAAAAAAAAGAAGAAAAAAAAAAAACACAAAACAGGGGAGAAACAAAACAAAGAAATAGAAAAAAAACTAACAAAACACAGAAGTCTAACAAAACAAAAAAGCCTAACAAAACAAAAAAACAAGTTAACAAAACACAAAAAAACAAAGACAAACTGAAAAAAACCCAAAACAAATAAGTTCCAACAAAACAAAAATCACAAAACAGAAAAAAACTAAGACTAACAAAATAAAAACATAAAACAAAACAAACAAAACAAAAACCATGCCTAACAAAACACAAAACAGATAAAAATAATAAAAAAAACAAAGTCTAACAAAACAAAAAAAAAAAACAAACAAAGACAAACTGAAAAAAAAAACTAACAAAACAAATAACAAAGTCTAACAAAACAAAAAATACAAAACAGAAAAAAACAGCCTAACAAAACACAACACTGAAAAAAACCCCACAAAACAGGAAAAAAAAGACCAAAAAAAAAAAAAATCGAAAAAAAATAAACAACACAGAAAAGTCTTACAAAACAAAAAAGCCTAACAAAACAAAAAACAAAAGTTAACAAATCACAAAAAAACAAAGATAAGGTGAAAAAACAAACAAAAAAAATAATAATAACAGTCCAACAAAACAAAAAACAACACAACAGCCTAACAAAACACAACACTGAAAAAAAGTAAACACACAAAACGGGAAAAACAGAACAAAAAAAGAAAAAAAAAAAAATCAAAACAAAGCCTAACAAAACACACACAAAAACAAACAAACAAACAAATGAACAGTTTCTAAAATTGCAGAGCAAATTGTGTCCATATGAAGGAAAATCCCAGTCAGTGCATTTTATCCCAGATCATAAATTCAACCCTAAAAACACCTCTGAGATTTTAGCTCCATGTGCAAACACAGTTATAAAGTAGTACTGCTTCTCCAGAGTGCAACTGCACCATACAGTTCAATAAATACTGCTCTTTCAGCCCTTATGGGAGATATACATACATACACTCATACTAAACCTGTATGAGATCTCTGATCTATCACATCATTATCATCCCCATTAAGCTCTGTTTATTTCATTCCTGCTGATGTGATTCCCTTCAGACACCTGTAACCACAGAGCAGAGTTACATCACTGTCTGTCACCTCATTTCTTGTTCCCCGGATGTGCACAACAAACCTCATACTGAACTTCACAACACAAAGAGATTTTTACATGTAAAACAAAGTTCACACAAAAATATAGTTGATTTGTAAACTACAATTAGGCCTATGATAGTGCTTGCTACACAAAGCTTTTTTTTTTTTTTAATTCTAATATTTAATTCATTTATACTGTACATTACTTTTTCCCTCTGTGGTGGGCTGTAATTTCTTTTAACCCATTCAGACAAGGTCAGGGCAGAGAGGGTTAAAGCGGTTATTGGATTGGTAAATTGAGAGATTAACTCAGAACATGCACAAAAGAACAGAAAGAGGAAATCGGCATCTTACAGGACAAAAACAGTCTTTAACAAAGAAAATTACATGACTTAGGGTTACAATTAATTTGATGGAGCAATTACATGCTGTTATATGAGCAACTGTCAGAAATAAAACTGAATGCATCAATGACTATAGAATTGCATATAATTTTTTGAACATGCACGTACAGTATGTGATATAACAGCTACTGTACATAGCACCTAAAACATTTAAAAGTTTTTTTTGTGCTTTAATATGCATATAATTTTTGTCCAAAAGAAAAGCATTCATTTGAAACAGAAATAGTTTAAGGTCACTTTTAATACATTAAAATAATTTATTTAAAAAATAATTACTGACCCCAAACTTTTGAATTTATATATTATATCTGTATATATATCTGTAAGTTACATCTGACAGATAGACAAAATTATACACAATAATAAAACGATAGATCAATAATAGATATTATTGATAGATCGATAATAGATAGATTATGATAGAGAGATAGACAGATAGATAGATATAGAATGTAGAATGCAATATAATGAAAGAATGATAGATAAATAGAAGGCCAGATAGATAAAATGATGATAGAACGGCCGAATGACAGAACACTAGAATGATAGACAGATAGATAGAATGAAAGAGCGATAGAACGAAAAAACGATGGAATTATACATAGAACGCCAGATAGATAATCTATCGTTCCACAGTTCTATTTATTTTTCTATCGTTCATTCGGTCTATTGTTCGTTCTGTCTTTTTATCTATCTGGCGTACCATCTATCATTCTTTCGTTCTATCGCTCTTTCATTCCATCTACCACCTATCTATCATCTATCATTCTATTGTTCTATCTGTAGTTCACTCTGTTGTTCATTCTATCATTTCAGCTATCTGGTGATAGAACGATAGATAGAGCAACCGACAAACGAATGATATAACAAATGAACCAACAATAGAAGAATGCATGAACGATAGATAGATACACAGAAAGAAAGAGTGATAAAACAAAAGAAAGACAGAATGATTAATAGAATGGCAGATAGATAAAAAGATAGAATGAACAATAGACAACAAATGACAGAATGATCGATAGACAGAACAAACGAACGATAGATGGGTGGACAGATAGATAGATAGATGGATAGATGGATAGATGGATGCCTTTGCAAAGAGGCAAAAACATGATTAAAAACAGTGCTGTCCCCACAAGTTACATTAACTCATATCCTACATATGCATGTAATACATAATTGTGTGGCATTCTCACTGTCTGTGTCAGTGGGGTTAAGGTTGTGAGCAGGGCTGGATCTGACAGTAACAGCAGGCCAGTGTTCAGCCTCTCCTCAGAAACACAGCTGGCATCTGTCACAGCGCTATGGGCCCGTCAAACACGGGGCACTACAAACAGATCACTGACGCAAGCAAACACACACCCTAGACATGGGAAAAGGATGACCGAGGATAAACACTTCATACACGTGCACATAAACAAACACTGAGTGCTTCACATTGCTCATTATGGAAGAACCATGCTGGAGGACATATTAAAATAAAAGCCTAACCTAACATCCAGCTCAAAATTAACAATGCATTTTTATCACGTCAACACTTGGATATTTTGATATCAAACACATCTTGTGGAATATTGCCAGAACAACAGATGAAATTAATCTCATCCTGCGGTTCAATATTTGCAGTTCGTATTGTATTGTTTTGTATGTCTAAACTGTGCTGTCTACAGTAGGAGCAAACTGAAACTCTACTGCCTGTAGCAGTTAGTTAAGACTGAAATCCAATGATAATAAACATTTTGAGTAATAAAACAATGAGGAGAGAAGGAAAGAAAAAAAAAAAGAATTTACAGGAAAAGTGTATAATTTTTTTTTGATGATAATGTATTCTAATATTAATATATTACAGCTTTAGACTACTCTACAGATAGATAGATAGATAGATAGATAGATAGATAGATAGACAGAATGACTGACCGATAGATAAAATGACAGATAGAATGATAAAACGATAGATAGAACGACATATAGAACGATACATAGAAAGACAGATAGAACGACAGATAGAACGACAGATACATAGATAGATAGATAGATAGATGATAGTAGAACGACAGATAGAACAACTGAATAATAGATAGAATGATGGATAGAATCAAAGAACGACAGAACGATAGATAGATAGATAGAATGATAGAACTACAGATAAAACGATAGAATGATAGATGGAATGATAGAACTTTAGAATGATAGAACGACAGATAGAACGAAAGACAGAACGACAATGACAGACAGAACAATAGATAGATGGATGGAACATTAGAGCGATAGAACGATAGAAAGATAGAATGACAGAACAATAAATAGAACTATAGAATGATAGAATGATAGCTAGAATGACAGATAGAATATAATGATAGAACGAATGCTAGATAGATAGCTAGATAGCTAGAAGGACAGACAAAACGATAGGACAATAGAACGAAAGAACAATAGATAGATAGATAGATACAAATGACAGAATGGACGAAAGATTACAAAATGAACGAACGATAGATTATAGAACGAACGACAGAAGACAGATAGAAAAAACGATGGATAGATACGAACAAACGACAGAATGAAAGAACAATAGGTAGA
The DNA here is from genome assembly GCF_022985175.1 of Labeo rohita. NCBI lineage: Eukaryota > Metazoa > Chordata > Actinopteri > Cypriniformes > Cyprinidae > Labeo > Labeo rohita. The sequence continues at coordinate 7,344,414 of NC_066885.1, forward strand.
ACAAACAAACAAACGATAGACAGAAGGATAGACAGACAGACAGAAAGACAGAAAGTCTCGCTCAGATCAGCTCTGAAAAACCCATTTCCACACTGTATACCCACTTACTCTAGCTTCAGATGCTCTAAATTAAGAGGAAATGCTGTATAAAGCAACAGCCACACAGTCATTAAATACACTCTCCGCTCTCACTTCAGCACATTACAGTAATGGCTCGTTACAAAGGAAAAACGTCAAAAGATAATTAATTACAAACTCAGAATGCTGCCAAAAAAGCTCAACTCCCTCAGCCCGAAGCGTCAAAATCGAGCAAACAAAGCAATGCGACCATAAATCACTAATTATCTTATTACGGGTATAGAGTTGAGGGTGAGAAAAAAGGAAACATGGTGTGAAACGGCAACGCAGAGCTGAGAGCACTGCGGGGGTCCGAACAGAGATGTGTGTGAGAAACTGCTTAGGATGATGGGAAGTGAGACTATAATACTGTACGTGTGTGTCATTGCAAGGACAAGAGATATTAAAAGGCATGATTACAGTGCTGAGGTATAAGCTTAATAAAAATTTCTCTATAGAAGCTCATGCGTGTGTGTGTTTGATTGATTGGTGCCCGACTCTGAACTTTAATTGAGATCATGTAAAGTATCTGGCAATCTCAGCGGATACCAGAGATGATCAACACTTAAAGTGAGGATTAAATGAAACGTTACCACGGGGTCCTTAGAGAGAACACATGGGAGAATGAAATGATGATATCCACTTGCCTTCACATTTGAAATAAGTTTTTTTTTAAAGGGACAGTTCATCCAAAAATGAACATTCTGTCACCATTCTGTCATTCCAAACCTTTCTTTCCCCTGTGACACCAAAAAGGAGAAATATTGAATAAAGTATCAAGGTGAACTGATCGATTTCAGACCAAGGCAAGTCTATCAGAAATACTTCCAAAACTCATAGTGGTGTCCAGATGTTGAACAGATTGAGAGAGCATGCCCTGAAGACCACGCAGGAACCACCAGTCACCTTAGAGTGACATTCGAGTACAGCAGAGCGGACAGCTCATCCATTAGCGTTTGCTTTGCTTTGAGCAGGGCACGCCACACATTCATTAATACTCTCCCTGTGCTCTTAGGGACAAAACTGCTGTCCTACAGCAGAAAGAGGTGAACAGAACAGAACAGAACAGAACAGAACATCATCCATTTATAATAGTCAAACATCAGTAACACTTGACAATAGGGTTCAAATCTGATAGTTTCATGAGTTAATGCATGAGGTATCATGAACTCACAATGAAAAGCCATTTTTACAGCTTTTGGTTATCATACAGTACCACCTACAAGTTTGGGGTCAGTAAGGTAATTGTTTTAAAGAAATTAATATTGTTTTTGACTAAGGACGCTTTAAATTGATCAAAAGTGACTGTAAATATATGCTACAAAAGATTTCTATTTCAAATAAATGCTGAAGTAATTGCTGAAGAAAATCAAGCTTTGCATCACAGGAATAAATTACATTTTTAATTAAAAAAAAAAAAAAATCAAAATACATTAATGTTTATTATATATGATAATAAATACTAATTTTTAAAAAATGCTAAAAATGTAATTCATGAAGAAAATTCAGATTTGCATCATCGGAATACATTACATTTTAAAATAAATAAATAAATAAATAAATAAATAAATAATTTTTTTACTAATATTTATTAGTAATTTAATAATACAATGGTAAAAATGTATTAGTATATGCAGAACTTTAACACAAAACAATTCAATTTGCTGTTATTCATTGAATACATATATATGCATATATACATATATATATTATAATAATAATAATAATCTAAAGGCACGAAAAAGGCATGACATTGGATTTAGCAAGCAATTAACTTCCATAATATGACAAATCTCCAAGTGTTTTCAGTATAGCCAATACTGATATCTAGAGAGCAGGGTAGAGGACACATTAAATACCACTTAATAATAGCAAATAAAATGCACGCAATATCAGCCTGGCATATATATCTAAAAAGAAACACATAATAAGCATATGCTTTGATCACAGGAATTAATTACATTTTTAAATATATTAAAATAGAAAATAGTTACTTTAAATTGAAATAATATTTAAAAAATATTACAGTTTTTACTGTATTTTTGACCAAACAAACAGCTTTGGTGAGCATAAGAGACTACTTTAAAAATCATAAAATAAAATAAATACTTGATTAACAATTATGAACAGTTTTGGATATATTTATGTCTCTTATGCACACCAAGGTTCAATTTATTTGATCAAAAATTCACTAAAACAGTAATTCTGCAAAATATTTAAAAATCCATTTCGAAGCCAAGGTAAGTTAGCCATAGCAAAAAAAATCATGCACAATAAAACCTGGCACATTTATTTGGAAAGTAAATTCTGAATTCATGTTGCCTTTAAGGCTTGTGCACCATTCCCAAGGGGTCTCGGAAGACTGTCTTGCACCTGAATGAATATTTGTCTCGCTCCATTCCTATCTTTCCCTGCAGTGGGAAAGAGGTGTGATTGTTGGAGATGCAGCACAATACCGATGTGGTGCGTATTGCAGGGTTACGGTCCGGTCAGGATGAGGAATTGAGTGGGCGTTTCAGAGAGGTGATGCAGCTGTAGAGCCTGTAGAGTGTGTCTGCTGCAGGAAGACACAATTAAACTCTGTCATAGTTCAATAACTGCTGCTTACTGCTCCACATCAGCGGGATATAGCAACTGATTGAGCTGGGGCGGAAAAGGATGCTGTAAATGTAACTTAGAGTACATTAGAGAAAGATACTTTGGATACGATTGTCAGCTGTTAATGTGATATGGTGTTGTTAACGTAAACAAAATTTTACCAGTGTGATTGGCAATTAAAACCAATGCACTTGGGCACAAATTGGTGATGGTATATATATGCAATAAATTACAGTAAGCATAATCTGAGATTAAATATCAGGAACAGTTGGAGAGATTTTGAATTTCCCATATTCAAATGTGTTTCGCATTACCAGGCGTGTCAGGCTCCTTGAAAGGCACTGATGCGCACACACACAGTGCTCAGAATAGTAATGGACCATTTTACTGGCTCTCCTTCCAATAACCCACATCCTCCTCTAGACTGAAGCCCATCACAAACATGCACACGTTTGTTTTTCTATCATAATGTGGACTTTCCATTGACTTCTGCTGTTTTATTCTAAGCTAATGCTATTTTCTATCTCCTCAACCTAACCTTAAAGAAATAGTTCACCTGCAAACGAACATTTGCTAAAGATTTACTCAACCTCAGGCTGTTCTCATCAGAACAAAGTTGCTCACCAATAGATCCTTTGCAGTGAATGGGTGCCGTCAGAATGAGAGACCAAACAGCTGATGAAAACAATCCACACGACTCCAGTCCATCAATTAATGTCTTGTGAGGTGAAAAGTTGAGAGTTTCTATGTTTTTATCTGCTGTTTGGACTCTCGTTTTGACGGCACCCATTCACTGAAGAGGATCCATTGCTGAGCAAGTTATGTAATGACATTATTTCTTGTTAAGAGATTATTTCTTGTTAAGAAACAAAATCTTCTGCATCTTGGATAGCCTGAGAGTAAATTTTATTTTTGTGTGAACTACTCTTTTAGCACAAACCTTTTAGCATTTATACACCATTTAATGTGTCCATTAAGCCGTTTTCCCTCACGGGAATCTTTGGCTAGTCGTACTGTAGCTTATTTCGGCTTTTACTATCCTTGTGGCTCCCACAAACACACAAAATCTCTATTAACACGTACAATCACACTCCAATGGACAATTTCTGAACACTTTTTAGTGTATTTATGTGAAGACTAAACACAACATGCACACTATACATGTTTAGAAGTAAGAGGCTTTACTACTCTATTCAGCGTGTTCTGTGAAGCAGGACTCTCAGTGTCCCAGCAACAGCTAGAGGACACAAATGCAGTTATGCCCCAAGGCCAAGAGTTTCAACATACAAAACAAATGGCATATGCAATTGTTTATGTGCAAACTGTATGTATAAGATATAGATATTTAAGCGCACGCTGCCCCCTGTTGGTGCAGTCTGTACGTTTCACAGTTTTAATTTTGATCTCCTGTGAATCAGAAGTCCATTAACTGTGGTTGCACATTGAGTAACTGACAAACGGCACTACACCAACACTGCAGAAGCCACTCAAAATAAAGAGTCCAATTAGAAGTTCCATTAGAAAAGTTCCAAAGAAGGGGTTTATAGAATCAGCATAGACTGAAAAAAAAGGTTCTTTATAGGTTCTCCTTTTCAGTTTTGATTTCTTTCTCTTTCTTTTATGGAGTTTCGAGTTGACTGTCTGGTTCTTCGAAGATTAAAAAAGTTACTGAAATCTTCTTACAGTGTCTTTTGCTCATTAAGCCTTCAGAAATCACATGATCCATCAGAAATTGTTCTAATATACTGATTTGGTGCTCAAGAAACATTTTTACTATATTTTTTTCAACATTGAAAACAGTTGTGCTGCTTAATATTTATGTAGAAACAGTGATACATTTTTTCAGGATTCTTTGATGAACAAAATAAAAAAAATAGCATTAACTGAATGGATCATTTTTAATTGTTCTCACAGAATAAAAGTATGGATGGATTTTTGAAGGATAGATGATGGAAGAATGGATGGATTTTTGAACAGCGAATGAATGGATGGAAGGATGGATAGAAGGAAGGATTTTTAAAGGAAAGGATTTTTGGACGAATGGATGGATTTTTGGATGGACAGACGGAGGGACTTTTGAACAAAGGATGGATGAATGGATGGATGGATGGATGGATTTTTGAACAATGGATGGATGGATGGATGGATGGGTGAATGGATTTTTGTAAAGCGGATAGATGGATGGATGGATGGATTTTTGAACAATGGACGGATGGATGGATGGATGGATGGATGGATGGATTTTTGTAAAGCGGAAAGATTGAATGGATGAATGGATGGATTTTTGGACGGATGGATGGACTTTTGGATGGATGGATGGACGGACAGACTTTTGAACAAAGAATGGATGGATGGATGGATGGATGGATTTTTGAACAATGGATGGATGGATGGGTGAATGGATTTTTGTAAAGCGAATGGATGGATTTTTGAACAATGGATGGATGGATGGATTTTTGTAAAGCGGAAAGATTGGATGGATGGATGGATGGATTTTTGAACAGCGGATGGATGGATGGATGGATGGATGGAAGGATGGATGGATTTTTGAACAATGGATGGATGGATGGATGGATGGATGGATGGATGGAAGGATGGATGGATTTTTGAACAATGGATGGATGGATGGATGGATGGATGGATGGATGGAAAAGATGGATGGAAAGATGGATGGACAGATTGATTCTTGGCTGAACTTAATGTGCTGCAAACAATATTAATTTTTACTGAAATGTATCTTCCCTAGTATAAAAGACTTGTTGAAGGATTATTTTATGGCAAAACAATTAAGACAGCAATAGCAGAAAGTGAGCTTTTGGGAACAGTTGTAAATCTCTTAGTATTGTCTGAGCTTGGAACACAAAACGACCTTCATGTTCCCAGCAACATAATGACTAAACTTTCGGGATACTCGTGGTTTCATCTCAGTCTGCAGACTCAGAGCTCTATATAAACCATCTGTTATGTTATGATAAAGGTTTCCAGGTTTTTGTTTTTATGTTCTGCAAGACTAGCCTAATGGGAAATAAACTCTGATAACTCTGATTATCAAGGATGCAAACTGAATGAGAGACACATGGATTTTCAGCATGCCTTTGGTCATTTGTCCAACAACCAAGCTTAAAGCTAAAGAGCCTGAAGTGAAATGACAGTCAGACTGACAGAAAACAATCATACACCCAGACATTACCCTCAGGTCACTGGGGTCACTGGTGGGTGCAACGAAAAGATGACAGGAGCGGAGTAACGATGGGGTTCTCTTATTAAGTGCCAGGGCCAGACCACCCAGAGCCCTGTCAGTGTGACCTCTGACCTCTGCTCCTTTAATGTCAGAACTGAAACATATGTTCAATGACAGCATCTGCAGAGCAATGATAGAGGAGAGATGTCATCTAACAAATCATCTTTCCTTTACTCTTAATCCATATATGACTCTCGGGGTGAAACTGAGGGGAAAAGGTTAAGATTCCTTGCAAATCTGCTGACTGGAGCTGCTGGGAAGGATGCTGAATAAAGCATGACTCATTCCAGTTTAATGGCCAAATCCCATCTAAGCCAGTATGAGCCAAGTCCTGTGTTTAATACTCATTTTAAAATATGAGCGAAGGACAAAGACCTACTAAAAAGAAAAGAAAAAGAAAAGAAAGAGAAATAATACACAATGCAAACTGTTAATATTTTTCAAAAATTTTTCTTTTTCAATAATATAAAAAGCAACAATAGGCCTACTAAATATACACACACACACACACACACACACACAAACATTTTATTCATTCATTCATATAAATTACCACTGATACAATGTATAATGTGTGTCTTTACACACTGTGCTTTCAACAACCCAACAACCAGTCAGTAGCTCCACTGATCCAATTTTTACATTTAATGAAAGCTTTAGAATCATTCATTTTGGAATCAAACAAAATTGGTCTTGATCTATGTTTCTGAATCACTAAAAAGAAACGGTTCAGAGTTATAAGTTCAAAAGTCGGGCAACTCTGGTCACACAATATGATTTTGATTCACTAAAAATAATTGGTTCATTTGTTCAGGAGTCAGACTACACATTTTACTGTATGTTTCTGATTTACTAAAAAAAAAGTTCATAAGAGTCATTTGTTCAGAAGTCAGACTACATATTGTGGACTGTATGTTTCTGATGAACTAAAAAGTAACGTTTTATAAGAATGATTTGTTCAGGAGTCAGTCTATATATGTTTTACTGTATGTTTTTGATTCACTAAAAAGAGCCGGTTCATAAGAGTCATTTGTTCAGAAGTCGGAGAACACATGTTGTATTGTATGTTTTAATTCACTAAAAGGAACAGTTTCATTAGAGTCATTTGTTTAGGAGTTAGACTACACGTTTCACTGTCCGTTTCTAAATCACTAAAAAGAACCGTTCATTAGAGTCACTTGTTCAGGAGTCGGACTACACGTTTCACTGCATGTTTTTGATTCACTGAATAGAAATGGCTCATAAGAGTAATTTATTCAGAAGTCAAGACTACATATTTTGTACTGTATGTTTCTGATGAACTAAAAAGTTAAGGTAGTCAGAGTTTTACTGTATGTTTTTGATGCACTATAAAGAACTGATTCATAAGAGTCATTTGTTCAGGAGTCAGAATACATGTGTTTTACTGCATGTTTTTGATTCACTAAAATGAACCGGTTCATAAGAGTCATTTGTTCAGAAGTCGGACAACACGTTGTACAGTATGTTTCTGATTAAGTTAAAAGAACCAGTTTAACAGAGTCACTTGTTCAGGAGTTGGACTACATGTGTTTTACTGCATGTTTTTGATTCACTAAAAGGAACAGTTTCATTAGAGTCATTTGTTTAGGAGTTAGACTAAACGTTTCACTGTGTGTTTCTGATTCACTAAAAAGAACCGTTCATTAGAGTCACTTGTTCAAGAGTCAGACCACACATGTTTTACTGCATGTTTTTAATTCACTGAAAAGAAATGGTTCATAAGAGTCATTTGTTTAGAAGTCCGACTACGCATATGTGTTTCTGATTAACTAAAAAGAACCATTTCATTTGAGTCATTTGTTCAGGAGTCAGACTACACGTGTTGTACTGTATGTTTTTGATTAACTACAAAAGAACATAAGAGTCATTAGTTCAGAAGTCAAGACTACATATTTTGTACTGTTTGTTTCTGATGAACTAAAAAGTAATGATTTATAAGAATGATCTGTTCAGGAGTCATTTGTTCAGAAGTCAAGACTACACATGTTTTACTGTATGTTTCTGATTCACTAAAAAGAACCGTTCATAAGAGTTATTTGTTCGGGAGTCAGACTACACGTGTTGTACTGTATGTTTTTGATTAACTACAAAAGAACAATGTTGGAAAGGAGTTGGAAATATAATAAGTGATTCTTGGTTACTAAACCTAATTACACAGCACTTTTACAAATGAATAATGCAAAGAGAACAGCTTTATTATGTATACTCACTAATTTTAAGGTACTACTAAATTATTAAATTCTATTCATGTTCATTTGGAAACTGCTTTTGACAATACATACAGCTTTACAGAAAGAGCATGTTTCAAATATCACAATTAAGAAGTCAATTACAATGCAAAGAGAATGCCTTTATACAGCTTTACACAATTGTATACAAATGTATACAAGCTTTATACAATTGCTTCTAGAAGGCTTGTCTTGGTCATTAACAACTAACAATTAAATCTTTCAGCTCATGGACCTGCTTGTCTGCTGGTGATGTCATGAAGGGCTCCTCCATTATGTATTAATTCTGCACTGATGTATGCTGCCTCATTTGGGATCTGTCATGCACAGATGGACCTCTAAGTTCCTGTGATTTGGTACCTCAGATAACTTGGCTGAGCACAACGGGCCATTATAAAATACAGACAAATAAAACAAAATAGAGGACATATAAAATATTAATGATGCTTAATACAACAGCTGTGAATGAAGGGCAAACAAGGCAATGCGGAGTAGCAGATGTTGTCAAAGAAAACTAGATTTTCACATTTTATACAGGAAATGAGTGGTACTTGACCATGAAAATGTCATTGACTCAATGTAAGAGTATTGTGAGTGGTTGCCAGGGTTTTGCTATATGGTTTCTAACGTGTCCTGAGCATTTCTTGTGTTTCTATGCATTATTACTATTATTATTATTATAGACCGTATGGACAAATAGCAAAAGAAAACTCCACAAAAGTGTTTTCACAACTTTAAAAAAAAAAAAAAAAAAATTGAGAGTTTGAAATTGGAGAAATCAGCAGTCAGAAGACAGAACAAAGTCAAATTTACCGTCCCTCCCATAGACACTGCATTAAAAACACCCCCACATTAGCCTTAACTTTTTTTTGTAAACTGATACAAAGGTAACATAATACAAAGTACAGTGTTCTAAATGCACATAATTACAAAAAATATACCTAAACATAACATTTGAGGATTTACGATGCTGCTGACAACTTACTCTTGTGAAAAGGGTCAATATGCAACCTATTTAAAACTATTTAAAATAATTAAACCCATTTTAAATTATGGAGTTTTTTTTTATATTTGTCTGATTTAATTTAATTTAATTTTATTATTATTATTATTATTATTATTATTATTATTATTATTATTATTATTATTATAACTTTTTCACAAATTTACAAATTTACATTTTTCTATAAATAGAACTAACTTTTTTAAAATCTGCATGAATATAATTTACGTAAAAGGTACATGTCAAAGTTTAATAATTATATTATATTATATTATATTATATTATATTATATTATATTATATTATATTATATTATATTATATTATATTATATTATATTATATTATTAGAGCACCCATGTCATTATTTAAAATAATATATATTTAAAAGTAATTATATTTAAAATTATATTTAAAAGTATGCAGATTTTTTTTAAGTTTGTGCTATTTATAGTAAAATATTATTTGTAAATTTCTACAAAAATTATATAAAAAGTTATAACAAGAGCACCTATTTTATTATTTAAAACCTATTGTTTAATAATAATAATAATAATAATAATAATAATAATTATTATTATTATTATTATTATTACTATTATTATTACTATTATTTAACTTTTTTTTTTTTTTTTTTAGAAATTTTAGAAAAATATTTTTCTATAAATAACACACCCTTTTAAAAACAACATAACTAGAAAAATAGCATGTAAAAGCTACATGTCAATATAATATAATATAATATAACATAATATAATATAATATAATTTTCTAAATAATATTTTTTTCTATAAATAGCACACACCTTTTTCTTTAGCACTCCTTTTCAAAACCATTGGCATAATTTGAAATATAATGTACACACTACATGCCAAACTTTAATACTTAGATAAGCTTAGTTTAATACATATACTAAGGTTTTGTTTAAATTCCTAACCGTAATGAGCAGGCATCAATAATCAGACAACAAAATGGAGATAAATAGGACTGTAGTTAGTTCTCATTATAAAGCTGTTAACAGATCACTGTGACACAAATCACATTCTTGCTGAATATTTAAAACCCATCAGCTCAGTAAATCAGAGCTATTCAGTCTGACTATAAAAGACTTGCTTCACAAAAAAGCTCCCTTTTGAGTTCATAACACACACATGCAAAATTAACAGAAGTCAATACTGTATTCACTAAAGCCCTGGACAATAACACCAGCGTTCTCTGCAACTTTAATTAAAGCGACAGATTTACAATCACTTCAGTTCTGGAATGTGAATGACATGAATGAATGTCCCTCCGGATCTGGATTTTAATCTAAATTCACATGTTTCTACACGTCCCTCGCTCAGTTTGATTGCTGTAATTGGAGTTTTTGCCTCCTACCTACTCCAGTTCTTGAGTAATTCCTGCTTAATATGAATAAATAAATAAATTTCACTGCCAACAAACATGCCAAATTCCCCCGAGGAACTTCCACTGCATGTAAGGGATAAATTTTGAATATTATAAAAGAATTAGTTTCAGCAATTAGTTTCAGCAAATGGCACAGAATATTGGTCTGATTTGAAATGGAAATCATTTTTGGACCACGGATGCTTGTTTTCACGCTGGTTAATTGATTCGGCGATGGGCAGGGTGTTGGTTTAACACGGCTGAACATGTTTGTAATGCTAAAGACGAAGCGCCGATGCTTGCACATTGAGTTCATGCAAAACAGGGAGATTTAGCAGCAGTCAGGGTCAAAATCAGCACACTTCTTCCAGTGTTTGCACATTTGTTTTCCACCCACACCTAAACTGAAATATTCATCCAGGATTTAACTGCATCTCCTTAATGAAGCGTGAAAGAATGAGAGAATTTGTGAGAGAAATAGTTAAGAAAAAAAGCACACCAGATTACCAAATATGACCCATCGTAAAAGGTAATGCATGTAAAGTGTTCAACAATAAAATAATTGCAACTATTTTGCCCACCAATAAAAAAAAAAAAAAAAAAAAAAAAAAAAAAAAAAATCACACTGTTTTACCATTTATTTATAAACTGAATATACTGCATATCTAGCCTTCACAGCCTCATTTTCATTCTCATTAAATTAAATATATATATTAAAAAAAAAATAATAATTAAACATACTTTATTTCATGTAGTTGACAAAGAAACATTTCTCATTTTAATTTTGTTTAATGTGATGTACTACAATAACTAAATATATCGATATATAGACGTATTTTTAAAATCTTTTAGAAATCTTTTGTAACAATATACACTATCTTTCAAATGTTTGGGTTCAGTACTTTTTTTATTTATTATTATTTTTTTAAATTAATGCTTTTGTTCAGGAAGGATGTGACCAGGAAGACTGGAGTAATGATGCTGAAAATTCAGCTTTGCATCAGAAATAAAATACATTTTAAAGTATATAAAAATTTAAAATTGTTATATTAAACTGTAATAATTTTTCACAATATGACAGTATTTTACTGTATTTTTAAGTCTGTATTTCGTTTTCTTTTTCTTTCTTTTTTTTTTTTTTTTTAAGAAATTAATACTTTTATTCAGGAATAAATTACATTTTAAAGTATATTAAAATACAAAACAGATATTTTAAATTGTAATAATATTTCACAATATTACAGTTTTACTGTATGTTTATTTTTTAAAAATGCAGCATTGGAGTCAGTATTTTTTTTTTTTAAGAAATTAATACTTTTATTCAGCAAGGATGTGACACTGAAGACTGGAGTAATGATGCTGAAAATTCAGCTTTGCATCACAGAAATAAATTAAATTTTAAAGTATATTAAAATAGAAAACAGTTATTTTAAATTGTAATCAAATATCACAAAATGATAGTATTTTATATTTCTTACTTGATGAACATAAGACTTTCAAAAAACATTAAAAACAAACTCATCCTAAACTTTTGAACGTCAGTATACAAGACAGTAAAGTTTAGCAAACATCTAACTTAATCTCTTTAGCTAGTGACCGTGGCGTTTCCTTGAGATGTGTTATGTGGAGCAGTCGGTTCAGGTCGTGTATCTGGGTCAGACCCGTATGCCGCCTGCAGGACCGCATGACATAATCTAGAGCAGAGATGCTGAGAATGACGATTACCGAATAAGAACGAGATTCACATTTTGGCAACATGATTTATATGCGAGTCCCAGTGCACTTCCTCTCCATCACATCCATACTGATGTTTCTATACCTCACCTTTACTGTCTGACAGAAAACGTCACAGCTCAATCCATCACCTCACTTCTGACATGCTTTTCAATCTCCACTCTATTCAATAAACGACTCGCATGAGAGACAGACTGATAAACCGCTCATTAAATTCCATAGATTTTACCACGAGAAATCAATTCTCCTTGAGGGATTCTAGAAGCAATGAGTCAAATGCAAAAGCAATACACTGGCCACAAAAGTGTATTACTAAATCATTTTTGACAATGCGACAAAATCTGAAATCTTACAAATCGACGTAAACAAATGCAAGAGTGCATCAGACGCTCTTAATTCGAGCATCTGTGCATGTTTTACATAACTTGAGACTTGCCCTGCTGGTGTTTAGTGTTGGATTAGAAATGCTTATCAGATCCACATTTGGGTCTTTGATGCTTTATAAGAGAGAGATGGCTGCTGGCTGTCTCTCATATAAAACAGGTGTTTGCATTCACATGCAACAGGCATTTGTTTGTCCCGGGCCAGATGCGCAACCCCTTCTGTGTTTACATGCAATCCTGAAGAGAAGATGACCGTGCTCACTCTGAAACGCATCTTTCACTCAACGTGTTCACAATTACAGCACAGAGTGATGGGTGGTAAACAAGCAAATAAAATCTCCTCTCACAGGAATCCAAACAAGCGATCTCACTGACACATCTGTAAATAAACTAGTACGTTAGCATGCACCTCAGGCGTCCACGAAGGAAACGGCAGAAAATTACAGGATGGGCCTCTTGGGATGCGAATTCTAAATGTGATTCTACTTGATGCCACTGAATCTTTTCTGGAAATTAAAATAAAATTCAACCTTGAACATTAAATGACTTCATTTAGTTTCTGCGAACAACTTGCTCCCTGTGTTTGAGGAGAAAAGACAAAAAACTATCAGCATGGGTTCACAGCAGGGTGACGTGAGGACGGGACGATTACCGAGCGGCGCGGTATGCGGCCGCGTGCTCGACGTGACACGCTGACACCATTCGCAACGCTGCGTGAGATCTGAGAGCGCAACCCCTGCCGACTGCCGGAGATGACAATGAAAGGACACTTACTCTGGCGAGGAGGCTGATGGGGTCGAGGCCGGGCGGAAGCTGAGACAGATCGTGGTTTTCCTCACCGAGATAAACCTGCAGCGTCGTGCAGAGGTGCCCCAGGCCCTCTTTCTTCTCCTCGCTCATGTCTGATAGATCTAAACACAGAACACGGTCATACATATGAATGATTCTGCTAACAAGCAAAAACTTTTTTGTGTTCTCCTCTTCTTTCGAAAAAATACTGTACTAAACTGAATGTTTCTAAAAAACATATTTTATTAAGTTCACATCCCCCTTTCAGAATCTGCAAAATGGTAATAATTTAACTAAAAT